>NC_081567.1:8397169-8470002 GCF_022355385.1 Mustela nigripes | reverse complement strand
GTCTCTTGGCATCCTTTATCCTTTCCACGGGAGACCTCTTGTTCCCTGACTCTCAGCTCACGGGCCGGCGAGTGGCTGGCATCTCTGGCCATGTGACGGGTTCAGAGGTGGACAGGACTGGAAGCACGATGGGATGCTGATATGTGACTCGGCCCCTAGTCCTCCCTGTTTTGTTTTTTTATCTTTTACGATTTTATTTATTTATTTGACTGAGAGAGAGAGATCGTAAGTAGGCAGAGAGGCAGGCAGGGAGAGAGCAGGAAGCAGGCTCCCAGCTGAGCAGAGAGCCCGATGCAGGGCTCGGTCCCAGGACCCTGGGATCATGACCTGAGCTGAAGGCTGAGGCTTAACCCATTGAGCCACCCAGGCGCCCCCCCATTCCTCCTTGTTAACAAAATTTCATCTCAGTCTAAGGTGGCAATGTACCCAGCTTCCAGGGATGAATCCTGACAGGTTACAAAGATAGTCACAACAAGTCTGTTTTCTAGTCATCTAACCTAACAGCAGCAAGGAATGGCAAAGTGACCTAGCACTGACCAATGAAATATAAAATGACATCTGTCGGGCACTTTTGGGGATCTTTTCTCTTCTGTTAAAAATAGAAAAAAAAAAAAAAAAAAAAAAGACAAGTACCGCTTCTTCCCCCTTTCTTTCTTCTTTGAACACTGGTCTGATGGCAGGAGTCATGGCAGCCATCTCATGCCCACAAAATAAAGGCCAAGAGAACTGCCGGGATACTGGGCCTGAAGCTACTGAGCTGCTGAACCACTCAGCTGCCCCCTTCCACCAAATTTCTTGTCACATGAGAGAAATGAACTCCTCTTTGTTTAACTACTGCTATTTGAGTTTTCTGTTTCTTAGAGACCAAAGCATTCTGGTTTTGTTTTGTTTTGTTTTTAAAGATTTTATTTATTTGACAGAGAGGGAGCATAAGCAGGAGGAGTGGCAGGCAGAGGGTGAGGGAGGCTCCTTGCTGAGCAGGGAGCCCAACTGAGCCCACTGAGCCGACTGAGGCAGGGTGCAGCCCCAGGGACCCATCAACCACCAGGAGGACATGGACCTGTCCGAGGACAAGGGGCCAGGGGACAGAAGGAGACAAAGAATGCCAGTGACATCACCGAGCTCCTCTACTAGCCATCCCTGAAGGGAGGTCTGTCCTGACTTAACATAAGCCAGTATCTCTCCTTCTGTTTATCTTTCTGACACTTGCAATTAAACAAGACCTAATTAATAGAAATAAGTCCTCGTCTCTTCAGTGGCCAGCCAACCAGCTCCAAACTCTAAATCTCTCTTTTTTTAAGATTTATTTGACAGAGAGAGAGAAAGAGGTAGCAAGAGAGGGAACACAAGCAGGGGTATGGGAGAGGGAGAAGCCCCGATGCAGGGCTCCATCCCAGTACCCTGGGATTATGACCTGAGCTGAAGGCAGATGCTTAACCACCGAGCCACCAAGGCTCCCCTCTAAATCTCATTCTTGACAGGTCAGCCGTGGTGATCAACACCAAGAAAGATCACAACCTGGAAAAATAAGTACCACTCACCTTCTTTTTGTTTCTTCTGTTCAAGTTTCATCTTCTTTGCCAATAATTTCTTCTCTTTTAACTTCTGGCTATAAATATAAAATACATGAATTCCTTTATTAACTTACTATATGTTTTAGAAAATAAATATCTACCTATAGAGTGTTTAAAGACCTTATAATAACACAAACACTATAACAATGAAAGGGAAGAAATACTTTCCCATGATTCTGCTGCTCCAACACCACCAATATTACCAAGCTGTTTTCTTCTTGAATCAAAATGAAATCGTTTGTGGAGTCCTGACGTGATTACTGAAAATGTTTTTCATTCTGAGATATTTAGGGACTATTTTTATTTACTTGTTTATTTTATTTTTTTAAATGACAACACTTTATTGCAGTATCAGCTTTCTAAAGCTGGTGGAGACTGAGCAGCATTTCCATGTGAAATGTTACAGCTTTACAAGTTTTGTTTCTTATTTAATTTCAAACACGGAAACAAAAACATGGTAAAAGAAAAAAATGCAAAATAGCTAGAAAAAAAGATGTAATCAAGTTGTAGCATACAGACATGCTCTGTAACTAAATTTACTATGCATATCATAAAGCAAAAGAAACGGGGCGCCTGGGTGGCTCAGTGGGTTAAAGCCTCTGCCTTCGGCTCAGGTCATGATTCCAGGGTCCTGGGATGGAGCCCCGCATCAGTCTCTGTTCAGCAGGGAGCCTGCTTCCCCCTCTCTCTCTGCCTGCAACTCTGCCTACTTGTGATCTCTGTCAAATAAATAAATAGACTCTTTAAAAAGAAAGAAAGCACACAAAAGACTATCTCAATAAATTAACAGACTGCCAGAAACAGACTAAGAATTAGGAACTGTTTTTAGAATCCTGCTTAGTTCTCCAAAGGAGAAGAGAGCATTTACTAAAACACACACACACACACACGAGTCTACATACTGATGTAATGTCACTGAGGGAGGTCACACACCCTAATTTAAGGAAGAAGCTAAACAAAGTTTGCTCACAGCATACTGTTAAACTCGATATTAAAACAGACGTGGAGGAAACCTAGAAATCCACCTGGTCACCCAGGCATGGACCTGAGCTGCGGAGAATCTGTGACGGGGGGATATGGGGGGAAGCATCAGCAGTAAGTGACTTAATCTCTCAGATACTCAGATATTTCGGGCCATCCGTCTACTGGGTAACACCCAAGACCTCGACAGGGCATACAATGAACTTCTGACCGCAAGGACTACTCAGCTCTCATATTTCCCGCCTTTAGGCTTCATGGGTTAGGAAGAGCTCACAGAGCCCTTACCGCTTTTTCCGCCGCTTTGCCGTCTGCTCCTCCGCAGCAATTTTATTCCTCTCCAGTCGCTTCTGAAACTCTGCATCCAATTTTTGCTGTGAAAAAACACAAATTTAAATTTAGATGGACTCTGGGCCATGGATGAGATCTCCACAAGTCACACCACTGGGGGTGCTGCAGGGCCACTTTTAACTGGAAGAGACTGCCCAACAGGTGGGGCAGGAATCAATATACGGTTTTCTGCACTTGGATGGCGAACGTGTCTGCTTTGGTTCAGTAAGAGACCCTCCTGCCCAAAGAAACATGAGAGCATGAGAAAAGGCACAACTACTGGTTATGTAGCCATAGGGCCCTGGCTAGTGTGCTATTGTGATTTATAGTAAGCAATCTAGGAAAGCCTGGGTGGCTCAGTGGTTAAGCATCTGCCTTAGGCTCAGGTCATGATCTCAGAGTCCTAGGATCGAGTCCCATGTCGAGCTCCCTGCTCAGCAGGAAGCCTGCTTCTCCCCTCCACCCCCCAACTTGTGTTCCCTCTCTCACTGTGTGTCTGTCAAATAAATAAAATCTAATGAGGCGCCTGGGTGGCTCAGTGGGTTAGAGCCTCTGCCTTCGACTCAGGTCATGATTCCTGGGTCCTGGGATCAAGCCCCACATCAGGCTCTCTGCTCAGCAGGGAGCCTGCTTTCCCCCCCCCTCTCTGCCTGCCTCTCTGCCTGCTTGTGATCTCTGTCAAATAAATAAATAAAATCTTAAAAAAAAAAGAAAATCTTTAAAAAAAAGAAATCTACACAACTGATCTTTGAACACCGTTTGCACTGGTAGCTGAGCCAACTGCCTACTCTATTTCCTTCCCTCTAAAGTAGTTTAAAAATTTAAACAGTGCTTCTGATAGTTTTTACATAGAGTTTTCTTATTCCTGACAGTGGAAAACCCACCATGGTGACCAGGTACAGCTGTGGGACCAGCCACCAGAAACTCCCCACTAGAATTGAGAATGTCACAAGCGGAGGACGGCAGCAGCTACAAAAGAACCACCAGCAGCTGGGGACCAAGATGGGCCGTAAGACAAGCAAACACCAGGTAAAAACCACCACGGCAATGATTACATTGCCTTCGAAATCCTAAAGATATTTTTCAAACTCAATTTTGGCCATTCCAGTGAATTTTTACTTTCACATATTTTCTCCCGTGTCATGTCTATCTCTTTAATATTTTTTTTATGTTTTTAATACTGTTTTTTGCTGGAACTGTTTTATGTTGGAAAATTTCAAACACAGAAAAGGTGAAAGTATTATACACTCCATATGCCCACCACCGAGATCCTACAACTGACATTTTGCTCCTTGTTTTATCACATCTGTCCACCCCGCTCTACCACTACCCATCCATCAACCTGTCTTTTTTTTTTTTTAAAGATTTAAAATTTATTTATTTATTTGACAGAGAGAGAGAGAGATCACAAGTAGGCAGAGAGGCAGGCAGAGAGAGAGAGAGGAGGAAGCAGGCTCACTGCCGAGCAGAGAGCCCGATGTGGGATTCGATCCCAGGACCCTGAGATCATGACCTGAGCCGAAGGCAGCGGCCCAATCCACTGAGCCACCCAGGCGCCCCTGTCTTTTTTTTTTTTTTTTAAACACATTTCAAAGTTGCAGACACCAGGACATTTCACCTCCAAGGATTTAAGCATGCATAGCATTGACAGGGTTTAATGCTTGTTAACAGTTTTTCTATTTCTTCCGCCTAAGGTAATACATATAACAAAATGCTCAATTGTGAGTGTACTATTTAATCACACTAGAAAGTTCTCTCCTACCTCTTCCTATGCAACTCCCACAGACAATCGTTCTGAAACACTTATATGGTTTAACATAGGTTAGTCCTGCCTCTTGTAGAACTTCGTATAAATGGGACCATATGACAGGCTCTCTCATGCAAGGCTTCCTTCACTCAGCATGTTTCAGGGATCATCGTATCATTAGTCTCTTCCTTGTGATTGCTAAATAGCATTCTATTTGAATGAATAATCATTTTAATTTTTTTAAACGTTGTACTTCCTTTAGATAGGAGGAAATTCTACAGTGAGTCTTTTTCAAACCAAATTACTAGAAAATCAACTGTTATTGGATAAAGTGGTTTCCTCCTTTTTAAAAAGCAAGCAAATACCACCGTAAAGTATGTAAAGCTCTCTAAAACACACGGATGTATTCAAGGAAGTAACAGGCATCGTGGTTAGACTGAGAAAAAAGTCTCTTCCAGTGCATGCTGTAAGATAAGAGCAAGGGGCAATCTCTCACACGTTAGGAAGAGAAATCAGATATGGAAAATCATGAACAATTAGCCAAATAATATTTGCAGGGGATTTTGGTTTTGTTTTTTGTTTTTTAAGGTTTTATTTATTTATTTTGACAGACAGAGAATGAGTTGGGGGAGCTACAGAAGGAGAGGGAAGAGCGGGCTCCGCGGTGAGCAGAGAGCCCGATGCAAGGCTCGATCCCAGGACCTGGGATCATGACCTGAGCCAAAGGCAGACACTTAATGACTGAGCCACCCAGGCACCCTTGGTTTTTATTTATACTCAGGTGGGAAAATATAGGAGTACTAAAATGTTAGTATTTTTTTTCTGATTTTTACTAATCGCCAGTAATAAAATATAAAGGAGCAACTAGCACCACTGCAATCAAAAAAGCAAAATCTTTGAACAAATGTGAGATCTATACCAAATCTCTAATCATCACTGAGAGATTCAGAAAAAAAAAGAACATTTCTAGAGAGGATGCCTAAACACTGTAACATCCATCCTCATTCAATTTAAGTTATGGACTCAATTCTAGTTTAAAAAAACAAAACAAAAAAAATCAACAAGGTTTTCTGGAGTGGGTAAAGTAACTCCAAAGTTCTTTCTGAAAAATAAACAAAATATCCAAAGAGTATTTTTTAAAAACAAGAGACAGGTTTTTGGGTCTTCTGGTCAGGTAATAAAAAGCTTAATAGTTCTTACAATACAATTTCTAAGGCTATTCCCAATTCTTAGTTATTATTGCACACCTGCCATGAAGAAATGCCATCCTCTAACTAGACTGCTCAAAGAAGCAGACACATGAAAGCACACTGCTATTCACACCAGCTACAAAGAATTATAGGAATTCAGCCAAATAGAGAGAGAACAGAAATAAGAACTCGAGTGATGTGGGAGATCCTGTTTTCTGTTCCATTTCAGGACAAATGGCCTGGAAGGGAAAGGGGACTCTCCTGTCCCTTCTACGCACACGGAAGTCTCCCTCCTCTGTTCATCTCCTAGTGGGAGCATCTTGATGTGCTGAGTCTGACCAATGAATAATCTGGATTTGATGTCTGTTTCCCACACTGACTTTAGAAGGCAGCCTTCACACAGGCCAAGAACCAGGTGTTATTTTCTCTTCTTTAAATGCTTTTTCCTAAAAGTCCTAAGTGCACATTGCCCAAACCCAAGGGGTCAGCCAGCCTCTTTGCTCACGGACCTTCTCCGCCATGGCATCCATGTAGTCCTGTCGCTGGTACTCTCTCCGCCGCAGATGTCTGTACACGTGGAACTCGCCACTGCCGGCCCCAGCACTCGAACCTATAGTCAGGAGAGTCCAGAATTCTTAATGAAATCCAGTTACCAACATAGGCTACCCTTAATCAAAAGGGACCAAAGAAAGAAATCGGAAGTAATTGAAAGGACCACCCCCCATTGTACTCCAGAAGCTGGCACAGTGACTTGCCTAGCACGGTAATCATTAAATAATTGTTGCATGAATGCTGAATGGGAAGTCACTAAAAATTCCACTCTAACACACTAAGAGGAGGAACACATTATGGTTGAGAGATCAGAAACCTAGAAGATAGCTTAAGACCTTTACCTCCCCTGTCAGATGATTTCACATTTGACACAGCTGAAAAGATGTCCATGTATATTAAGTTTAAAACAAAGCAAAAAAAGTTACTAAGTACTTGTGTTGAACAACCAACCAACAACTGACCATTTTTATAAAATCATTTTTTCTTAAACCCAAGTGGTTTTGACTAGGAGTTTGAAAGGCCTTATCAGAATGTTACAAATGGGGGGCACCTGGGTGGTTCAGCTGGACTGAGCAGCTGACTCCTGATTTAGGATCAGGTCATGATCTCAGGCTCCTGAGACTGAGCTCCACGCTCAGTGGGGGGTCTCCTTGGGATTTTCTCTCCTCCTCCCTGCCGCAGGCAAGCACACACACTCGCTCGCTCTCTCTCAAACAAATAAATAAATCTTTTAAAAAAAATGTTACAAGGGGAATGGTGGAATTATGGGGGTTCAAAAATTTTCATATCTCTATTATTTATTCTTCTTTATAATTAATACGTTAGTTTACAACCCCCAAAACCATGTTAGAAAAAAAAAAAAAAAACAACATGATGCATTATTTAAAACAATGCAGAAGAAAATTCTCTAGTGCCAAACTGGATGCAACAACGCCCCTTCTTTTTTAGTACAAAATTACAGAACCAGGGCGCCCGGGTGGCTCAGTGGGCTAAAGGGTGGCTCAGTGGTTGTTAAAGCCTCTGCCTTCGGCTCAGGTCATGATCTCAGGGTCCTGGGATGGAGCCCCCAGAGCAGGAGAGAGCAGAGAGCCTGCTTCCTCTCTCTCTCTCTCTCTGCCTGCCTCTCTGCCTACTTGTAATCTCTGTCTATCAAATAAATAAATAAAAACTTAAAAAAAAATTACTGAACCAGTGAACCCTTTTTTTCCTGTTAGAAATCTAATTAACAAATACTAACTGCAGGGTTTTTACATCTATGCTTCAGAAATTATATTCACCCGCGCACACATATAAACAGACAACATTACCCATTACATCTCGAACAAATTCTGGGGGAGGCCGAGGTGCCCATTCGCTCATTTTTTCTGGAATCGGCACTGCTTTGTCCTGCAACATTTAAACACGGAGGCATCCTTCAGTACAACGCTGCTCACAGATTCACATCTCTTTGAGACCAAAGCATTTTAACTGGATGGGTGAAGTAAGACTGCTTTTGCTCCTTGGACCTAGAGCTGATTTTCTTCCCTTAGATTTACTCCATCCCCTGTACTCTGGGGTCTATCACAGCCCATAGCCTCGCCAGGGCTACAGCTAACTTTCCAAAGCAGAATTCAGAAGCCCAAGTCACCATTTATGGCTGGAAACCTCTAACCTTACCACCAGGACACCCGGAGTCAACCCTTTCTATCCAAAGCTGTAAGAAAAGACCTCATCCAATTATTTTTATGGCTGAAGGGACCGAGCGAGACCCTGACGGGAGAGTGACTTGTCCCAGCTCTGTCGGCCAATGCCTCCTAACAATTGATGCTATTTAGAAGAAAATAAACCCTTGGATCGACCCATAGATTCTATCTTTCCAGTCAACGCTTCAGTTCACAGAAAGGAAAACTAGGAGTGCCTCAGAGCACGGGAAACCGCTCCACAACGCCCTCACCCCACCCTGGGCTCCAACATAAGGCCATAGGAAGCTCACTATCTCCGGGGTAGCCCACTCCTTCCTAAGGACTGGCCCTGGGGTTCGGGTACAGAGTTTCTAAGTTTGCAGGCAGGGGAGGCGGGCCCGCGAGTTCCCGGAAGCGCTGGAAGACGCCGTCGAACCAGCGCCTCGTCTTACCGGGTTCTTCATGAGCCGCTCCAGCTTGAGCTTCTGCTCCTCGGCCGCATTCTTGGGGATGACGAGCGCTTGCGGCTCTTTCTTGGGTCTCGGCGGTCGCACTGAAGAAGCAGCCGAACTCGCCATCACAGCTCCTCTTCGCTCTCGGCGAGCGGCGACGGCGCGCGCCTATGACGACAGACCCGCGCGCCAGCGGCGCAAGCGTAGTCCGCTAGCGGGGGGGGCGGGGCTGGGGCGGAGTCACACGCCGGAAGTCGGCTGCTGAATATTCATGAGCTTGAGGCCGCGCGGGTTATCGTGATCAAAGCCGCTGGATTTCATTTCCTGCGTCTGAGCAAATCAGGGCCGCCGAGCGCCCACGTTTCTGTGGGAGAGGTGGCCTTGCACGCCCGAGGCTTCGACCCCAGGCGACCTCTCCAGTCCGCGTGCGCGTCGTGGCTCCGCTGGCAGCTCTGCTAATGGCTCTCAGCGTCCCCTCCCGCCCCCGGGCCTTTGTCCCCGCGGTTCCTTGGGTCTGGTCCATTCTCCCTTCTATTTCTGACAATCTATTTAAAACAGCTCAGGCTCCCTGAGGACTGGGGCCGTGTCTCCTTTGTCCTCCTCGAATTATTCTGCACCTGACACCCAGAAAATCTGCAAGGCTGGGATGAATGGGAGCCTTTCTTACGGGAAAGAGGAAAGGGCCCCTCCCATCTGGGAGCCAGCCTGGCAGTCCCAGGAGGCCTTGATGTCCTCCTCCTGGACATAAACAATTTCCCGGAACACCAACAGCACGCAAGGCCATTCTGTCACCATGATGGAGCGAGGCATAAACACGTGTTTGCACGCAGATGAAAAAAAAACAGGAATATTGTTGGAACCGCAAAAAGACCAAACGTTTTCCTCATTCTGTCTCTTACCCATAACTGCTGTCTTCTTTAAAGCCTTAGCCTCGGTTCACTTTAAATATTTATGAAGACAGCCAGTCACAGAATTGTGTCGCTTCCTGACAGTGTCTAATCCAGAGTTAAACCCACTTGCTTGAACCCTCCGTAAGTCACTTCACCCAAGCCCAAATCCTGTAATAACTCCTCTTTCACACCCCCTTGTTGAATGAAGCAAGTGCAGTCTTCCTGCTCGAAAGAGGCAGAAGAACCTGTTTTTCAACTACAGCTGTGTTTCCGGTGGTCTTCACACTTGCTGGTTTTCTCATTTCATTAGTCACCCACTAAAGGGTGGACATTCCGTTCACTGCTGTATTCCGACGTCTGGGGCAAGGCCTGGCTCAGGACAAAGTACTCAGGTTTTGCTGGATGACAGTGGGATCTTGGGGGGGCCAGGCACCTCAGGAACCACTGTTGCTGCTGCCTGCACAGCCTGCTCTGCCCAGAACAGCTCTCCCCCTGAATGTCCCCTGCCGGCCAGGCGACCCTTGTGACAGGATATTGTGTTAGTGCCCTAAGACCATTCCTAGCCCCCTGAGAGTAGGTGATTTTCCAGTGACCAAGGCTGATGAATTAGGAGAAGTCCTAGACTGGCCCAGTTCTGTCACTGAAATCCATGGAGGGCTTGGCTTGGGTGTGACACATGACCCTGTAAAATACACTCCAGCCACCCAGATACCTCACTTTCCCCTGAATGTACCACATACCCAAAAAGACTTGACCTGGAGTGTCTTTCCCTTCCTGGAGGACTCCCGCAACACTTGTCAGCTTTGCTTAAATGCTACCTCCTCCATGAAGCCTTCTCTGATTACCCTATTCCCCCCACCCCAACCCCCTGCCCTGTCCCCATTCCCTTCTCCAGGAAGTCAGTTGCTCTCTTCTTGGTGCTCTCCCTGCTCTGGGTCCCGATGCCTGGCATATGGTAGTTAGCACAGCGTGTCCTCACCATCTGCCTACCCACAAGTTTGGGAGGAGGGTTGAGCTGGAATCCCAGCATCTAATCCTGGCCTCGAGTAGAGTGGTGCTTCCAGAATGCTTGCAAAACAGAGGAATTAGGGAAGGAGGAAAGAAGGGAGTCCACGACTGCCTTAAAAAAAGAAAGAATGAATGAATGTGTAAACGACATAACCAGGGGATAGATGAATGAATGAACACGTGAGATAGTGGATAGGCAGAGAACGAAGAGCCTGAGAGCAGCCATGTCCCCATCACTACCCTACCCCCACCCCCAGCTCCAGGTCTGGCATAGAGCCAGCATTTGGCAGAAAGCTGCTGGTCGGAAGTGGAATGAATGAATGAAATTAATGACTGCACCAGCATGGGGGGGGTATGTGGGCGCATTGGAGTCCGTGATAACAACCTCAGTGTCCAAGCCTAGTCTAGGTGCGTCTACATGTTTATCCTCCTGAGTTACAAGTAAGGAACTGAGGCCCAGAGGGGTGGGGGAACGGGTCAGGGTCACACAGACTCAAACCCAGCACTCTGGGCACAGGTCTGAGGGCCTGCTTGATCACGAGTCTTAAGAATGGAAAGACCATGACCCCCAGCAGGCCTTGGTGGGGTCCCTCCCTGGGGCACCCTTCTAGGACCGAGGCCAGTTTCAGTGTCCTCTTCCAGGACTCCCACTACTGGCTGCCCCACAAGTGTGGACTGGGACCCAGAGCACCACCTCCTCTGCCACCAGAGGGCAGCAGAGCTCCACCCAGGTGCACCTGCTGGCCTGTGCCCAGGAGGCCCAGGACTAAGGTGCTTTGCAGTCTGGCAGACCCAGCGCCAAAGACTGGCTCTACCTACTCTGGAGTGTGGGCTGGGGAAGCAACTTAACCTCTTGAAGGCTTTTTCTTTATGCACAAGTAAGTAACAAATCCACCTTGACACCTGGTTGTGAATGAAATGATGTGACGGACTTTCAGCATCCTGATACTCAACAGTGGGGTGACCACATATCCCAGTTGGGGGCCAGGACTGGGGAGTTTCTAAGGATGCAGGACTTTCAGTGTTAAAAGGAGAACTGGGGCGTCTGGGTGGCTTAGTCGTTAGCGTCTGCCTTCGGCTTAGGTCCTGGTCCCAGAGTCCTGGGATCAAGCCCTACATCAGGCTCCCTGCTAGGCAGGAAGCCTGCTTCTCCCTCTCCCACTCCCCCTGCTTGTGTTCCCTCTCTGGCTGTCTCTCTCTGTCAAATAAAAAAATTTTTTTTTTTAAAGGAGGAGAATCTTGGGCCAACTGGCACAGCTAGTCGCACTGGAGGGGTGGGCACTCCTTTCATTTTTCAGTTGTGGTTGGTATGTAGAGAAATAAAACAGCAAAAATGTTTACGACTATTCTGTAATTTAAGTTTCTCATGGAATTAGCAAGTCATTGGTCTTTTTTTTTTTTTTAAGATTTTATTTATTTATTTGACACAGAGAGAGAGAGATCACAAGTAGGCCGAGAGGCAGGCAGAGAGAGAGGAGGAAGCAGGCTCCCCGCTGAGCAGAGATCCCGATGCGGGGGCTCGTTCCCAGGACCCCGAGATCATGACCTGAGCCGAAGGCAGAGGCTTAACCCACTGGGCCACCCAGGTGCCCCATCAAATAAATAAATCTTTTTAAAAAGACAAGCATACACGTACCATACAACCCAGCAATCTCACCGCTAGGCATTACTCCAGAGAAATAATTGTCAGGCTGTGATATATCCACATGGGGATGTACTGCTGAGGAATAAAAAGGAAGAAACTATTGATATTTGCAACCACATGGATGAATTTCAAAAGCATTATGCTTGGTGCATGAAGCCGGATTCAAAAGGCTACAACCTTTTGAATGATTCCATTGCTCGACATTCTGGAAAAGCCAAAATGATACGGACAGAACGCAGCTCAGTAGATGCCAGGGGCCAAGGGCAGGAGGAGGGATCTGACTTTTAAGGGTGATGGACTTGTTGTATGTCTGTATTGGGGTCGTGGTTATGCAAACATACACGTTTGTCAGACTCATGGATGTTTATGTTTAAGAAGGGTGAATGTGGGGCACCGGGGTGGCTCAGTCATTAGGTGTCTGCCTTCAGCGCGGGTCATGATCCCAGGGTCCTAGGATCAAGCCCAACCTCAGGCTCCCTGCTCAGAGGGAAGCCTGCTTCTCCCTCTCCCTCTGCCGCTCCCCCTGCTTGTGCTTTCTCTCACATAAATAAATAAAATCTTAAGGAAAAAAAAAAAAAGCCCTTCTGAGACAGACATTCTTTTTAAACTTCTAAATCGTGAGATGAAACACACACGCAGAAAAAAATGTAGAAAAACAAGACACCAAACTAACACCCGTGGGACTCCATTCCCATCAAGGTCTAGAACACGGACCTCAGGCCACTCCTGATGCTCCAAATCACGACGGCCCCCACCCCACCATCCCGAGGTAACCCCTCTCCTGGCTTGAATGGTAATCGCTCTCCACCTCTTCTTAATATCTTTATATTTTCACCCCCGAACCGTACATCCCTAAAATTCATGCGGTGGGTTCTGTTTCTGGAGCTCCGCCTACTAGGAATCTGTCTGAGGGCATCTTCCTCCCTGTGCTCACCTGTTTTCTTACTTAAGAGCATTAGTTGTTGGGGCACCTGAGTGGCTCAGTGGGTAAAAGCCTCTGCCTTCGGCTCAGGTCATGATCCCAGGGTCCTGGGAACGAGCCCCCGCATTGGGCTCTCTGCTCAGCGGGGAGCCTGCTTCCTCCTCTCTCTCTGCCTGCCTCTCTGCCTACTTGTGATCTCTCTCTGTCAAATAAATAAATAAAATCTTAAAAAAAAAAAAAAGAGCATCAGTTGTCAAAAAAAAAAAACTATATTCATTCAAATACAGTCAAATCTACCACACTTCCTCTGTGTAGGGCTTTCTGTGTCCTATTTTTAAAAATCTGTTCTTACCGCAAAGTTATGAAGAAACACCCCTCTGTTACCTATTAGCGCTCTCTTGGCGTGCCTTTCCCATTTGGATCTGCCATTTCCCTAAAACTGTTTTGGGGGTGTCAGTGGATGTCAAGTCAAGAACTAATTTCATTTTTTCCACATACCAATATCTGGTTTCCCCAGAATCACTTATTGAAAAAAATTCATCCTTCCTCACTGCTCTTGTGCCTTACTTTAAATCTTCCCAACCAGATTTTTAATTGGGGCCTTGCCCCCCCCCACCCCCATCCCCCAGGGCATGACACAGCTCTTGCTTCTAGCTCTCAGTCCCTCTGTGTCCTCGCCCAGATCCAGAGCTGCCTCGCCAGGGGAGTTAACATTACGCATGGAATGCTTGACCAATGGGGACAGGAGTTGGATAAATGCTTCTCCCAAGACTCCCTGGGTGGAAAGTTCTGAACTGTGCTCTATATGGCTTCTTAGAGGGTCCAAGTTGGCTTGAGCCCCGAACGCCCACAGCAGGGAGCAGCTCAATCCTTCTCTCTTGGATTGGTTTTTTTTTTTTTTTTTTTCCTTCCCGGTTTCTATCTTCCTTGTCCTCTATATTCTCTGTCACCCTGGGATCGCTTCCCAAAATAAATGACTCACACTTCTGAATGGAACCCAGACGAAGACAGTCTCGGTACTAGAAGTGACTCAAGAAAGCATCGCCTCGGGATAGGATTATAGGATTGGACGGGGCCCTGGACAGGCTGCATTTGGGATCCCTGTGCTAGGGGTCAGTGGGGTGGTAATTGCCACCCGCAGGCAATTACAATGTAATCACTCATGCTTTCTCCTGTGACAGCTGGAGCTGACATTCAGGTAGAAGGCACTGCATTGGCCTAGACGCCCCGATGATCCTTGAAAGACCTGGGAGCAATGGAAAGTAAGAATTGTGCTGTGGCCTGTTTTCTGAGAACTTGAAAACAGGGTTGAAAGAAGAAAACGCACGCTTGGGTTAGCCAACCATGAACTCAGGACAGGCTGCGGAAGTCAGAAGGCAACCAAGGTGACTGGCAACACCAGGAAGACAAGATGGCTTGTCTAGGATGGGTCATCCTGCATCTGTCCTAAGCCACTCCAGGGATGGTGCAACTGGTCCAGAACCAGACCTCTACTCAACCACACAGAGAACAGAAGTTCAAGTGCGATCAGAGCACGGTGACAAGCAGATAGCCTGCCATGTCCTGGGAGGCCTTCCCTTCCTGGGGCTCTTTGCAGCAGCTGCATTTGCATGAGCTTTATTTGGAAGATTTCCACCCTTTGCTGACTCATACGCAGCTCAGGTCAGCTCACACTCCCTGTGTTCGCACCCCGCACCCCCCTGGTCTGTTGAAGCTGCTGCAGAGGGGGAGGGGGACACACCTGATGAGTCTTCCTGCTGAATTTCCTTCTGGGGACACTGCTGTCTCATGGGCTGGCCTGGATAATCTTGGACCGGGGGCGTGACTCACTCCTCTTTACCTCCCTGGCAGCCCCAGTGGGATGCGCAGGGCCGGCACCCTGTCCTTAACAGCTGCCACCCAGCTTCGTGAGGGAGAGAGGCCAGCCGTCACCAAGGCTGCAGCTGCTGTGCCCCTCACTCCCCTCCAGTGGCTGAAACTCCACCCTCGCCGCCTCCAACTCGTCTCACTGCTACAAGCTTTGGAAGCGTAGGAACTTGGATTTCAACCCAGGCTCTGCCCTTTGCAGGTTTTTGGATCCTCAGGGAGTCACCGATCTTTCTGAGCCTCAATCCCTGACCTTTAAAATGGGAATGGGGCGCCTGGGTGGCTCAGTGGGTTAAAGCCTCTGTCTTTGGCTCAGGTCGTGATCCCAGGGTCCTGGGATGGAGCCCCGGCATCCATCGGGCTCTCTGCTCACCGGGGAGCTTGCTTCCTCCTCTCTCTCTCTGCCTGATTCTCTGCCTGCTTGTGGTCTCTCTCTGTCGAGTAAATAAATAAAATCTTTAAAAAAAAACAGTTATAAAATGGGATTAATAACGCTATCTCATGGGATGATTTTAAGGGCCAATTAAGATCGAAAGTGGCATTCGGCTAATGCAGTCTGGGATATACCTGCCACCCTCGCCAAGGTCAAGCCTGCCCCCTGGGCTCGGCGTCCTATTTCCCGGGACCCTCCAGAAGGCAGTTCGTCCGTTCTTTTCAGTCTGTCCATCAGCATATAAACATGCCCTTCCCCTGGACTTGTCTCCTCTTCACCATCATACTTGTGCCTTTTTAAAAAGCTGAATTGTGGGCGCCTGGGTGGCTCAGTGGGTTAAGCCGCTGCCTTCGGCTCGGGTCATGATCTCAGGGTCCTGGGATCGAGTCCCACATCGGGCTCTCTGCTCAGCGGGGAGCCTGCTCCCCTCCCCCTCTCTCTCTGCCAGCCTCTCTACCTACCTGTGATCTCTCTCTGTCAAATGAATAAATAAATAATCTTTAAAAAAAAAAATAAAATAAAATAAAAAGCTGAATTGTGGGAGCGCCTGGGTGGCTCACCCTCAGCTGGACATCTGATTCTCGATTTCTGCTCAGGTCATGATCTCAGGGTCATGAGATCGAGCCCCGTGTCAGGCTCCGTGCTCAGTGCAGAGTCGGCTTGAGATTCTCTCTCTCCCTCTCCTATGGCTCCTCCCCCTCTGCCCCTCCCCCCACTCGTGCTCTGGATCAAGCCCCATGTCCAGCTCTGTGCTCAGCAGAGTCTGGTTCTGCTTCTCCCTCTGCCCCCTCTCCCTGCTCACGCGCACGCTCTCTCTCTTAAATAAATAAATAAAATCTTTTAAAAAATCAGTTAGTTTATGGGGTGCCTGGGTGGCTCAGTTGGTTAAGCGCCTGCCTTCAGCTCAGGTCATGCTCTCCAGATCTAACCCTGCATTCAGCTTCCTGCTCAGCAGGGAGTCTGCTTCTCTCTCTCTCTCTCTTTTACTCTCTCCGTCTGCCCTTCTCCACCGCTCACTCTCTCTCAAATAAATAAATAACATCTTTTTTAAAAAGTTCATTATATAATATATGTATGTGCCCAGATGGCTCAGTCGGTTAAGTGTCTGCTTTTGGCTCAGGTCATGATCCCAGGATCCTGGGATGGAGCCCCGCCTCAGGCTCCCTGCTAAGCAGGGAGTCTGCTTCTCCCGTTCTCTGCCCCTCCCTTGCTCATGCTCTCTCCTTCTCCCTGACAAATAAATAAACCCCTTCTAAAAAAAGGAGTGAAAAATATATAAATCACATCCAATTTACCATTTTAGCCATATATTTTTTATTTTAGCTATGTTAAGTGTACAATTTAGGGGCATTAATTATATTCACAATGTCGTGCAACTTTTACCATGTCTATGTCTAAAACTTTTCTGTCACTCCACATGGAAAATTTATACACATTAAGCAATAACTTTCTCTCTCCCACAAACCCTCAGTAACCCTTAATCCACTTTCTGTCTTTAGGAATTTGCTGGTATCTTTTAAAGCTTCTGAGCACCAAATTTTAATCTCAATTAAGCCACAAAATAGAGTTCCAGGAGCACCTGAGTGGCTCAGTCAGTTGTGCAGCTCTTGATCTCAGCTTAGCTCTTGATCTCAGGGTCGGGAGTTCAAGCCCCGAGTCGGGCTCCAGGCTGGGCATGGAGCCAACTTAAAAAAAAAAAAAAAAAAAAGTCTTCCAATTTACAAAGCTCCATGCTGAACGTCACAGTGCATAAGTCTACATGGGCATAAAATCTGTCACTGTTTTACTTTTAATTAGTTCTCTCTAGCTAGTCTAAAACAGGGTGATTAAGGTCAGTGAGAGAACATTTTCCAAGACCACACAAGAAAGACCCCTTTCACCTCTAAGGTCTGGGTCCTTGTCCAGTTTGTTTTGCAAGACCAGAAGTCTTGATCATGTTCAAGTAATCAGGAGGTTAATTTATGACACAAGTAGACGGTCGGACAGGGAAACCAGTGGAGGGCTCTTTGGACAGGAGGCATTTGATTTTTTTTTTTTTAAGATTTTATTTATTTATTTGACAGACAGAGATCACAAGTAGGCAGAGAGGCAGGCAGAGAGAGAGAGGGGGAAGCAGGCTCCCTGCTGAGCAGAGAACTTGATGCGGGGCTCGATCCCAAGACCTCAGGATCGTGACCTGAGCCGAAGGCAGAGACTTAACCCACGGAGCCACCCAGGTGTCCTGAGGCGTTTGATTTCCTATTGTGCCGTTGTTTCTCAGCTTCTTCTGAACATTCTTTTTCAAATACATGCAATTTGTCTTCACCCCCCCTTTTTTTTTTTTTAAATGTAAGCTCTACACTCAAAGTGGGGCTTGAACCCATGACCCTGAGCTCAGGAGTGGGATGTCCTGCCAGCCCAGCCAGCGAGGCGCCCCTGTCTTCACTCTTTAAGAGCGGGGTTGTTCATCTGAAGGCCTGGGATAGCTCATGCATAAATCATTCCGTAAGTCCATGAACTTGAACGGGGATAAAATTACATCGTTAACTAACCTCTAAGAACTACAGTTCTTTGATTTAAGGAGAGACCACAGCAGTATTAGCGGCTCCCGCTGCTTTGCCACGACTAGAAGTCAGGCATATTTTCCTATCAGATCTCGGTCATTGCAGAAACTTTGAAGTGTGAATTACACTAGTCACTCTTTGGAATTACGGTGGTTATTAGAGCCGCTGCTAGAGTTTGCTATTTGAAGTGTTAATAAAGATTTTATTTATTTATTTGACAGAGAGAAATCACAAGTAGTCGGAGAGGCAGGCAGAGAGAGAGAGACGAAAAAAAAAAAAAAAGAAAAAAAAATGAAGTGTTAATAAAGAAGCACGTATATTACCGTATCATAAGTCCAAAATTTTACTTGATTTATTTTTTTAAAAGATTTTATTTATTCATTTGACACACAGAGATCACAAGTAGGCAGAGGCAGGCAGAGAGAGGGGGAAGCAGGCTCCCTGCTGAGCAGAGAGCCTGATGTGGGGCTCGATCCCAGGACCCTGAGATCATGACCTGAGTCGAAGGCAGAGGCCTTAACCCACTGAGCCACCCAGGCGCCCCTGAATTATTTTTTTCTTACAGTTCATACTTGGTTTGAATGCCAGTATAATTTGTTTTCTTTGTGAGTCTACGCATTTGTTTCACGGGTTTTAAAACACTATTCTGAGCAGGAGTCCTTCGGCTTCATCAGAACGCCACGAGGTCTGAGGCAGAAAACAGACTGCGGGGGGCGCCTGGGTGGCTCAGTGGTTTAAGCCTCTGCCTTTAGCTCAGGTCATGATCTCAGGGTCCTGGGATCGAGCCCCACATGGGGCTTTCTGTTCAGCGGGGGAGCCTGCTTCCCCCTCTCTCTCTCTGCCTACTTGTGATCTCTATCAAATAAATAAATAAAAATCTTAAAAAAAAAAAAAAAAAGAAGACGGACTGAAGATCTTGTCCTTCCCTACCGGCAGGATGGCAATCTGGGTCAGATGAATATATATATATATTTTTTTAAGTAGGCTTTATGCCCAGCTTGAAGCCTTAGGTGGGGCTTGAACTCACAACCCTGAGATCAAGATCTTAACAGAGATCAGGTGTTGGACGTTTAACTGGCTAAGCCACCCAGGTGCTCCCTTTTTCACTTAAAAAAAAAAAAAAAAAAGATTTGAGGGGCACCTGGGTGGCTCAGTTATTAAGGGTCTGCCTTCGGCTCGGATCCTGGGATCAAATCCTGCATGGGGCTCCCCACTCAGCGGGAAGCCTGCTTCTCCCTCTCTTACTCCCCCTGCCCGTGTTCCCTCTTTCGCTGTCTCTCTGTCAAATAAATAACTAAAATTTTTCAAATTAAAAAAAAAACACACATTTCATTTATTTCTTTGAGAGGGAGAGAAAGCATGAGTTGGGGGAGGGGCAGAGGGAGAAGCAGGCTCCCTGCTGAGCACAGACCGGGAAGCTAAAGCCTGCTCCATCCCAGGACCCTGAGATCATGACCTGAGCGAGTCACATGCTTAAGTGACTGAGCCACCCAGGTGCCACCCACCCCCCTTTTTTTTTACTCTTTTAAAGGATTTGGGGAGAATGAGGATTCAGTACTCAAAATTTGCATTAAAGGGCTGCTCTGTTGTCTCTTAATGCTGAGCATAGGAGAAGCCCCCTAGGTCCCAGGAATTTTCTATCTTCTACTCCAAAAGGGTCCAAACTTGGCTGTGAGGAGCACCTACCCGAGAAGACCGTCTATTTGCATCACTGCCGGCACACTGATTCTTTCTCTGAAAGTACTTTCACCACCAGGGCTGTAAAAGCCTGGCTTTGCGAGTCGACGGAGCCGGCACAGGTGCGGACCCTCTGCCCTCCCCGCCGGCGCACGGACCTCCATTCCCGTGGCCATGGCCGCCTTGGGGCAAGTTCAGCGTCCCTTCCGCAGGCAGGGCGGAGAGCATTTTCGCACTTCGTGGCCTGGCTGGTGGGTGACTGAGTAAGGGAAAACCCACCTCTTACCTGAAGGGAGAGCCCGAAGAGATGACAGAACCGGTTGGATGGGGACCGGGCTAGAGAGAGAAAGACCATGCCTGGGACCCCTGCTGGAGACAGGCAGGATTTCTTCCTTCTCTCCTAGGTGTGGGGATTGGAGTCCGGAGTTCTCCAAGGGGGTCTGACTGGCCTCCAAGCCTCAAGCCAGAGATCCCCCCGGCCTTCACCCCTCAGTCTCCGCGTCTGCAGCTCATCTTTCCTCCTCCTCCTCTTCTCTGCCCTGGCCCAGCTCATGGCCCCGCCCCACACCTACAGCAGCCAACCTGGCCCCCGCCGTCTGGTTTACTCTGTCCAATCCATCCTCCTCCCGACCCTCTGGCCCCACGGTGATCTGTCTAAAACACAAAATGGACCACCTTCCCTCCCATCTCCAACTGGCTCTGGCTCCCCAGTGCCCTTCAGTTCTGGCTGGCATTCAAGGCCTTCTCAACATGGCTGCTCTCACATAACCACTCCCTGCCCCTCGTACCTGCGGTCCCCAGCCCCCTCAAGGCCCCAGCTGGCAGCCCGGGCTCGTGGGCCATGTGACGGCCGCGCACGGGCCAGCCCTCTGTGGCTGCCCATCGCGCCGCATTGGGCCTCCCGGGGTGCCCCCCGCTACCCTGTGGGCCTGACCTGGCACGTAGTGGGCACCAGAAGTGCTCCCCACACCCCCAGAGATGCTGCTGCCACTGGGCCACAGCCGTGGTTTCCCCAGGGTCCCACGGAGTCTGGGCTTTGTGGAAGCACCACTTTGAGTGGCAGGTCTGAGGGTCTCACCCTGGGGGAGAGAGCCTCCTGCTGCTGGGCCCTTGTGTGCCGTAGAGAACCCAGGGTGGTCCCCATTCTCTGCTGTTCTACCCCAAATTCACTTTACCCTGGAAACACCTCAAGAACAGTGCCTGATGACCATCCCCGGGGTGGGTACAGATCCTTTCCCACTTTCTCATGTGCACCCAATTCAGCAAAGGCAACAGGCTCCAGTGTCCTCTGCCCTACCTCCATGCCCAGATTCCTCCTCGGGGCACTCTGCAGTGGCCAACTGTGTCAGGAGGGACGGAGGGGAGGACCTGAGGTCGATATGCTTCGTGTTCAAGTCTTACCCTCTCCCCTGAGGCTACTCTGAACCCTTGCAAGTGGCAATCCAGAGGGAGTAAGGTTGGAGCCCCAGGCTTGGGGTGATATCTGCGGCTCAGTGTCTTGCTAGAGGGGAGGAATGTTCCAGGACTCCAGATGACTGAGAGGCAGAAAACAGCCAGAGTTCTCACCAGCTCTTGGGCTTTTGCCCAGGGTGAGCCTTACCCCAGGCCCCCTGTGCTTCTCTTGGGGTGGGACAATCCCAAAGCACCAGGGCATGGGGGCAAGGAGGTTCCAGGTACCTGGATGGAGATACTGGGGTGCAGGCCGCTCCCCAGAGCAACAGCCTGTACTCCTCCCTCTCTGAGGTGCGGCGGGAACATGGCTCAGTGCCTCCCAGGTCATTCTGTGAATCGGGACTGGGCAGTCGCAGCAGCAAAGCCCTGGGAGCTCAGTGGGGGAGCTCATGCCCCTCGGGTGGAGAAGGGCCTGTGGGTGCTGCAGACCCAAGAAGGCAGGGGCTGGGGGTCCGAAATGCACGTCCTTGGGTCTGTGGCCACAGGTGTTTGCACTGGAGGAGGGGTGCTCTTTAGCTCAGCAGGAAGGAGATGGTCCTCAGGGGGAGCAGTGCCTGGGAGCTGGGTGCTGTGACCTTGACCAGCCTGTGTTTCCAGTTCCCCTGGGGACACAGGAGCCGCTGCTGGACCTCGGCCAGCAGGACAACATGGGCTGGCGCTGTGGGACCGAGGGTGAGGGGACCTGCAGTCCCCTACGGGAACACCCTTACTCTCTCTTAGCCAGCAGTGGGGGACCAGATCCTCATCCTGGCATTCAAGGCCCCTAGGCTTGCCCCCGACCTCCATCTTCACCACGTCCTTGCGTCAGGGACCTCTTCCTTCTCCTCTTTCCCTCTGCCGCGCTGTGTTCTTTCCCCCAAGCGTCCGCTCAGGTCACCGCTCACCCGGAATTCCACGAAAGCCCCCTCCCCCATCCCTTCCCCGTGGGCAGTTCCCTCGTGGGTCAGCTCTGTGCCTCCTTCAGGTACCACTGGTTGTCTCCCTTCTGGATGTCTCCCTGCCAGACAGGGAGCTCGGTTCCCTCAAAGACAAAGCCGGGCCGTCCCCAGGCCACTGTGGGCTCGATGCAGAGGAAGGAGGTGGGGGTGCCATGTGTGGTTCCCCGCCCCCCCCCCCCAGCCGTCCTTTCCCGCAGTCCCAGAGGAGCGGCGTCCGGGAGCGGGGCATCAGAAAGGATGACAGGAGAGCCTGGTGCAGTCCCTAAAACAGGCTCTTTAATAACATTTATGTCTTCACTGAAGAGCTTCGCTTTTCCCACCCAGCGCCGGGCTGGGGCCGGCCGGGTCCGCCGGACAGACGGGCGGACGGGCACGGGGGCGACCGCACGGCGGGCGGCGGGGCCGGGTGGCCCCAGGGCCTTGGCGCCGCCGCGCCGGGCTAGTAGAAGGAATACTGGTTCTCGACGGCGCGCGTGCGGCCCCGCGCTCCTTCGCCCGCCGCGGCCTCCGGGGGCTCGTCGGCGCCTCCGCCCGCCGCCTCCAGGAGGCGCTCGGCGCTGTTGCTGCGGCTGCGCGCGCTCAGCGGGCCCTCGGCGGGGCGCGGGGCGGCCGGCGCGGACGCGGCGGAGGACGACGAGGCGGACGAGGACGAGGCTCCGCCCGCCTCCGAGGGCGAGGCGGGCGGGCAGGCGGCGGCGGCCAGGCTGGAGAAGTAGTGCTGGCCGGCCGGCTCGCTCCAGCAGGCGGGGGGCGCGGGCGCGGCGCCGGCGGACGGCCCCGGGGCTGTGGCGGGAGAGCGCGGGCGCGTCAGGGCCCAGGCGGCCACCGTGGTCCCCGCTGTCCCCAACCCCCACGCGTCACACGGAGACCCGCGGAGACCCGCAGGGGCCGGGTGACCTGACTCTCCTGGTTCCAGACCCCCTCCCTGGATACCTGATGTCCCATATGCCGGACACCCTTCCCAGCCCCTCCAACACTTCCTTCAGCCGCTCTCCGCGGGGCCCCAACTTTGCAGGGGATCCGTGCGCTGTGAGCCACCTCCTTCCGCCTGCCCCCAGTCACTCAGGACCCGGACGGGGCCCGCGCCGCCACTCTCCCTCCATTCCTGATGGCCCAGATTGCTTACACCTGCTCAGGACCCCGTGTTCTTCCCACGGAGGCTGGGTGGCCCCCTGTGGGTGCCTCCCTCCCCCTACGTGGCCCCCTGTGGGTGCCTCCCTCCCCCTACGGCGCATCTGTCTTCTAGAGCCATCACATAAGCCACCTGGGGAAGTCTTACCGGGTGGGGGGCCCTGGGCCCGCACGTAGCTTCGTAGGGTGATATCTGCAGAGCCCCCGGACTCCAGTGGGATAGGGTGGGTGTGGAAGTGACGCAGCATGTCGAGCACGGACTGGAACCACAGGTGCTGCACGTGGCACTGCCCGTGGCTGTTCAAGGACAGGCGCAGGTGCTGTGGGCACAGGTGGATGTGGTCAAGCCGTGGGGTCCCCCGCCAGCCAACTGCTTTGCAAGCGCCTCTGGAGGTCATTACCAGTATGGAGTCTCACAGAGGCCATGCGGGGCTGTGTCAGAGCTCACACACTGAGCCCCATCTCAGGGGGTCACTCCCCTAGTCGGGGGGCAGGGTTACATTTGGTCCTGCATTTGGTCCCTATGCTAGGAGCACACACCTCGTGCCCTCTGCACCCCCATCTCTAGTCTCCAACAGTCCCAGAAGGTAGAAATGAAAGCCCCCATGTTAGCGATGGGGAAACTGAGGCACAGGGAGGGTGGAAGGGACTCCCTCCCCCACCCTAGTCACAGAGCTAGAAAGAAAATTCTTTTGTGTGACTCTCCCACCCCGGCAGGCTAGGAATCTGCCTGCTGCTGTTCCTGCAGAGCAGAAGCCCGGGAGAGGGGTGTCGGCGGGGTGGGGGGGGGGTGCAGTGGGGTAAAGAAGAAACAACCCTGCGTCTAGCTGGGGAGGAGTGACCCCATGTCCTTCTTAATGGTGCTGCAGTGGGAGCACCGGGAGCACGAGGAACAGGGCTGGTTCCTCCGCGGGTCTCCAGGCCCCGCATGCGACAGGTGCCTTAGGGGGATGAGCCGCAGGTCTCTGGTTTCAGCCCTGTTTTGCTCCATGTGTGTCCCGCAGGAGGAAGACCGACTGTCTCGTGGGGGGTGAGAAAGGGTCAGAGATAGAAGGGTTTTAGGTTATGCATGTGACTCCAAGCCCAGGAGGGCAAGGTGGCCTGGCCCCCTGCATAAAGGACAGAGAAGCCCTGGGGGTAGGAGGCACGAAGGCACCCCCTGAATGAGTTCTGCCACTCAGCAGGGCCCGTAATTGCCCGAACAGTGTGGCGAACCCACAGAGCGTTCCTGGCAGCCCAGGGCAGGGGCTCAGCAGGAGAGGAACAGCATAGTGGAAGGGGTCCCGGCACAGCCTCAAGTCTGGGTGTGGCCTTCAAGGGCACGGGTCCAGGCAGAGTTGGGCCTCAGGGGGCCGGTGCATCTCAATTTTCAGGAAAACCTTCCAGATGTTTCTTATCTGAAGGTGAAAGGAGCTGCCTAGGAAGTGTGCACGCAGGGGACTGGAGGTCCTGCTCTACCCCACAACCAACTGGTCAAACCGTGGCCAGTCACCCAGCTCTGAGAGGGCAGCAGTTGGGGCGAGTTCAAGGCCGGGTCATGCCCCAGGAAGGAGAGAAGCCTCCTGCCCTGCTTCAGCCGCCTCCTTCTCCCCCTCGCCACCATGCCCCACAGAGGGCTGGGCAGCATCCTAGCCTCTGGCTTGGGCATGAGTCAGATCCTGGCTCCCGGGAGGCCGCCTGGGGCGGTGTTGGCCCAGAAGCAAACTTTGGGCTGCTGGGGACAGCGTTAAGCGCCCGGTTGCCAGAGGAACTGGTAAGGGCAGCTGCTTTCCAAGGAGGTGTCCCCAGGGGGGAGTGGTGCCTCTTCCATGCTGGGGCCACCGCTGCCAAGGAGAGATGCCCAGGGAAGGCCAGTTGGGGGTTGGGATACTGATCACCAGGGCAGGCCTGGAGCAGGAGTCCTGGGGTGCCCCCTCCTCCAGCAGGGAGGGATGGGAACCATGTCCTGGGAGGAGCCGGGGCCAGGTCTCTTCCTTTATGGGAAATTTGGGATGGTGGGGAAGCGGGGTCGAGGTTTCCGCCCATTCTGGTCTCATTGTAACCACAAGCCCCGCCCCCCCTCCACATGCACCAACATCATTTGACTTTTCTGGGATAGTTTCCTTTGCACCTTATTATTATTAGCACACAGGGTCCTTCCTTGAGAGCCCCCGATCTGGGCGCACTGCTACCCCCTTGCTGTGCCCCGTCTGGACTGCCCTTCTTTACCTTGAGGATTCTCAAGGTCACTGAGCCCTTACTCTGGCTGTTGGGGTCGGGAGAACCGCTCGCCGTAAATGTGCGGCAGCCCTGTGGCCCAGTCCGAGGCCTCTCCTCCTGCCCGGCTCTTGAGGGCCCGCCTGGGTGTGGTTCTGTGATCCTGGGGCTGCCACAGGCCTGGCTCAGAGCTGGGGCCCAGGAGGTGTTGGTGAACTGACCCGAGCCGGGAAGAAGAGGGGCTATCTGCGGGTGGGTGGGGCAGGAGGGCCTTGGTTGACCTTGGCCCCGCACCAGTGTGGCTATGGGCAGAGACCCTCAGAAGCCTTCGTGGTAAGCGACCCCCGGTGCACAGGGTCAAACTGAAACCCTCAGAAGGGCCCGGCCTCCTGTGGGCTCAGCCACCAGTGGGTGACTTCCCCATCTGGATAATTAAGAAGCCACATCTGGGGCTGAATGCAGCCCTCAGGGAGGTGAGTGGGGGGACGCAGGTGGGGTACAGGCGCGCCGGTGGGAAGTCAGGCCTGCTCCCGGGGCACGGGCACAACCTCGGGCCCGGCACCACCTCAGTACTCCTCCCTCAGGGCTGGCCACACTGCCCCTGCGCACCCCACCTCCCCCCCGGACCATCCCCAGCCGACTTGCCTTGGCTTTGCCCTGGAAGTTGAAGGTCAGCACGTACTCCCCAGGCCGGGTCTCACTCTGGCGGATCACGAAGAGGCCGTGGCTCCGGGGCCCCCCTGCTAGCACCAGCTGAGCTGCCCTGACCCGCGACAACGTCCCGTGGAACCAGGGGTAGTCGGAGAGCTCCAGCTCGGGCTCAGCCTCGGGCTCCGGCTCCGCTCCCTCCTCCCCTAGAGAAGGAGGATGGTGTGAGGGGCCTGGGGGAGCCGAGGCGGGGGGGTCCGTGAGAGAGGACCCGCAGCGGCTTCTTGGGTGTTGGCATGCAAAATGCTGTTGGAATGATCTTAGAACGAGTCAGGGAGCCAACCCAACCCACTAGTTCAGCGTATCAGGTAAACTGAGGCAGGGAGAGACGGACTCTCCTGGAGTCCATCCGTAGGTCAGCAGGAAACCTGGGAACAAGTCAAGTCTCCTTGTTCCCAACCCTGGTCCCAACCCTTCACCTTCTACTCCTTCCTCTGAGCATCTTTTATGGAATCCAGGGCCTGTGGGAAGGGTCACCTTCCCGGACTTCCCCATAAAAACCAGAACTACTGAGCTGCCACGCAGTGTGCCCGGTAGGATGGAACTTCATGGCTTCTGAGGCTCGAGAAGGGCCTCAGAGGGAGCCTGAGGGCCCCTGTGGCCTGCGGTGTGTGGGCAGGGGGCGGGGGGCGGGGGGCGGGGAGGAGGCCCAGGGACAGAAGACTGTGCACACACCTGTAGTACTGCTGTCCCTGCCCCCACCGCCTGGGGACTCCAAGGTCTCCAGGAAGGTCTCCAGTGGGACATGGGCCAGGGACTCCCCAACGCCATCTCGAGCTCGGCTGTGTGGAGCTGTCACCACGGCTGCCGTTGTCTCTGGGGGCCGGGGCAGGTCGCCTGCTGGAGAAGTGGCAGGTGGGAAGCACATCATCTGTTGAGCCATCTGGGCCCCAGCGCCCCCTCTGACCCTGCCCTCCGCTCCCCTCACCCGCTCCGCCCACACGTACCGTCGGTCAGCAGCTCACAGCTGCAGGAGGCCACTCGGCTGGCCAGGCAGCCTCCCCGGGCACAGGACAGCTCAGTGTCTTCCTCGCTGTCCCTGCGAAGGTGGGAAGGCACAATCGTGTCCCGCCACGGGCGGACCCCAACCACTGGCTGCACGTGGAGCCCCCAGTGACGGCTGATGGTCCCATGGCCAGCGGCAGCCCTATCCTGCTCGTCTGGGTCCCTCTGTCCCATACCATCAGCTTGCTCTGTGGCCACGGCGGACATGACTAGGCCATCCAGGGAGGTCTCCGAGTCTCCGAGTCCTCCTCGAGGCCACGTGAACCCTGCCCACTGACCCACGAGGGGCTGGCCTCGTCTTGGGACCCCGGGGGCTGTCCCTCAAATGATGGCAGGACAGCTCCCTTCCCCACCCTGGCCTTTGTCTCCCTGTCCCTGACATGAGTTGTCTGGGGCCCAGCCAGCTTCATAAGACTGCAAAGTGAGGTTCACCTTCACAGGGGCTGGGGGAGGAATGTGCAGGCAGATGGCAGGGAGGGTGGCGGGCGGGCGGAGGGGGGGGGTTAGAGCCATTTGGGGGGTGGGGGGGGGGGGGGGGGAGCAGCCTGGAAAGCACTCAGGCCTTTAATTGCGCTTCCTCAAATGAAGCTGTTAATTAGAAAGCAGCGGCCCCTCCCCCCGGGCCTGGCTCACCCCATTAGCCAGAAGAGCTCCTGCCAAATCCTCTGCTGTTGGCCGGCCTGCCCCTCCCACTCCTGGCCTCGGGATCTCTCCCAGAGCACGGAGCCAGCCTCCCGGCTGTGCGCCCGCACGCAGCTGACCGTAACTGCCCTCTGCTCGCGCCCAGCCACGGCTGCCCACTGCACCCAACCTATCAGCCTCTCAGGCTCTCATCAAGACCCCCCGCATCAGCTCTACGTCTGGGGGCTGAACGGCCCGGCCCTCCCCTGGAAGCCCCAGGCCCTCACACCCCTCTGCCTGGCTCAGGCCTGCTCCTCCTTTAAGTCTTGGAGGAAGGGCGGACTTCTACCGTACGACTCGGAGCCCTAGGGCCGGATTCGGGGCCTTGCCTCCATTCTGCCACCCCTGGCCCTTTGGGCTCCCCCTGTCACTGCCCATGTCCTAGTGGTCTCAGATTCCCCTATTGTAAAGGCAAGTCTCAGTCCAACTTTCTTCTGGGTCCCTAGGCCTTGGCCCTATGGAGCAGGTCCCAAAGAGCTTGTCGGGGCTAGGGGTACAGGTGACCCCAGCCGGGACTGCTACGAGAAAACCCACCTCCCAAACTCAGGTTCTGCCCCCACCAAAGACCTCACCCTGTATGGGGGCACCACGGGGCCCTACTCGGTCAGCACCCCCAAACCCATTCTGGGGCCGCCTGGGCACTCACCCGGGGTCCACGCAGCCCTGGATGTCAGCCACCCACGAGTGCTTCTGCAGCGAGTCAATGGTCTCCAGGATGTACTCGGCTCCGTTCTCGACCTGGGGACAGAGCGGCCCAGCGTCCAGCCCTCAGCACAGGGCTGCAGACTCTGGGGCAAACGGTTCGCCCGCCCCTCCCCCATGGGGGCTCACGGGCACGGGCAGCAGGAACGACAGTGGGGTCACCGTCCGGCACCACCTCAAGCCAGGGTCAGGGGCCGGCGGCAGAGCTGTGGCCGCACTGCCAGCAGCCCCTCCCTCCGGGACCCGGCAGCAGGGATTGCTGGGGCTGAGGTCCTGTCCCCTGAGCTCAGGTCCTCGGGTCCTGCAGCCGCAGCCTCTGAGGAAGCCACGCTGGCCTGGCACCCCGGAGATGGGGCGGAACAGCACCCCAGCCGTCAGGCCCTTGAAGGTCCATAGCCTGGCACGCGGAGCTAAAGGCCTCCAACGCCTTAGCGCCTGGAGCCCTATCTCTGGGGCCACGTGAGCGGGAGAGACAGCGCCCAGAGCATCATCCTGCCCATGTGTGACAACCTCCTCCCAGTGAGGGAGGCGGCAGGTTGTCCCCATTTTATGGAGGACAAGACTGAGGGTCAGAGAGGGCAGGTGACTCGCTCGCACATGCGCTCAGTGGCAGCACTGGGACCTGAACCCAGATCTCTGTGATGCCAAGGCCCCAGGCTCTCAGCTTCCGGTGTGTGTCCTGGTGAAGTGCAGTTGGCTGCCTGCCAGCACCTTGGAGCTGGGAGGGGCCTCAGAGACCACCTCCCACCCCAGTCTGACTAGATGGGGAAACTGAGGCTCAGTGTGGGGCCGGCGGGTGAGCCCCCGCGTCGGGGCTCCTGGGTGCAGGCGGCAGCATGGTGGCCAGCTGGCTGTCGGGAGCGAGGCCCTGGGCCTGTCTCACCCAGTAGACAAGCATGCCAGGCGGGGAGGGACTATGTCCTCAGCTCCTGGGGGCCTGGGGTGACTCAGGATATGGGGTTGACACATGTTTGGTAAATGAATAAGGGAGTCTGTGGCTAACTCTGGGCCTCCTTGGGGACTTGGCTTGACAAACACCCAGTGCTTTGAGGAGGTCCAGGGCCACAGCCCTGGCAGCCGGGAGCTGTGTCCTCAGCAACCCAAGCCGGCCGCCCTGGCGGGGTGGAGCCTGGGAAAAGGACGAGTGGCCCCCAGACCCACCGGGGTGCCTCCCCGCCCACCCTCGGTGCCTTTGTGCCCTCTGTGGGACCGGGCCGGTTCCCACACTCCGGTGCCCAGAGCCGGGGGCATTTGCATAACTGCCACAGGCTACGGGGTGGGTATATGCTGCGTCCAGTTGGGGAAGGGGGGCGAGGAAGTGAAACTCAGGGGAGCGGCACTAGGCCAGGAGGAAATGGGAACGGGGGGCCCCAGACGGTGGGGGACACCCAGAGCCCACGGCGCTATAGCCCAGATCCGGATTCAAGTCCTAGCTGTGTGCCAGACACCTGTGGCGGGTCCAGGGCCCTGCCACCAGAGCTCCCTCCCTGGGCCCCTCGGCTAACTCCTCACCCTCTCTCCAGCGCTAGCCTGGGGCGGCGGGGGGATTTCTGGGGCCGGGGGTGGGGCTCACCTTGAGCACAAACGTGTTATCTTTCTCCGGCATCTCCAGGGGCATTGTCGTGCGGACCTCAATGATGGCCGAGAGAGGGATGCTGACCTTGGGCCTGGAGGCCTGGGAGGCCAAAGGGGCAGTGAGAGAGAGTCAGCCAGGGTCTTCTGAAACCCTCTGCACCCTCCCCCTCCTCCGAGGTCAGGGGCGCCCTCGGCTGGGGGCACCATGGCGACCCTGGCTCCAGTTCCCAGATGGGTAAGTTGAGGGAGCTTCTGGGAAACAAAGGGACCTCCCCACACAGTCACACGGCAAGTCACAGAGCTGGAACAAAATTCTGAGTCTCCCACCTCTGAGGGCCAAGGGGAAAACTCCATCCGGGCTGCCCTCCTGCCCCGTGCACCCTCCACATCTGTGGTTTTCCCATTCTTGACCCTGACCCATACCAAGCAATAGATTTGACATTGGGACCCACTACATGTGAACTTAGGTAAGAATGTCTTTGGAATGAACATCTCACCAGACAATGTTTATCCTGTGTGTAACGGGGTAAGATAATTTCAAGTCCATCTTAGTACGCCTGAGGAAAAAAAAAATGCTGCCCTCCCCGCTTTAGACCAGACTTCCCAGAGCATGGCTCTGGAGTCCCTGACTTAGAACGGGGCTCCTGGAGCAGGGCACGGCCGTGTCCCGGGTGGAGGGAAAGGGACCAGTGTGGGGTTTAACCAAGGTGAGCTGTCAGGGCTCCCACGGAGGGCCGCTCTGCGCTTGGCCCTTCCCACTTTGTTCCAGAGCTCCTGGCCACGGCCCTAAAATCCCCCAGGGCTGGCTTGAGACAGCTTCCCAGCAGGGCTTGGGCTCCCGAACAGGGACTTTCTCAGGAGGAAAGGGAAGGGCCACACGCTGGGTGGGCAGGCTGATGGGAATTCCTGGTAGCCCTGGCCGCCAGCCATCGAGCGCAGGGCTGGGCTTGGAGCAGAGACCGAGGGCCTCAGCGGACCAGGGCAGGCCATCCCGCCAGCCAGTGGGGCCGGGGCTCATGGTCCCGGAGTCAGGAGAGCAGATACAGATGGGACTGTGCGGGCCCAGACTGGGAGCTTTAGCTGGGCTCCCACGGGCCGGAGGGGCCGATTCCCGTGCCTGGCCTCTGAGATGCGCCGTCCTAGCTCAGTGAGTGGCTCTGCCCCTGCTCTAGGCACACCTCGCCGTTTCCCTTCCCCAGCCAGAGCCAGCAGGCGGTGTCCGCCTGTAGCCTTTGCTCCCTCAGCTCATGCCTCCAGAGAGGCCGGTCTTGGGGGCTCTGCTCCTAGTGGACACTGAGACAGTCCAAACTCCCCCTCCTTCGGGCCCCCAGAGGTCCCACTGCCCTCTCCCCCGAGGTTTACCATCCCGTCCTAGACATGCAGGCTTCCTGATGGCTTCAGAATGCATGGGTCGGGCCCCCTGCTCCCTGGCTCCCCAGGGCTGTCCTGGCAAAGGGCTTCCTGCAGGAGGAGGGTGCAAGTGGCCAGAGCCTTGACTCATGGGGACATGTGAGAGGGAAGGCTGAGGACCCCGGGAAAAGGTCCCTGAACCGCAGACCCCACGCTCCTGGGCTCTGAGGGTGCGGCCAGGCCTCCAGGGGCAGAAGGAGATCTGGACCGTGGCGGGGTGCACAGAACTAAAAAGCTCTGGGAGGGGGTATCAGGAGGGATGCCCCGTGGGGGCTCACTCACCCTGGGGCCCAACACATTTGGGGAGCCTGACCTGAGCCCTTCCCGTGGGTATCACCTGCCTTCCACGGGGCTCCCTCCTGAATTCACAAATACTTCCTTGGGAAAAGGAGGGTCCAAGGCCAGATCAGGGGTTAGGAACCCAGCTGCCTGCCTTCCTGCAGGGGCCCTGCCCTCCGCCAGCAGTGCATGGTAGGACAGGAGAGACTCAGGGAGAGGCCGAGCCCCTGCACCCCTCCCCCCCAAGGGCAGCAGACGCTATTTACAGCTGGGCAGCTGTAACTGCCACTCAGGCCCAGAGGCATTGAGCCCTGGGCCTTTGCCCTTGCCCTCCGGGTGACTCTGGGCCAGCCCCACCCCGCCTGCCCCACTCACCAGGCCTCGGTCTCTCTCTGACAAGTGGTGGAGCTGGACTTAGTGGTCTAGGAATTCTCTCGGGAGGCCTAATGGTGGGGGCCTGGCAGGGAGAAAACCCTTGGGATGTCTGGGTCCTACAACTCAAAGGAATACGTGGGTTTCCCCGGGAAATCATTTCTCCAGAGTCCGCGTGGCTCGTGGGTGTCCAGCCTTGGGGAGCCCACGCCCTGCCCCTTGAGTGGGGAGAGGCAAGGAAGCGCACCCAGAGTCCTGACAGCCTGGGAGATGGAGAGAGCCGCGAGGCTCGGGGTGACTAAAGGAGCCAAGGAGTAGAGTGGGCCCAGGAGTTGGGGGAGGGCTGGCTGGTTCTTGGGGTGCTGCCAGCTGCTGTGCCAGCACAGCCTCCCCCCCTTTCTGAACCTCCCAGTGCACAAGCAGCTCCCATGTCCACGCTCCTCCGTTCTCGGGACCACCAGGGTAGTGGGTATTAATAGCCCAGCTCTGGCACCCACCAGCTCTGGGACTTTGGACGGGGCCACACCTCCTCTCAGAGTACTCCTCTGTTCTTTCTTCTGTGACTTGGGGACCATGACGCCCATCCAACAGGGGGTCTGGGGCATGAGACTGGGCCCCACGCTTAGGGCTCGGTGTGCCGGGTGTCCTCAGAGAACAGGCACTATTGTTCCACTGATTCCCACTTGCCCAGTACGGCAGGTCAGCCATCCTGGAGGAGGCCTGCAGCTGCCCCCAAGGCTCTGCCCCCAAGGCCAGCTGCCCCCAAGGCCAGCACCCAAGTTGGGGAGAGGGCGGGCTGCTCTCATGGGGCAGCAGTGCTGGAGACAGCTAGATGCTTAGCTTTCAAAACCTGGACCAGGGAAGGGCCACTCACCAGGGGCTGGGCCGCAGCCTGGGCGGGGGCGGGGACGACAACACATTTAGGGCACCCTCCCTGAAAGTGCGACTGTCACTGGTGTTTGGGAGGCCCCAGGGGACAGCAAGCCAACAGGAAACCTGCTGGAAGCCAGCCCTGGCACCCTCAGCGGCTGCCTGGGTGGGGGCTGGGCACTCACCTTGGGTGGCACGAAGAACTCCAGCCGGAAGCGCTCGCCGGCCACTGCCCGGCGCAGGAGCAGGCGGCACTTCTGCCACTGGGCGGTGCCGCCGGAGCCCGCGGCCGCGTCGTCGGCCACCATGAAGCGCAGCGCGCCCTCACGCTGAATGTCCACCAGCTCCACCTTGGCCGCCAGCGTCCGCGACAGCCGCAGGCGCCTCGTCCACTTGTCACGCGGCTCGGCGGGGGGCTCGGCAGCCCGCGGGGTGGCGCCCGCGTCGGGCTCGGGGGAGGCGCGCCGGTGCCACATGTCGCGCACGCCGTCCACCACGCAGAGGCTCATGTTGCGCAGTGAGAAGCCCTTGCGGACGCGGGCCTTGGCCACCGCCTGCGTGGACACGTCCTCCGAGCTCCGCGAGTGGCCGTAGGCGGCCGCCTTGAGCGCCGCGGGCCCCGCCGGCTCGGGCTCCATAGCGTCCGGGGGCTCAGCCGCCCCCCGCGACGCCGGCCCGGCCACCAGCACGCGGCGCACCTCCTCCCCGAAGACGTCCAGGAAGTTGGCGGCGAAGTGGCGGGAGAAGGAGGCTCCGGCGTCGGGCGTGTCGTAGGCTGGGTTGTCCCGCAGGAAGCGGCAGAACTTGTGGGCGAAGTCCACGGCGGCCGCCTGTGCGTGCAGCTCGCAGAACTGCCGCCAGTCGGGGACCGGGGCGGGGGCGGCGGCGGGGCCAGGGGCGGCACCATTCATGGCTCCCGTCCCATCGCAGCCCCCTGCGGCTGGGGGCGACAAGAGCGACAAGGGCGGGAAGTGACTCCGGGGCCTCAGCAGCCCCTGGCCCCTCTCCCTGGGACTCCCTGGGGCTGTGAGGGGGGCGGGGGTAGGGGGGTGACATCCTGCAGCCTTCAGAGCAGAGAGGGACAACCAGGGAGGTGAAAGGCAGTGTCTGCAGAAGGGGGTTCCCTCTTCCCAGCCACTCTTCAATCGGCATTCTCAAGGTCATTTCTGGGGCTGGTGGAGGTTGGGTCCCTGGTGCCTAGATCTGAGGTCCCCAAGAGTCTCCTGTTACCTACTTCCAAGCTGACCTCTTCTGAGGGCCCCCAGAGACAAGTAGACAGGAGGAAGTCATGTGCATTCCTCTTAGCTCTGCCTTTGAAATATGCCAAGAACTCAACCTTTCCTCCACTCTCCATCAGGGCTGCCCTACGGGGCCCCACACGACCCCTTCTCTCCCCTGCCCTACTTTAGCAGCCTCTTCACTGGTACCCCGGAACTTCACCCCTCATGCACACCGCCCCTACCGCTCCCTGCCCCCACCCCCAACGCCATCACTGTTCTCCACCCAGGAACACAGTCATTTCTCCTAAAACAAGACAGATCAGGTCTCTCCTTTACTCATAATCCTGGATCGCCTCCCATTCCACTCAGAGTAAAAGTAGATGTCCCACTCATAATCCCCATGGTGTCACATGATCTGCCTCCACTTATCTCCCAGAGCTTATCTCCTGCCACTCTTCCCACACACTCTACTCTGGCTGCTGCTGGGTCCCACCCCAGGGCCTTTGCACTTGCAATTCTGTCTTGCACTTGCCTGGCACGTTCTCTCCCCTACACTCTCTCAACTCCTTCAGGTTTCTGGTTCTACACCGTCTTGCCCAGTAGCCTTCCCTGACCCCACTCTGCTGAGAGTAAGGAATGTTCCCACCCCACCCAGCGCTGCCGTCTGCACGTCTTAAGCTTGCTTACTTTGCTCCATGGTGCTTATCCCCATCTGACACACCATTTGTTCCCTTGCCTGGTTGTGTTGTCCTACCCCCCCCCACCCCCCCTGCTCCCCACCACACCCTTCCCCTGAGAATGCAGTTTTAAGTTGCTGTGTCCCCAGTGCTGGGCTCATGGTAGGCACGGTAAACACTGAATGAATGGGGGCGCCTGGCTTGCTCAGTCAGTAAAGCATGTGACTCTTGATTTGAGGATAGGGAGTTCAAGCATATAGAGATGACTAAAATAATAATAATAATAATAAACACGGAATGAGCAAATGAATGTGTCTGGCACACATTCACACAAGGATGTGTCAGGTATGTCACAGCTGTCACTGCCTAAGCCCTCGCATGGTGCCTGAGATCACGCAGCTCATTAGTGATGGGCCTGGGATCCTCCCCCTGGTCCAGGACCCCGGGGCTCACCCCTCCAGTGTGGATCACGTAGGATCCACTTTTCCTACTGGCTCTGAAGGCACGCTGCCCTCTTAGACTGCTTTCTGTCCCCGTGTCTCCACTCTTCCCACCTTTTGGAATCCTGTTCCCTCCGGGGCTCCCATCCAAACCCGGCCTTCCTGCAGAGGTCCTGATGGAGGGACTCCGGCCCGCTCACCGGCCAGCTTCCTCCGGTTCCCAGGCCCGTCCAGCTTTTACTACAATGGCTCGCCAAACTACTGGTTGTGCCCAGGCATTCGGGGGCCTTGCCCCCTTGTCCCCCAAGGTAACCACCACTCCTGGGGCAATGGTCCAGCCCAGTGTTTATATATCCTACCCCTGCCCCCAGGCCAGGATGAAAATTACCAGTGGGAGTAGCTGGGGTGGGGTGGTCCCACCCTGCCTTGAGGAGCCCCTGTCTGAGGGGTTCAGGGAAACTAAGACAGAGGGTCATGCCCTCACCTGTCCTCCCAGGATCCCCACATTTCCTGGCATGGCCTTTCCCTCGGAGCTCCTGGGACCCAAACTCTGTAATTAAACGCCTCATAAAGATAGCTGCCCCGCTTCTGTGCAATCCTCTGTGGGGCCTCTGGCCCATGGGGCCCTGTGGGAATTCCCACTCACCTCGGCCATCGATCTGCAGTCAATAACCACAGGACAGCCCCAGGGAGGACATGGGCCACTTGACGAGGCCACTTAGCACAGAGGACAGTTTTCTGAACCAGCGGGACTGCTTAGAGACTCCTGCCCGGTACCGACCGGGGAGAGGGCAGCAGGGAGCTGGGCAGGTTCCTGGGGGGGGGGGGCTCTGCGCTGGCCCTTATGACAGTAAAGAGAGAAGCGAAGACTGACCCCTCTGTAGGGATGAACGGTAACTGGGACCCACTGGTCTTCCTTTCTTCCTCTGGCGAACTCCTACTCATCCTTCAATAATGAATGCAGGGGCCACTTCCTCCAGCCTTCCCGGACCTTCCCCTGCCTCCCCCGACCATGAGGCAGGAGTGTCTCCTCCAAGCTCTGACAGTTCCCTCCCAGGACCCCCTCTAGCAAGGTGCCAGTGACGGGGTGCTCCAGGTGTCCATTCCCAGGTCTGTCTCCCCATCTGGCATAAGACGCTCCTTGGGAGCAGAAGGCAGGCCCGAGTCATAGGCCAGAAAAGAGGGCAGAAGTGGGAACGCACCTGCCACCACCACTGAGGCCTCGAGGGAAGGTTGAGAGCCAAGGCCCTGTCCGGACTTGCTGAGGCGGCACATCTGCAGGGGGAGGAGTCGGGGAGCGGCGGGAGAGCCCTGCAGCTAAGCCTGTGAGGCCCCGTTCCTGTGCTCCAAGCCATTCACCCAGCGGGGCCGTGCTCCCTATACTGGCCGCTTCTCCGCCTGGACCGCCGGGAGGCTCGCACTGGGTCGCACAGCAGCCCGGCTGCCCCACCGGGGGCCGGGGGTGAGCGCGCAGGGAGGAAATCAGTCCCAGTGCACATCTTCGCACATCAATTCCTGGTCCTCCCATTCTCCCTGCTGGGTGAAGGCGCAGAGCCGAGGGGCAGGGCCCTGGGGGGAGGCTCTCACAGTGTGGGTCCCACCTAGTCCTCACAGGAGGTAGGGGTGGGGCTCAGAGGAGAACCTGCCATGGATATGGTGGCCCCGGTCATGTCCTGGGTAGGGACCGGCCTGGAAGGCACTGGGAGGTCAGGCCTGCCTAGACCTCCCCGAGCCACCCTTGCTGGCTGGCCAGGAGCCTGGAGGCCTGAAGCCCAGCCCGGCAGCCCTCAGCGTCCCCTGGGCCTAGTGGGGGCTACACGGGAAGGACAGGGGTTGAGCCCTCCAGAGGTCAAATTTACAAGCAGCAGGACCAGCAGGGAGCCCTGCACTGGGTACCGATGGGGAGACGGAGGCCCAGACGTGGCTTTCTGTGAGGGGGAGGCCACCAGCCACAGAAGAGGGCTCAACCCCAACCCAACTGTCCTTGGAGTCCAAACTGGGGATGACACCAAGTGCAATGAACTTGGCTGTCCTGGGCCAGGCCTACCGGCCCCACTACCCCCTGGGTGAGGGATGCTGATCACAACACCCACCTCGGAGCCTGCTTGCTCACTTTATGGGAAGTGAGAGCCACCCCGTCCCGGAAGGACAGTATAGGGTGTCCGTGCGGCCATGGGCAGAGCCAGGGGCCCCTTAACCTCTGCATGACGAAGCCAGGAGGCCTTTCCAGCCTTCTCCAGGGACCAGCCAGTAGACAGATCCCTCTCCCATTCTGCAGGTGGCCAGACCCAGATGTGGGAAAAGCAGAGCCTCAGGGGGGAAGGCCATCCCAGTGGTACCAGAAGCAAGGTGGGTGAGTTCAGTCTGGCGCCCTCTGTCTGGCTGGCCTGGAAGGCTCATGGATGAATCCAGCTGGCCCTGGGCTCTCCCTCGTCCAGCAGCTCCTTGGGGATCCCCCTGGGTGTTTGCCTGTGCCGCTCCCCTGCTTGGACGGCCGTCTTTGCTCTCCGGACTACTAAATTCTCCTTGGCATTTAGACTGCGTAAAACTTTTCTTCCAGAAAGTCTTCCCCCTACACTGGCCCTCCCTCCCTGAGCTCCCATGAGGTCCCTGTGGCCCTTGGCCCTCTTGCTTCTGTGGGCAAAGTCCCAGTTCCTCTGCCTATGGCCCCAGGAAGCCGGAGAGACCTGCTGAGTCAGGACAGGAAGGCGCCGGATTGGGCGACAGTGGGCTCGCCATCTCAGTCCATGCCCTGTGTCTCCTCTGGCCTTGGCTCCCCACTGGTGACACGATGGTGCTAAGCAGTGGCCTCTAAGGCCTGGGGCTGTCATGGCCCTTGGACACTGAAGACTGTGGTCCCAATGTCACCCCCCCCTCAAGGGACCAGGGACAGGCAGGGGTTGTCTCTCATCTTCAGGCTTCTTCCAGGAGGACCGGAGCTGGGGACGAGGGGCACCCACCCGGACAGACCACCCTCCCCTGATCCATCACCCCGCGGGTTTCCAGGCTCCGCTGACCTGCCTGGCTCCTGCTTTCTTTTTGTTCCCACTTCACCAGGGCTGGAGCATGACGGGGGAAGCCTAATCAAGTCCTTGCCTGTCACCTTCCCAAGCACGGGCTCTCCTAACCCCGGGGCCCCGCCGAGAACCCAGATGAGAGACCCCGCCCTCTAACCGGTTAGAGGCCTGGGAGAGGGGGCGGCGGGCCTTCCGGGGTAAAAATAGCGTTCACAACTGCAGTACAAAAAAGAAGGCCGGTCATCAGCCCCCGCCACAGGCAGTTCCGGACCCCACGGCCAGGTCATTCCTTAAAATATGGATAAGCAGCCTAGCCACCCCCGCTAACAGGCGGGCAGCGCATCGGTCCACCCCGCAGCGGGCAGAGGCCTGGGGAGCAGGAGACACCAGCCTGCCTGACCCTCAACCTGCAGGGGCCTCGGGGCCTCGTGTGCGAAGCCCAGCAGCAGTTTCTACCTCCACGGGAGACGATCTACCCCCAGGGAAGGGAAGGAAGCCCTGCAAGGCAAGCTAGCCAGCCAGCACCCCGCAAAGCCGGCTCGCACAAGCTTGTCCATCGCCAAGGGCCTTGACCCTCCTGCCCCCTCGCTCAGCTCCACGCTCACCCGGACAGCCAAGTGCCAACGGGATGCTGGGGGTCAGAGAGGAGGGTGCTGTTCTGCGCTGGGGTGGGCAGTGGCCCCCCCAATAACCATTCACGATGGGGAAACTATGGTCTCTACCTGGGGCCCCCCAACACAAGATGAGGCCTCACTCAGCCTCAGCCATGCCCACTGATGTCCTGTCCTCTGGGCTTCTCAGGCCGGGGCGGGCCTGGCTCACCCGACCCCACACTTGACCATGAACGCTCCTTCTGTCCTCTATCGTGCCGTGCTTCCAGCTGACCTCCTGGCCTCTGGGGGGAGGTCCCCTGCAGCCCCCGCTCTGCACCCCTTTCCTCCATGGGACACAGACCACGTCTGGGCTAGTACTTCCTTCAGGAGTGCCTGCCACCCACAGGCTGGCTGCCTGAGTTTCCCCTGGGAAGGAAGGCACGTTCCCTGTGTCACTGTTGGACGTTGGCTCTCTAGGCTAGTCCCCAGCCCGCCCTATCCCCAGAGTGTGTCCCCCCAGGGCAGGGTTCTGAACCAAGACCTCCGGCGAGTGAGGTGTGGCTGGCATTCCCCAAGCCTCCCACACAATGTATCTGTGCTCACCCCGTGACCCCGGCGGAGGCACAAGTTGGCATCGCTTCTGGTCTGAACAACCTTGAACCTGCTGGGACTTTGCTCCGACCGGGTGTGGGAGGAAGGTTCTCCGGCTAGTGACGGGGACAGGTGCAGAGTCGGAGCCCCTGGGACTCTTGCCTTGTTTGGGTGGCAGTGGGTTGGAGGTTGGAGGGAAGGGTGCTCAGGTGGGCCTGGCTTTTCCGAGCATCAGTGTCTCTAGCTGGAAAGGGGACCACCCTGCTCTCCCACGCGGGCTGCCTCGTGGTCCAAGGCCCACGCTGACAAGCCCCATTAGGAGGCGGCTACCGGGAGCTGGAGCCGTTCTGTGCTCAGTGCCACCCTCCATACCTTTCACATGCTGCCAGCCTTTGCCCCTGGGGGAGGGTGGAAGCCCTCGGGTGAGCCCCTGGGCTTTCACTAATGCCCCCAACCTGGACAAACCCTGCTGGCTCTGGGACCTGCAGACCCCCTGGTCCTTGGGGGTCCCCAGGTGCTCCCATCAGAGGCCCCACTGCCTGTGCATCTCCCCACCTGGTCACCTGACCTGTGGGACAGTGCAGAAGGTTAACGGCCTGAGATCTGGGGGAGCCGGGCTGATTCAGTCGGAAGAGCCTGTGACTCTTGATCTCGGGGTTGTGAGTTTGAGCCCCATGCTGGGTGTAGAGACTGCTCCATAGGTAATTGGTTAAGAAATCAAAGCTCCTCTGCTTCTGTTTTGTAAATGTTCTGCATCCATTCCCTCTTGTCCTGTCACTGCTCTGAGCAGATGGCTACAGAGGCCTCCTCCCTGGTCTCCCTGTTTCCCATGGTCCCTGCCAAACCCCAACAAATCCAGGCTCCACAGTGGGGCCAAGGTCTTTTCCTAGAACCCACACCCTATTGAGCTACGCCCCTGTTTCAGAACCTTTTTCCCTCAAATGTGCCCCGCCAGGAAGAGAGGATTCACCCACTGCACAAAGAAATGGGGTTCTGGCAAGCGTGGTGACTGACCTATTGGTCACTGGGTTCCCACTGTGTGTCAGGAGACATGCTGGGGAGTCCAGGGTCATAGAATGGGCAAGAGGGGAGGGTGAGGCCAAATTCAGGTCTGTCCCTTTCTGTAGCATACGCTATTTGAAACAAGGCCCTATCCCTGGGGAGCTCTCCTCTGAGGGGATTCAGGGTGGGGGGGACCCAGGCCCTGCCTCAGGAGAAAGAAGGGAGATACCCACCCTGAGAAGGGGTATTCTGACAGGAAGGAGGACTGGCGAGTCCTGAGCTGGGCCCTGGAGGAAACAGAAGTCAGACAAGCAGGCACTGGGGCCCAGGACAATGAGCTATGCTGGGGTCTGGGGGCTTGGGCGGGAAGCCCCTCCTCCTTCAGAAGCACCTGGTGCTGGACAGTTCCTGGGCAGGCTCTGTAGGTGGAGTGCAGGCTGGGATGGCTCCAGCTGCACTATCCCTGCCCTCCCCGAGTACAGAGCAGAGGCACCCTCTCCCCAACCTTGAAGTCTCTCCTTCTCTCCCAGTGCCATGGATCTCACCTAGGCCCAGATTCATACCCTTTTCGGACCTGCCTGGCCCAGCCCCTGAAACCTGCAAGACACCCACCCCCTCAACTCCTGCTACCCAGCCCATCAGTCTGCCTTCTGACTTTTCCATGACACACATACCAGCGACTCCTAACCGAGACCTCAATATCCCCCCCGCTCAGATCTGAGTATCCCAGACCTCTGCGTACTATGGGTTCTTATAAAGCTTCCTTGGGCCTTTCTCTGAGCAATACACTCCCAGCCTGGCTGATCTCCAGGCACCTCAGACTCACCACTTCCGAGTTCTTTTATGTCCTCTTCCTCCAACCCCTGCTTTTTCTCTGCTGGGAGCCTCAGTACCCAGCCCAGCATCGCCCCACCTGCTCCAACTCCTCTGCCCCAACAGCTGCCAGGCCCCTGAGCCGCTGGAGGCCTTGGGAACACCCCCTTTGTCTTGTCCCCGCCTCCACCCTCACTCTCCTGCCCCTCTACAATAGCACCAGACCATGACCCCCCGCAGGTGTTATATACCCACCCCCAGGGGGGCCCTATCCACAGAGAGTCCGAAGAATCTGGAGAATGGGGTCCAAACCCTGCATCATCCACAAGAGTCAAAAGATAATATAACCCTACACACTGCTACCCTGCCTAGCTCTGCCCAAAAAGGTGCAGGCTGTAACTTTCTCTAGCTAGAGTGCAGCCAAGAAACAGACCTAACCAGGTGAGGGGGGAGGAGAAACTTCCCCAAAGCTCCACGGCTGCCACCTTCCCTTGGTCCCATGTGAACAATGAGAAGCAGGAAGCGAAGCAGGCTCCGAGAACCCCATGGGCACGGCAGCCAGGAGCTGCCACGGCACCTAGAACCCCAACTCCCCACAACCCAGGATGGGCACACAGCGGAAGAAGTAGTGGGCAGGACAGGTCAGAGACCCGTGGCTTAGAGACCTGGCTTATTGGTTGAGTGACTCTGGCCCAAGTGATTTCACTTCCCTGAACCTGTTTCTTTCTCTGTAAAATGGGGGTAATAATAGTACCAAAGCCACAGGGCTAGTGTGAAGATTATATGAGACTTGGGGGGACATCAACTCAAAACCAAAAGCTTGGCCTTGGGGGAAGCCCACTCTTCATTGTGGGTGTGTGTGTGTGTGTGTGTGTGTGTGCGTGCGCGCACGTGTATTCTCCCTAGGAGACCCATTAAGGAGGGAGAGGGGCTTAGAAAATCTCGACACATTTTCCACAACAGGTAAGAGGAAAAGCATGTATATATGATGAACCCTTGACTACTTAGAACCATTTGATTAACCTGCTTCAAAATCTCTGACCCACCATCTGCATGCCCTCTAGAGGGAGAGCGGGGTAAAGGGAGCAGAGCAGTTGGTGGGAAACTCTGCCTCCCAGACCCCCATAAACGTCCGGACTCAAGTCAGCATAAGAGCACTGCCCCTACTACCAGACCTCTCCCAAAGTTCCTAGAGCTGGAAGGTTCTAGGTCACTCCCCTGACCAGTCGCCTCCTGGATGGAGCAGGGAAGCTAGGAAGGAAGAAACCTGTTTAAAGCGGCAACAGAGTTGGGGGGGCGGGGTTCAGGTCACATCCCCCATAGAGGCAACTAAAGTCTCTTAGGGAAAACTCGCCTCCCTCCTCCTGTCCTCACTCACCCCATGATCGGTGGCCTGTGTTGGAGTGGACAACACTTGCTGGCCACCCAGCTTGGAGGGAGGCAGCACCATCTCCATTTTACAGGGTCCATAATGGAGGCTCTAAGTGCAGAGGCAGGGTTCAACCCGGGTCCACCTCCCAGCCCTGAGGTTCTCCTCTGCACCAAGTCGGTGTGAACACTGATTCCGGCTTATCCCTGTTCGGTTACTCCTGAGGCTGGCTGCCGATCCGCCCTGAGGGTCCTAAGGGACCCCAGTCACTGCCGACTTCTCCCTTTAAAGACCTCCCTTCGTGGGCCGATGGGGGTGCCCGGCCGGGTCCCAGCCTCTGCTTGGCCTTGGCCCGCTGAGCTGGCGCGGTTCCGGGCCCCCGCGCGGCCCCGCAGGTTCATCAATGGCTGAGGCCGGAGGGCCTGAATGGAGGGCATGAACCCGCCCCTTCTTAAAGGCGCCGGCCTCTCGGGCACCCACAGCGGTCCTCCCCACTATCGAGGGCGGTCGGAGAGCTCCTGGGGGTGGGCGGACCGAACTGGCGACCGTGAGAAAGACCGCCAGGGCCGAATGGAGGGCGTGCCGGCCGGGCGACTGTGGACTGGATAGGGTCTTCCCGGGGCTCGCACCCTCCTTCCAGGTTGGCCCGCCCCCCTCCCTCGCAGCCCAGGGAAGAGACCCGGGCTCCCTCGCGCCGCTCCCCAGCCAGAGACCCCTCCTCCAGGGGCCTCGCAGCGCTCGCCACACCGCGGGCCTTGGGCCCTAGGAGGGGGCGGGGGCGCAGCTGCTCCGGAGGCGGCTCGGCCCCTCCCGCCACTCCCGCCCGGCCGGGGAGGGGGGAGATTCGGCGAGGGGGTCCCCGCCGGGGGCGCATCCCCTCCGTCGCGCTCCCTCCCACCCGCGCACACAAAGACGACACGCGCGGACCAGGGCGCGTGCGGCCGCGCTTCCCGGGGCAGCCGTGCGCACACACACGCACACCCTCAGGGACGGCCGGGGTCTGGGGAGATGGACGAGGGAACTGAGGACAAGCAGACCGTACCTACAGGCGCTCAGCTGCGGCTGGGCGGGCCGGGGCGCCGGCGGAGCGCTGCCCCGACCGCGGCCCGGCTCCCGGGGCCCGGCGGCTCATGGCCCGCGGCGGGTTCGGACTCCCTCCGGGCGGGCGCCGGCGTTGGCTGGGGCTCCTCCTTCGCTCGTCCGCAACCTCGAAGGCTCGTGCGCTCCTCGCGGGCCCTGCGCGGCCCCGGCTCGGCGGTCCCGGCGGCCGAGCCCCGCGCGCTGCGAGCCCAGCCCCGCGCCGCGCGCGCCCCGCCCGCTCCCCCTCGTGCCCCCCGCCCGCGCGGCGCGCGCCTCCTCGGCCCCGCCCCCGGCGCGGGCCCCGCCCCCTCGCCCGCCTAGAGCCGCGCCGGTCCCGCCCCCGGCGCGCCCCCAGCCCTCCGCCGAGCCTGAACCGCGCCCGCGGCTGATGCTACCTTGGTTGGGGCTGCAGCGGCGGCGGCCGAGCCCTGGGGCCCGAGGGGTTAGGGTCTGGCCTCCGGCCGCCCCTTTTGGAGCGAGAGTCCTGGAGCGTGCCCTGGAGCGGGGTGGGTGGGGGCCGGGTGGGTGGCCCGAATAGTGGGGTGTATGGGGGCGTCGGCGCCCCTGGGGATGGGCGCCCGGCGGAGGCCGCCGCTGTCTTGGCTCTTGCGCCGCGGGAACAATGGGAGCCTCGAGGAGGCCCAGATGTCGCAACGGGGGAAGTCGACGTCTGGTTCTCATAAATCCCGAGGGCGAGCACCACGCCCTCTTCTTTCGCCGCTCCCCGTGCCCGGAAATAGCCCAAGGGTTACAGGGCGGGGAAGCCCCCGAGCACTGCCCCATCTACGCACCTTCACTGTGATGGGGAGACTGACGCCACCCGGAGAGGTCTTCAGAAGGGGCTGATGGGGACCAGACACAGACCTGGCTTCTTCACCTCCGCTGAATTCTGCAGCCCCCAAACCCAAGGCATAGGTTAGGGCAGACACCACTCTGGCTGAGAAAACAAAGACTCCTTCTGGTCCTTGCGGTGCAATTGTGGACTGACCCCTGGCAAGCTGGGGCCTCCAGGGGCCAGAAAGGGGTCGGGCTGAGTGGGAGGGTGGGTCAGACATCAGACCTATTGCTTGCTCGTGGGGGAGAGACGGGAGGGCGCTGTTGCTCCTTCTCTCCTCCTCTCCCTTGCCTCCTGCCCCAAGCCCTCACCCCCCCGACAGGTGGTCAGATCAGTTCTCCCTGCCCTTACCAAACCTTCTGCAACTGCACCATCGGCAGTTCTGTGGGGGGCCGTGGTCCCCCCCGCGAGCTCAAAGGCCTCCATCTGTTGTCCTCTTTCTCCCATACTGATCTCTGACCTTGGTGGAGAGCCCTTTAACCTTTCACAAAGCCCTGTCCCCTCTGATTTCCCAGGAAGCAGGGCAGGCGAAGAAGGGTTTTGATCCCGATCTGGGAGACAGAAAGGGTGGGCCTAGAGAGGAGCAGTGGGTTGTGAAGGTGTAGGCTGGCCGGGAGCTCTGGCTTCCTGCCCTCCCCCCATAGCCCTGGGCTGCCCTCTTCGGGGGTGCTGAAGCAAGGCAGGATTCATCGGAGGTCCTGGTCCCTAGTCTCTTCCCTTCCACACACAAACTAGCCGCCTTCTCAGCGGTACCTGGCCAGCAGGCACTCAATGAAAGCTCAGACGTGGACCAGCTATCGGTTGGAGCCTCCCAGAGGCCTCTGTGGCTGGCTGGGAACCAGGAGGTCTATGAATGAAGCCCGGAGAGCTGTGGGAGCCAGTGTGGGTGGCCTGGCTGTGGACCCCACCCTTCTGGGAGATGGGAGAGCCTGCTCCCCTCTCCCCCCCCCGCAACCACAGACTAACCTGGTTTTGAGTAATGGATTGAGCTCTGCCAGTGGGCTGTCATTGGCCAGAGGGTCCTGGGCAGGACGAGAGCTCTGATCCCCAGGGAGGAGGAAGTGAGCCGGAGCCAGCTGTTTGTGACTCCGGCCCCCGCAAGGAGGAACTGGTGGGAGATGTGGAAGTGGCGGGAGGGTGGAGGGTGTCCGGGATTGGCCAAAACCAGCACTGTCATGGGGACAGCAATGACAGGGAAGATAGGTTCAGCCGGGGTCCCTGAGGGCAGGAGCACCTCTGGGGCCTTGGAGGACATTCTGATGGGGCGGATGGTGAGGGGTGCTGAGGATGGGCCCCCAAGGAGTGCCCCTGGATGTATGGGCTCTAGAGTGTTCAGGGAACGCCGGCCTGGTGCACTGCAGGGTGGGAGCTGGGTGTGGTGCGGCCTCATGGGCCACCTGGCCAGTGGGGTAACGCCAACCACCACAGATCAAGGGGGAGACCCTTGGTGTGGGTGGGCACAGGTCTGTGCCTGGGGCACAGGGACCCACATGAGTGGATGAGCAGAGCTGGGTCGAGGCTGACCGGTGGCTCAGGGGGTCCCCCTGCACGGCTGGAACTCAGGGGACTTGGTCGGTACAGGCTCTGCAGTGCCTGGCAAGCTGTGGCCCAAGGGAAAGGGGCATAGGGTACGTAGCTCCATGACACCCAGAAAGGGGAGAAGGGGTTCCCCCGGAGCTGACATTGCACGTCCCAATGCAGCCTCATAGTCGTCTTCTTCCTCTTCTTCTTCTTCTTCTTTTTTTTTTTTTTTTTTAAGGAATCGATTTCTCTTTTTGATCAGGCAGCCTGGCGGCTCATGGGAACTCAGACATTGTGGGTTTGGGTTCTAGCAAAGGTCTGGACCCACTCACGGAATTCCTGGGGGATGGACAAAGGAAGGGAGCTCCCATAGTTGAAGGTCATGCCTCCCATCAGCAGAGCATCTGAAAGGTCCAGCCCCAGGTCCCAGGCGTGTTGCTGTGGGCTCCCAGCGGCCGCCTGTCCCCCCAGAGTCACAGAGCATGGCCACCAGCACAGCTCAACTAGTGTTTATTTGAAATGTGCAAAGCTGAACGCGCAAGTGCAATTCTACCTTAGGGAGATCAGCCAGTGGCCCCAAGGTGGCCATGCTAGGGTGGGCCACGGTCTGTTCTGTCTTGGCTGAGAAGCACCTGGGCCCCTCAGACCAGTCCTTAGGGCTGAAAAGCCTGGGGCACAGGGGCTCACTGGAGATCCCTCCTTGCCTAGAAGCTAAAATATCTTGCTAAAGAAGAAAGCAAAAATCACAATGGGTCTGGGGGCAGGGAGAAGGTGACAGAAACTATCCTAGGCCCTCCGGGGCTTCCCCTCTTTTTGGGGTGGGGTGGGCTTGGTGACAAAGCCTGCTGGCCTGTGAGGAAGGGCCCTCTATCTCTTGAGGGAAAGTGGTGGTGGTAGATCGTGGGGGAGCCCGAGGGGATCCCAGACCTGGCTCAGACCTGGCACAGAGAGACCCAGGGGACCCGACCCAGATGAACTGTGCATGGCCAGAATCAGCGAGGACCCAATCAGCATCATGAATGGTGATGGGAGGTAACTGCCACCAGGGCCAGTGGTCAGGCTGCGGGCCGAGCCAGGTCACCAGCCCAGGATGGGGCTGAAGGGGCCCCCTTGACTCTGCCTGGCTGGGCCTCGGGGGCTTTTTGGACCTAGGGATCCTGATGTGGTTGACATTCTCATAAGAGTTTCCAGGGGGACCTGGGACCTCTGGCTCTGGAGGGCGGAGGGCAAGGGCTGGTTCTGTGGGGAATTCTCTGGGGAAGTCGAAGTCATTAGAAGCAGCCAAACAAGCAAGGGGTAGGGGGGTACAGCCATCAATATGCTGGGGAGGCCTGGGGACATCACTGCCACAAGTCACCGGCTGCCGCCCCATTGTCATTCTCGTGGAACTTGTGCAGGTGATCGGCGAACCTGTTGGGGATAGAAACCTTTGCTGAGAACAAGGGTAAAAAGGAGAGAAGTGTGTGTGTGTGTGTGTGTGTGTGTGTGCGCACATCCGCATGCACACTCACGCACATGTGTGGAGGGGGAACGGAGATCCCCAGGGGGTGTGCTCCCTGTGACAGGGGAGGTGCTGGGGAGCCGGGTGGGGGGGGAAGGGTGGCGGAAGGTTGGGGGTGGGGAACACAGGAGGGGCTCGGTGGTGCAGGTGGGGGAGTCAGTGCAGGGCCCTGGGACCCGGGTGTTGTCCTCACTTCTTAGCACAGAAGGTGGCACAGTCCCTTTCCATGCTTTCACTCCACGCCAGCTTGTAGAGCACCTGGCCAGGTAGAAACACAGTGAGCCCGACGCACGGCCCTTCCTGCCGCCCCCTCCAACCCCACCGGGCCTGGCCTCCTGGGCGCGCATGACTATTGTCCTGGCCCAGGCCCCAGGGCAGGAGGCCTTAGAGATGCCCCTGTGGCCGCCTGTTTCACACACAGTCAGACGGGCCTCGACGTGGCAGTACTGTCCTCGCCATTGCTGTGTAGGACACTGGCAGGCCGGGACCTGTTGGCCCCTGGGGACAGAGTTGGAGCCCAGGCTAAGTACGGAGGGGCCATCCCTCCCTGGGGCCTTACTCGGGATGGGAGCCTCCAGGGCTGGAGGCTTCCACGGGCCCGCCTTGCCCTCTCCGATTCCCTGACCCAGTGGACTTGCCGACGTCCCCAGGACGGTCACTCTGCACTGCAGGAGATTCAGTTCAAGATGTCCCTGCGTGTGCAGCCCAGCCGGCTTTTCCTTAGTGACGTGAGGCACACCTGCATGCATTCCCGCCTGCCTCGGGCCCCCACAGTGGTCGTGCCCTCCCCCAAGCCCTCCAGAGTGGGCCGTGGGTGAAGTCAGCCAGGCCCCTTCCCCAGAGTGGCTGGGCTGCTGCCCCAGGCAGAGGGCCTGAGGGGTGGGCTTGGCACCGTCCCCTTGAAGAGGACAGAAGTGGCCAGGAGCAGACAGTGTGGCCTGGGCTTGGCCCAGGGAGCCAGGCTGCCCTTGGCGGTCCGGGAAGCGTGGTGGAGGCATCCCTGGCCTCCTGCCTGGATACTCACCAGGAAGACCAAGCAGTGCAGGAAGAGCGTGTAGAAGAAGCCAATGGTGCGCGCCATCTTGTTGGAGAGAACCAGTCGCCCCTGGGGAGCAACAAGGTGTGGCGTGGGGGTGGGGCAGGCCTCACCGACCCCTAGAGGGCTGCCCCAGGTTCCTGCAGAGAGGGCCCCACTACAGAGAGGGCAGCGGTCTCCCACTGTGTAGCCTGGGAATTGGGGCCACAGGAATGCTAGGGAATGGAGCCCCCTGTGGCACGATTCCAGAACCTTCCAGGACCAGCAGCTGTCCGGGAGGGAGAGGGACCCTGTTCTAGGCCTCATGGCCAGTCTCAGCAGGACCTATGAGGGGTGAGTGGGGTCCCTGGGGCTTCTCCAGATGGCACTGAAGGCAGGTGTGTGGCAGAGGAGGGAACTCACCATGCTGAGCGTGGCCTTGTCCCAAGGGCTCAGGCTCAGGTACTTCCGCTGCCGCTCCTGAAGGGGGAGAGAGGATGAGGGGAGGCCCCCCAGGGCCCCAGAAGCCCCAGGCTGCTGCAGAGGGGGACCGCAGGGGGCTGCTGGGGTCTGTCTTCCCTGCTGTCCCCTTCCACTCAGCGTGACGCCCCAGGCTCGCCCAGCGAGGGTGCGTCCTGCAGGCTTCCCCGCGGCCCGCCCACCGCCTGGCCAGGGAGCAGCCCCTGCGGGCTCACACACCCGCTTGCTGAAGGAGGAGAAGGGGTCCAGGCGTTCCTCGTACTGGGAGGAGTACCGCAGCTCCGTGTCGTCACTGCCACCGCTCTGTGTGAGGGGGAGAGACCCCGTCATTCAGGGAATGACCAGGAACAAGGCCGGGGTAAGGCATCCTGAGGCTGGCAGGAGCAGAGGGGAGCCTCAGTTTCCCCATCAGCACCACGCCCTAGAGCCGGGAGAAGGCTGGGTGACAGCATGAATGTGGCCGGGGCCACGCGTCCGGGAGTCGTGCCCGGGTTCAGAGACTTCCCGCGGGCTCCGGGTCAGGGTGACTCGGGGCAGGTAGAGGGACTGAAGCCTATTGAGCTCCAGTGTACATCACAGACAGGGCCAGGCCAGTGGGGGCCAGTGGGGGCCAGTGGGGACCAGTGGGTCTGGGAGGGGTTTGCGGGAGCCTGCAGGGTGGCTGTGGGCAGAGGGAGGCACCAGAGGGGTGAGCCCGGCTCCCCCACCCCAGCAGGGCCCTGGGTACCAAGTAGGAGTTAGCGCAGAGTCTGGCGCCCTCTGGTGGCCCGAGTGCAGCTCCAACAGGTGGAGTGGGGGAGGGGGCGGGAGCTCTGGTCCTGGGGAGGCCCCCACCCTGAGGGTCCCTGCTCCCTGCGTTTCTATGGGCCACCCTGTCACCCCACAGTCACAGAAGGGTTTCCTCCCACGAGGGGGTCCCCTGTGAAGCCTGGGGGCTGAGAGAAGCCAGGGAGGGCCCTCAGATGCCCAGAATGGAGTGAGTGGGTTTTTATTCTGTTTTCTTGATTGGTTTGGGGGTTATTGGACCCAAATCTGGGTTTTTGTTTGTTTGTTTGTTTGTTTTGTTTTTTAAGAATGTGAGTTTCAAACATACGGATTCCCCAGGGCCTCTCCGGCCTGCTCAACGGCCCTATGGTTTGATCCCCGGATCCTGGCTTCACTAGAGGATCACTCCTGTTTCATAGAGGGGACGGCCGGGCCCATGGGCCCACCAGCCCTGCCTCCTGCTGCCTCTCCCCGCCTCCTGGCTGGCTCTGATGAATGAACCTGCACAGAACCTCCACTGTGGGGGCTTTCCTCAGTTCAGGGAACACAGCTGCCAGGCAGGGCAGACTGGATGGCCTCTGGGGGCCCCTAGGCCCAGTGCTGCCCAGCGGGTCACTGCCCCCCAACTCTCTCGCCTTGGAGGGCCTGGTTGGCCTCTCTCCTTGCCTGGTACGCCTGGGGCCACAATCGGGGAGGGCACTTACACGGCCTGGGTAGCTCTGCAGGAACTTGATCTTCTCAAAGAGCTTGATGTTGTCTGCACGCAGGCTGTCCAGCTCGCTCTGCAGGGCCTGGATGGTGTGCTGGGCCAGGCGGTTCTCCTGGTGGGGGGGGGGCAGCGGGCAGGTGGGCAGGCAGGCAAGGCCCACAGTGGAAAGGGTAGTGGGGAGAGGCTGCCAGACCGGTGCAGGTCCTGCTCGTCTACCCGGAGCCCCTTCTTTTTTAAAAGATTTTATTTATTTATTTGACAGAGAGAGACCACAAGTAGGCAGAGAGGCAGGCAGAGAGAGAGGAGGAAGCAGGCTCCTGCTGAGCAGAGAGCCCGATGCGGGACTCGATCCCAGGACCCCGAGATCATGACCTGAGCCGAAGGCAGCGGCTTAACCCACTGAGCCACCCAGGCGCCCCCCGGAGCCCCTTCTTGGCCTGTGGCCATCTCCCTGACCTTCTAGACTCTGGCAAGTCCCCTTCTCCTCCTGGGACCCCACCCCAAGCAGAAGACAGATTTGGGGCCAGGTTCCTTCATGTCTTGAGTCGGTTTGTTTATGGTATCATCAACCTTTGAAAGAACTAGCGAGATGTAATTCGTGAAACGAACATCACTGTCTTTAGGATTATTTATTTATTATTTTATTTAGTATATCCACAGTGAATATGGTGAACCATCCCTGCGATTTCACTGCACGATACGTTTATGACCCCAAAGGAAACCCCCGACCCCTCATTCCGTCCCTCTTCCCCTACCCCCTGGTCACCACTAATCTTTCTGTCTCTTTCGATTTGCCTCTTCTGGACATTTCATAGAAATGGAGTCAGACGCTACGTGGTTTTAATGTTTGCCAATCCGGGAGCAAATGAAAGGCGACCTCGGTTTTCAGCTTATCCAAATGCCTAAGTAGGTGTTTTCTTCATACTGTTTAAAACATTTAAACAGGACTGAAAAGTACACGGGACACGGGACACGGTAGTAGGGCGGTTTTTTAAAAAATGAAGCCTAGGGCGCCTGGGTGGCTCAGTGGGGTAAGCCTCTGCCTTTGGCTCAGGTCATGATCCCAGGGTCCTGGGATCGAGCCCCGCATCGGGCTCTCTGCTCGGCAGGGAGCCGGCTTCCCCCTCTCTCTCTGCCTACTTGTCATCTCTGTCTGTGAAATAAATAAATAAAATCAAAAGAAGCCTAGAATTATCACGTGATTCAGCAATTCCACTTCTGGGCAGCTACCCGGAACACCCGTGTTCATGGCAGCATGGTTCACAGTAGCCAAAAGATGGGAGCAAACCAAAGGCCCCTTGACGGATGAACGGATAAATAAAACCAGGTACCCAGTACAACAGAATGCTGTTCAGCCTTAAAAAGGAAGGACCTTCTGACACCTACTACAGCAGGGATGAACCTTGAGGACATTCTGCTCAGCGAAATACGCCAGCACGAAAAGACAACTACTGTAGGACTGTACTCACATGAGGTCCTCGTGTGGTCAAGGGACACAGAGAGGAGTAGAGGCGTGGTGAACCCGGGATGGGGGCGGCGGGGGGAAATGGAGTTCGTGTTTAGCGGGGACAGAGTTTCAGTTTGGAAAGAGTAAAAAAGCTCCCGGACGGGGATGGTGGGGCTGTTTGTACAACAGCGTGAATGTACTTAATGCCCCTGAACTGTACACTTAAAAACACTTAAGACGGTAAATTGTATGTGTTGTGTGTTTTACCACAATTTTTAAAAAGTTAGTACCTGATTGAAAAAAACCTAGATTTTTAAAGCAAAAGGTAGAATACGAAAACACTTTTCTTTCCACTTTATCTGTTTTGAAGGCCTCCTTTTAAGGGCTGCCCAGCATTCCATTGCGTGGCTGTCCCTAGTCCCCGAGGGGAGTGAGTGTGACGTTTCCAGTCCCTGCTGTGAGGGGCAGCGCGGACCATCCCTCCTTTGAAGCAGATCACAGGAGGTCCGATGGGGCCGGCCCAGCCTTGCCACTGGATCAGCAGCAGGCCTTGCCTGCCGTGGGCACCCAGTTAATGTTGGCTTCTCCCTGGCCTGAGCTTGGGAACCCCAGGGGGTCAACTGTGCGTTTGGAGAGGAAGGGTCTAGAAATGTCATCATCAGCTCAGGCAGTGACTCTTTGAGAAGGATGGAAAGCTTCCGGGCTCCTGTTTGCACCGGGAGAGCTCAGGGATGGACCCAGGAGGGCTCTGGGGGATGGGGAGTCTGCAGAGTCCCCAAGGCTGGGACAGCGCCCCCTCCAGGTACACTTCTGGTCTGTCCCCAGGCCCTCTGCAATCTGGGTCTGGCGTGCACTGCCTCTGTGCGCATGCCCGGGCCTGGGCCTTTGTACCCTGATCACCCTGACCGTCTCTTGCTCCTCCTCTTTTCTTTCCCTCCCTGACTCCCTCTCTCGTATCCTGTTCCCCCTTCCAGGACCGCTCCCCAGTTGTCTTCCCAGGCCGGGTTCCATCGGGAAACTGGCTGCCGAGTGACCCTTCTTACGCTCCATTCTGCCAGTGTCACTCCCTTGCTTAAATCCTCCGGTAACGCCTCAGCCCAGCAGTAGGGCCCTCTGTGCCTTATTCCTGCAGCCCTGTCACAGGCTTTCGGGCTTGTTGGCCTCCTGTCTCTGCTCACCTATCTGTCCTCCACTTGGAGCATCTGAGTCTTCTTTCAAAGCCCAGTGTGGCATAACCCCCTCCAGGAAGCCCTCCCTGACTGCACACAACAAATCTAACTCCTCTGTGGTTTATGGTCTGTGACACATCTCTCTGCTCCCAAGAACTGTGGGTCCAAGGGACATAAGAGAGGGAACAATGCAACTCACGGCCTCTAGCTCCTGGTTCCGGGCACGGAAGCGTTCCCTCTGGCTGGAGATGATGGAGAGCAGCGAGTCTACCTGGCCCTCGGGGAGGGCGCCACTCGCCGGTGCCGACGGTCCTAGGAGGTGGAGGGGAACGGTGGGTTCTCAGGTCGATAGCCCCAGCCCAGAGGGAGCTCTGGCCAAGGGCCATGAGGTACAAGGCACAGGTGTCTGAGCACAGGTGCTGAGAGGCTGTGGAAAGGAAGGGCTATCCAGGGGACTAGGGATCCGAGCAGGGGAGGGCCCCTGTTCCTCAATATGAGGATCTGAGACCCTCGCATCTTTCGGACGAGGCCCCCCGTTCCTGGGGAAGCGAAAGGACACTGGAGGCACTGGGAAGCCGTGAGAGGCTCCCTCCAATGTCCCCGCCCAGCCCCAGGTTCCTCCTTGATCCTGACGCCGGAGGAGGCCACCTAGCCAGCACTGCTGGGAGCTCTCTGGCTGTCTCTCTTCCCGTGCCAAGGCCTCCCTGGGGAGCTCATCACGACCCATCAGCCATCGACAAGGCCACTGGCAGGGCAAAGGGGGCCCCGGTCCTAGGCGGGGTGTCAAACTAAGGCATTGAAGGGCGGACCCAGCCCCACTTTTGGTTGCTGCTGCATTGCTAGGACGGGGGGCCCTGACCTTCTTGGAGGAAGGGGGTGCTCTTTAGGGATCACGGCTCAGACTGTAGCACCCCCTTTCTCCTTTCCCTGCTCCCGCCCTGCCCATTGCTGTGTCGGAGACGGGCCAGCCCCTCCTTACCATAGAACAGGGCAGTGGCTTCCTTGATGGGCTCTGGGATCTTCTCCAGGCCGTGCTCAGCTGCGCCCTGCAGGGGGGAGCAGGCGTGACCATTCCCTATGTGTCACCGAACGTACCCTTTCAGGGTGCCAAGCAAACGGGGGTCAAGGACCAGGTGGGGCGGTCTGGCGGCGGGACTGGGCCGGTGATCACAAGGGCTCCTAAAGGGAAGGCTGGGCCTTGGGTTGACCCCGAGGCAGGGCCCCTGTGGTGGTGCCATCATGGACCACTGGGCCCTGCTGGGCCAGCCCCGCTGCTCTCTCCGAGCCCCATTTCTTCTAGAAAATGTGGTGGGTGACAAAGTGACCCCCAGGACCCCGTGGGCTCCAGCCTTCCACGATCCCTGGGCCTCGGGTCCTCCAGCTGTGGGATGGGTCGGTCTTCCTGCCTGGCTTCTGCCCACAGCTCTCAGGGTGGAGGTCCCAGCCTGGCCCTGTGCCCTTTGGCCTGGCGTCCTGAACCGGGCCTCTGTGATGAAGTGTGCAGGCGATACCTGGGCTGTGGGTGACAGCCTTGTGGGCCTTGTGGGGGCAGGGCCCGAGGAGCCGGCTGGTTAACCTGTGAGGTTTTCCTGGATGAGAGCTCAGGGTGGCGAGGGGGTGGGGCAGAGGGGGCGGCTCACCTCGGCGTCCGGCCGCTGGATGGTCTGGATGGTACTAAGGTCCTGCTCCAAGCGGGCGATCAGCTCCCTCTGCTCGGCTGCCGTGGCCATGGCCTCAGTGACATGCACCTGCAGCTCTGCGCAGCGCCCTGTGTCAAAGGAACACACGGCCATCAGAGGGAACCTGGTGTGGCCCGTGGCGCCTTTCCCACTCGGCCTCTCCGACCCACAGCCCGAGGGCCCACCAGGAGGCCGGCCAGCAGGGCCACTCCTGGCCCTAAGAACTCAACATGCTCCTGAACTTCTCCAGGCAGGCGAGGGAGCCCAGGGTAGGGATCCAGGGTTCTCCCCGGCTCTGCTGTGACCCGCCGGGAGCCTGGCCAGCCCGACTGGCCCCTTGCCCTTTCAAGGCCTCACTTTGCCTCTGTCAAGCCAGGCAGAGACATGGAACCCAGCACACCCCAAGTTTCTGCCAGGGCTGATGCTCTGGGATAAGGACCAGAGGTAGGAGTGGGGGAGAAAGGAGGGGCAGCTGGGGATGGGCGGGCCTGCTGGAGATCAGCAGGAGGTGCCCGAGGGAGGGGTCCTGCCTCTGGAGCTGTCACCAGACCTGCTTGCCCCCTACCCCGACAGGCTCCAGCCCAGTGAGGGGGATGGGGCGCCCCCCCTCCCCACAATACCCTGACCCACACGGTCTCGACTTCCCTCACTAAAGTGCCCATGGCTGTCTTTGCGACAAAATCGAACCCAAAATAATTCTGTATGGAGACCTTCCTGTCCTTTTGGAGGGTGAGAGGTGTTGGAAAGTCCAGGCCCCGGGGAGGGGTGGGTGCCAGGAGCGGGTGCGCCCGGGGGTTGGGGGGTGCGCAGCCCAGGTCTCATTTCTAAATAGTGGCAGTAGATCTTGCTTGGCCACCAGGGGGCTCTGTGGCACCAGAAATGCCCAAAGGCTCCAGGCTGGGGACCGAGCCAGGAGGATGGCCCTCTGCCCGTCCTGTCACAGGGATTTATTTGCCCATCACCACGCGGCCTGCTGACCTGCCCGCCAACCCGGTCTTGGCTACACTCAGCGTCTTGAGCCAGGGTGGGGGGCCGCTGACCTCACCCCCACCCCCGCCCTTCCTGCTCCCTCTCCTGGGTGCCCGCTGCACGCCAAGCTCTTGACACATCTCGCGACAAGCCAGTCAGTCCAAAAAAGGTGACCCCCATTTTTACAGATGAGGAACGGAGGCCTCTTGGTCCAGGACCAAACCCAAGGGTGTCCCCTCCTGGCTATGTCCAAGCCCTTCCCCCACAGCGGGGTCTGCACTGGTTCCGGCCCCGAATGGACTTCTGCCTTCAAGCATTGGTGCCTGGCTGGTGCTGGTGGAAGTGGGGGACCTGAGATGGGGTTCAGGGAAGAGGCTGGACCTGAGGGCCCAGGGTCAGGTCATGGAGGGAGAACGGGGTGAGGGTGGCAGGGTATAGTTGGGGGAGCCCGAGGTCCAGCCGGCAGCGTGCATGTAGCCTGGTGCCGAGGAGACCGAGGGTCGATAAGGCACCAGCAAGATGATTGCTTGAGCTGCTGTTCTAACCCGCACGGTCTTGGTCAGGCCCCTGGGGTCCCGGGGTGCCCGGCCCGGGGTTCCCCTGCACTTGTACCCATGCCCCAGCTGGCGGGTGCCAGGCCGCTGCCAAACGCTGCTGCACCTGCCCCCAGACACTGGGGTAGCCGTTGAGGGGCTCTCTGCGGGGAGCAAAGCTGAGTGTCGGGAGTGGCCGTTCCCCCCAAGAGGTGGCTCTGGGCGGAGCTGAGGGCTGGCCGGCCCGCACTCCCAGACGGCATGGAGCTCGTGAGACACAGGGAAGGGGCTGGGCGAGGCAGGGCAGCAGAGGTGATGCGGTGAGGCTGAACGGAGGCCCCGGGTGTGGTGGGATGCGGAGACCGCAGAGGCAGGGCCAGGAGCCCAGCTGGACCCTAGCAGTGAGCTGACACCCCACACCGGGGGACGGGAAGCAGCTGCACGTGTGGTGTCTACCCCAAAGAAGAGACCTCAGTTACAGACCCTGCTCAGAGACCCTGTCCCGGAGCCACTTAAATCTGCCGTGTCAGGGTCCCCTGGCTGTTACCCCTATGCTTTCCTCTGTCTCTGCTGGGGGAAGGAATAGCCAGACCAAGAAGTTGGGGGCACCTTTTTGGGAGACCACTTGGTGTCAAGGGAGGTCCTGAGCTGGACTCCACCAGAACTGGGGCAAGGCAGTAGAAGGTGCTGGAGACAGTTGTGATCCCTTTGTCATACAGAACCCAGGAGGTGAGGCCCGTGCCTGGAGCTGGTTCCCCAAATGTGGAAGGGGTGAGCAGCCTCACGGTTGGCCTTCGGTGAGTAGGAGGTACTAATGGAGTGGCTAAAGGGTCATGTGGATGGGGGGGGGGGCGGGATGCATGGCCGGAGGCCAGAGATGCAGGCTGCGGAGAGCTCAGGACCGACCCCCGCCCCCTGGCCAACCCCCCAGGGCAGTGAACATGGAAGCCCAGAGACAGTCTGCAGTGAGAATGGCCAGAACTTTCAGGCACGCTGACATTTTCAGGGGTGTCCCAGAAAAGCCCCTGAGAGGAGGTGGCAGGAAGCAGGGGGAAATCAGGAGAAAGTGTGTCAAAGTGCCCAGCTGAAGAGGGACAGTCGGTGAGTACGGAGGGGTCCTTGGGGTCCCCAGAAAGGCTAAGCAAGGAGATGGAGCGAAGCCTCTGGTCAAGGTGGTGGTGGGACGTGGAGGCAGGGGTGTGGAGGGACTTGGGAACGAGCCCACTCTGGACAGATGCCAGGGGGCAGGGCCTGGTGCGGGGCAGCTTGGGAGTAGGGCGCAAGCAGAATGCGGAGAGGGAGAGGTCAGGTGGGGGCAGGTGTGCGGGCGGGAGTGACAGACAGACAAACGCTAGGGGGATAGAGGGGAACCCTCACCTCTTCAAGATGGCCCATGTGAGACGGGCCAGACTGCCTCCCCCCGGGAAAGTTCCTGGGAACTCGTCCTTTGGGAAGAATCTGGGAAGGCTGCCTCGGGGATGCATTTCACAGATGGGGGGTGGGGGGAAGAAATCAAAGCAAAGTCGAGGTCAAGATTTAAGGAGCCTGGCTATGACTTAAGGTCAAGGCACAATTTCCTTCCTTCCTTTTTTTTTTTTTTTTTAAGATTTTATTTGTTTGTGAAAGAGCAGCAAGAGAGAGTGAGAGTGACCACAAGCAGGGGGAACAGCAGGCAGAGGGGGAAGCAGGCTCCCCACTGAGCAGGGGGACCAATGCCAGACTCGATCCCAGGACCCTAGGATCGTGACCTGAGCCGAAGGCAGACGCGTAACTGACCGGTTACCCAGGCGCCCAAGGCACGATTTCCGACTGCGGATCGATTACATGCAAAAACTTATCACAACCGGATGGCAGACCCAGGGGCGTCGTGCTCACGGCTTTCCCGCACGTGGGGGGCCCTCCTTATTCAGCCGCCTGCGCGCCCGGTGGGAGCATGGGAGCTGCCCCTCATCCACCATCTCTGCACCTGTCTGTCCCCACAGGTGGCCAGAGACGAGTGCTGGGCTCCTGTCGGCGCAGCCCCTCCCTCCGCCCAGCCAGGGTCCTCCCTCTCTCCTGCGACGTCGGCTAATGTGCTCCTTGCCACAAGCCGCAGGAGCGTGTTGGGCTGCCCTCTGAAACACACACACACACACACACACACACACACACCCTCTCGACTCTACTTCCCCTCCTGCAAAACTCTCTGAGGAAGTTCACCTGTTCTCAAGCGTCCACATCCTTAAACCTTTCCCTTCGGACTTGGACGCCCACTACGCTGACTGTCCTTGCCAAGGTGGCCGATGGCCTCATGCATCGCCGTGTCCCCATCCCTCATCTTCCCGACCTGCCAACTCCTGGCTTCCAGGTCACTGCGGCCTCTCGGGCCTCCTGCCTGGCTGGCCGCTCCCCGTCTTTCCTTTGCTGCTACGTCTCCCTGCAAAGCTCCCAATGCTGCGGGACCTGCGAGCTGTCCCCACACGCCACTCTCCTGTCCTTCACTCCAACCACCTTGCATGTCCTCCGGGCCACTCCTCTCCCCAAGCTCATTGCATGGAGTCCAGACCGGTCCGAACTGAAGCCCGATCCCTGCTCCTGGAACCTACTTCGTTCACCCCAGCAGGCCTCCCTTTGCACAGCCCGGGAGGTAGAGTCCTCGGGGATGGGGGAGCAGAGGCCAGGCGCTGCTCACTGACTCAGCCCAAAGCCCAACCTTGGCTCTTCTCTACCCCTCTGTCTCCATCTACTCTGTCTCCAGTCCTGTTTTCGGCTCCACCCTCAAAAAAAAACCATCCAGAATCCAATCACTTATGGCCACTGCGCCACCTGGTGCAAATCATAGCCTGGGTTTCTTATGGCAAGAGCCTCACAAAACAGCAGTCAGAGAGACACTTTCCAACAGTCAGATTAGACCACACTCAGTCCAAACCCTCCAATGGACCCCAAACTCTACGATGATCTACAAGGCCCCATCTCCTGCCCTGTGTCTCCCTCTCTCTCTGACCTGGCTGCCCCCAACTCTTGCCTGTGGTGGCTTTCCTTCAGCTATTCTGGCTCCCAGGCACCTTAGTACCACAGGACCTTTGCACTCACTGTTTCCCCTCTGCCTGGAATGTTCTTAGCTCAGGCATGGGCATGGTTCACCCCCTCCCCTCTGTCAAGACTCTGTTCATGCTACCTGCTTGGTGAGGCCTACCCCGACCACCTGATTTAGAACTTCCACCCCTCACCTTGCTTTTCCAGTCCCCCTTACCTGGTTTTTCTCCTCTAACATTGACCACTAAGGCACTATGTAATTCACTTGTACTCCGTCTACTGTCTGCCCACCCCCTCTGAAAGGCAAGCTTCTTGTTTGTCCCTTACTATCACTGCGGGTCAGTGGCACGGTGAGCCCTCCATGTCTATCAGCTGATGGGCTGAGTCCACTCCTCCCAGTGGGGAAGCACCCATTCCTTTAGGTAGAAGGTTGCAAAGGGATTCCCGGGGCACGGCCTCCTGGGCTGGGTCCGAGCTGGCTGGGCCTTGCTTGGCCAGCTGGCCTCTGCTGGTCCTGCCAGCCGGTAACTGCTCAGGCCTCACTCAGAACCCTCTGGAACCCTCCAGAATCTGCTTCGTTCTCGCCAACAGTGTGGCTGACCCCCAGGCCCCCTGCCCACCCTGCCTGTACACGGGGCTCACTGTCCCTCTGACTTGTCACGTTGCAGACTCTGTGCCCCTGCTTCCCCTCACTTGGGGGTGCCCCTCACCCCCCGCCCCGTGTCCTGCAAATGCCTTTTCCCATTTTAAGGCCTGGGTTATGGTTCCGCACTGCTCTGTCTCCCCTCTGGGCTGGGAGCAGCTTGAGGCTGCTGGAGCATGTCCCTGGCACATGGTGGTTCTCGGTGACTATCTGCTGACTATGGCCGTCAAGGAGCCCCAGCCTCCTCGACTCAGCATTGCTGACATTTGGGGCCACATCATTCTTTGTTGGGGGTCAGGAGGCTGCCCTTCGCCTTCTATCAGCATCTCTGTCCTCTTCCCTCTAGGTGCCAGCGGCACTGCCCCAAATGCCCCCAGTCGCTGCCCAACGCTCCAAGGGGCAAAGTCCGCCCCCCTCCCCCAGTCGAGAACCACCATCCCAGAGAATCTGCTCTCCTCCAACATAAGAGGCTCCCGGGTTTGGGGGGTCCCGGGGCAGAGAGCAGCGTCAGCAGATGCCTCAGTCCGACGGAGCCTCTAAGAGGAAACCAGCTCTGTAGACGGCGCAGCCCCCCCCCCCCCCCCCCCCCCCCCCGCCCCCCCCCCCCCCCCCCCCGTCCCCAGGACAGAGGCACAGGAAGGGGACTTCCTTCCTGTCTGTGGCCAAACCCAGTGTGGCAGCTTCAGCCACACAGGAACTGAGACTTGAATTTTTAGCCGAGGCCGGAGAGAGAGAGCTGCTGGGTGTGGGGGACTCGGCTGCCCAAATGCGGGCATCACGGGCCCCCCTGTGCACCACTGGGGGTGGTCAGGCCGCAGCCACAGGAGCTCTGGCTAGCCCGCACTCCCACGGAGGGGCTCCTCTGGCCCCAGCACGAGGTGGAAACGACTTTGACCGGAGGGAGCTGCTCCAGCCTCCAAATTCGATGACGCAACGCCCATGCCAACCGCCAGCACTAACAGATCCTGGGCACCTGCCGTGGGCTCGGGCCCTGTCATGAACACCGGGGTCATCCCTCGCTCCTCCATCCCACCGCGGCAGCCCCGCGAGTCTGGCATTATTCCATCCCCCTCCGCAGAGACAGAAATGGAAGCTCAAAGAAGCTACGTTCATTCATTGTCTCAGAAAGGGTTTCCTGAGTTGACGAGGTTTTGCCCAAGGTCGCGCGCCAGCCAGGGCGAGAAGATGGTGGGACTCGAGCGCATTGCCACCCGACCACACACACAGAAGGGTCCCAGCGCCTCACTGGGAAACGATTGGGGTCCTCCAACCTCACTCCCCAGAGCCCCCCACTGCACTGTCCCTAACAGAGCAGCCTTTCAACTGTCCACAGACCAAGTTCTTGAAAAAAGAAAAAAAAATGGCCTTTCCCTCTGGACATTCTGAGAGCCCAAGCTTCCTGGAGGAGGCAGTCGCTTCTGAATGCCCGTCGCACACTGGGCACACGCTGCGCCTCCCACTTCCGCCGACGTGGCACCCCCTGCACTCGGAGGGCCAGATGCACAACAAGGGTCTGCTGACCAGTAGCCCTCCCAGGCAGCACCAACACCAAAACGGCTCTCCCAAGCCCTCGGGGTTCTCAGCTCGGCCCCGCGCCCCTGCCCAGGCACCAATGCCACGCCCAAGAGACCAACAAGCTCTGTGCCCCCCGAAGCCGGCACGCTAGGCATTGTGGAGGCGACGGCAACGTACCCCAACCCAAGGCAGCCGCTCAGAGGCCCTTTCAGAAACACACGCGGACAGGATCCCAGCGGATGCCTCGCACACCGATGATTACTGCTGACCCTTGGACAACACGGGTTGCAATCACGCGGGTTCACTTACACGTGGATTTTTTTTACAGTTCCCTAGTATAAATGGGTTTTCCTTGTGCTTTTCTTCATAACATTTGTTCCTCTAGCTTAGTTCATTCTAAGTATACAGGATATTATACGTATAAACACAAAATACGCGTTCAGCGACTGTGTTCTGGGGTAAGGCTTCAGGTCGGCAGTAGGCTGTCAGCAGTTACCTTTCGCGGGAGTCAAAAGCTACCCGTGGGTTTTCAGCGGCGTTGGGGGTTGGCGCCCCTGACTCTTGTGTTTTTCAAGGGTCAAGTGCATGTCCTCAGGTGGCCTTAGCCTATTTCCTGGAGTCATCAAACAGTGCACATCATTTTGTCCAGACCCGCTTAAGCACAGGGAGAGGGAGGCCACACACAAGGAGGCTGAGACTGCCTGGATCGGGGGCGGGGGGCACCACCCCGTTGCAGTCAGAGCACAAAACCTTGCTCCCTTCTCTGTCTCGGGAGCTGGCCGTTTACACAGAGCCAGGCCTAAGGAACCATGGGCAACTAGAGTTTTGCTTAATTAAATCCTACTTTAAAAGCACCGGGGGAGACTCTCTGGGTTGGAAGTCTTTGTGCCAAGTGTTCTTTATTTTTATATTTTTTACATGTTGTATTTTAATTTAGTTAACAGATCTTTAAAGAGTGGGGGGGGGGCATGCCTTAACTAGCCATCGGAGAAGTAGCAGAATGTTAGGGGAGTCAGACTTAGAACGTCAGACTGGCAGAGCTCGGTCGGTTTTATCCTTAATTCTTCCCTCTGTGGGGGCAGACATCTGGGGACAGCTCTAGCCACGCTCGGGTCTGACAGATGAGACTCAGGGCTGCCCAGAGCACCTGGCATTGGCAGGAGACTGCCCCGTGCTCGCGGGGGCTTCTCCTGCCGGAGGGGCGACAGCTCATGCTTCTGTACCACATGGGGGAGCGTCACATTCTGAAACCTACAAATTCACGCACATTCTGAAACCTACACATTACGGCACAACAAACCAATCTCCCCTGCCCCGTCACACATCGGTGAGGATGGCAATAATTTTCCAAACTTCTAGATTTCAAGATGAGAAACCACCTCAGTCACGAGCACGTGGACCACCTAGCCACCAATTCTGCAGAGCTCTCTCTCGGGTCCAGCCCCGAGCGCTGGCCGGAGACCCCTTCTCAGGAGCCTGATCGTTCCAGAAACCCACAGGCGCCATGTCTTCCTTTCTCTTTCCACTCACTTGGCTTGTGTCACCGGGTACCCCAGGCCTGTCTTTGACATCGGGATTCAGGGACCAAGTGAGAGACAACCCCTGCCCCCGCAGCCCCACGCACACAGATGAGGCTAGGCCAGGCCACTGGCTGGGTGCACACTGCCCTGCAGGGGTACCTGGCCGCAGTCCCCCAGGGCACCCGAGCTCCACGCAACCTCGCCCAGCACCATCGGCCACCATGCCCAGTCCTCCAGAGCCCGCGCGACAAGCGATGGTGTCATTTCACAGACAAGGAAGCGGGTGCCGGGACGGTCAGCATTGAAAAGCTACTGAAACAGTAAGGCCCACGACAGCAAGCAGAGCAGGGACGCAGGCCCAGATGGAGACGCGGTGCAGCACGCGCTGCCCAGACCCCGCCGCGCATCCCACCCCACGCCTGGTCTCTGCAGCCAGATCGGCATGGCGACTCCTGGGGTACCCTTTGGACCCAGAATGAGAGTGTTTGCTGCTTCTCCTCAGGCCGGGGCACTTTTAAATAAAAACAACCCACGCATTCTTGTGTTTGTATAAAAGATATTTACTTCAATTATCACACCTAGGGTGCTAGTGAGTAATAATACATGGTGTGAGTTTCATACAGTGATATTGCTTCTCCATATCATATAGGGACCGTTGTACAGTGCTGAGAACAAACATCGTATGGCTAACCAAGGACAGAAGGGACAATGCCAGGGGCCGACGGGTGCCTCCCCCACCCCCACGCCAGCTGGATCAACTTTTTTGACTCTTAATGTCGAAAACAAATAGCAAGAAAAAAAAAAATGTTACCAGAGATGGGTCACAGCAACACAACAGAGGCTTCTCGAAGCTATTTGTACAAAAATGACGCCTTTTTTTTTTGTTGGTTTTTTTTGTTGTTGTTTTTTTGTTTTTTTTTTTTGTTTTGTTTTTGTTTTTGGTCAGTTGGGTCTCTGTGAGGATTAAAAAAAAAAAAAAGTCTGTGATTGTATTAACAAACGAGCTCTAAAAACATCTAAGACTTAGTGCGTTACAGAAAATATAAAATACTGCTAAAATGTAAAGACACCACAATACACGGGGGGGCGGGGCAGGGGGCGGGGCGCTGAGCTTATGAAAGGTATCCCGGAAGAAGTCCGCCACTCTGCGAGCGAGCTCGTCTTGTGCTGTGTTAGTAGTCTGGACAGGAGCGTGGCGCTACCCGCTCTCATGGCAAAGTAGTTATTGCACATCGCAAAGAGCTAGGTCTCACTCAGCGGAAAGGGACGCGGGGAAGCCCTCCTTTCCTCTTTTTTCTTTTCTTTTTTTTTTTTTTTTTTCCTCCCACTTCTATTTTCCGACGAATTATGCTCAAAGGCTGTAAGAATTTTTGCATGAATCCTCTCGTCTCCAAAATGCACAGCATTTTCTGAGGGGTCTCGGTGGGACGGGAGATGCCCGTTTTCTCAAGGACAGAGGCAGAAAACGGCTCGAGAGAGGAGAGAGAGAGAGAGAGAGGGAGAGAGAGAGAGAAATGCATAGACTAATTCGAGAGAAATGAAAACCCTTTGGTGGTGGTGGGGGGGGCAGGCGGAGGGATGGGGGCGATGATTTCATTGGAGGGCTTTCTTTCAAAGAGACGAGAACAAGATCAGGACCCCCGACGATTTCAGAGAAGGGGAGAAGTCATGGCACGGAAAGCGAGGCCGGGGTTGGCTGTGTGGCCCCACCAGGACCTTGGCGTCAGGGGGGAGCCCCATCCTCCTGGGCCAGACCCTCCTCACCGTCACACCTGATTAGCAAGCATGATGTCCCCCCCTCCACGCTTCACCACATTAAGGGGGGCAAAGGGGCTCCCCCAGGACCTCCCCGGTGAGGGTCTTCAAGCCAAAGCTGGACTCGCAAACACCGCTGTTTCACAAGATGGTTTTGACCCAACTTTGTACGCAAGGGAAGCCACCACAAGAACGACAAGAAAAGCCAACACGACAGAGCAAACCAGTGCGAGCCTTGCGAGAAACCTCTCTCTCCCTTGGAAGCCACGGTCTTGCCCAGGCCAGCCGCGCCTGCTCTGACCAGGGCTTGCTGGAACTTCATGAACCCAGAAGGCTTACCAGAGGCTCTAGGAGGCTTTGGGGGGAACTGAACTTCGCTTTTCTAAGTCTCTGTAGCCCCTCAGGCGAGTGTTTTTCAACTCTTTCATTTAAAAAGTCAGACCCGGGGAGACCACCAGCTTTTGAGCGGCTACCCTGGAGACAGGTGTCTGATTCTGCCGGAGAAGCCTCCTCTGCCCCCCAGTCAAATCCCCAGACCCTTCGGTTCTTTTGGGGGGGGGGGGGGGTGTGTGTGTGTGTGTGTGTGTGTGTGTGTGTGTGTGTGTGTGGCGGAGGGGAGAGGGCAGGAGGCAGAAGACAGTAACCACCGGAGTGATAGCAAAAAGCATTTATAGCAACAACACAAAACAATACACTCCTGATAAGAACTTAAATGATTAACCCTAACAATAAATAGAAGAGGATAGAAATAAATTTCTTTTTCTTCTCAAGGAAACATCCTTTTATAATTATCCTCACGCACGCTGGCAGGTCAGTAGCAGTCAACTCATCTCAAGGAAAGGTTAAGTGCTGGAAGGGATGGCCTGGTCTCACAATCGGGAGGGTTCTTAGCTGCTGAGTCACCCCCCCCCGCCCCGCCCCCCACCTCCCCTGCCACCCAGCCGGGTTCCCCCCCAGGGCCTGTGGGCCCTGTACACCTAGCTTGGGGGGGCGGTCAGCAAGAGGCAGGCTGAGAGAGGGGCGGGGGCTGGGGAGGCCTGTTTTCCCTTCAGTTCATAAACAAACGGAACTACAGTGAAAGTTCCCATCCACAACCTGAATCGTCCTGGTCTAAAGCTTACTTTGAGTTCATTTGGTGTGCAATACATTATCTCTTAAAAATGAAGAAAAATGATTTCTATTGCACAGAGCTTTTTACACACATAGTCATCTACTTAAGTGCTTTCTGTTTAAAGCAAACTATACACACGCGCGCGCACGCACCCACACACACAAAGGACAGCAAAGAAAGCAAGCAAAGAAAAAGATGGAAAAAATGGGAACGGAGAGGAACTTTCAAACAAAAGCAGCCCCGTGCCACTTTTCAATGCATCTAGCTGAATGGTGTCTGGTTTCACCAGTGGAAGTCCTAACGCTTCCTTACACTGTGCTTCTGATTATTTTCCATAGGGATGTAGCCGTGACATTGGGATATAAGGCACCTTTCCTTTCTGATCACAGAAAGCTTGATACATAGCATAATAGCATATTTTGTGGTAGAAATTAAAGCCTAAACACTAAGGAAATGACAGGAACACAGACTATACCTAACGTCACTGGAGAAACTAGACCCATGGAAAGCAACTCAAAGTTATTTTCAAAGGCTTTTAACAGGGGGATGGGGAAGTGCACATTTATGCATAGCCTAATGCCTTTCTCTCGCTAGCCTTTTTTAGGATTCTTCGCCTACAATGCCCAACTTTTAAAGTTAGCATTCCGGAGGAGACTAGGCGCTTTGGAAATGTCTTGTTAAAGCTAAATGTCACTTCATGCAAAAATTAGAATGGAGATACCACCGACAGTGTGGTCACAGCATCTTTGGAGGGGAGGAGGAGGAAGGATGGCCGCAAGGCCTGGGCAGGTGCGGGCAGGTCCCGCCAGTGGGAGAGACTGGGCAGCTGCATCTCCTCCTTCCCTGGCGAGGACGGGGCAGGGAACTCGGGTGCGGGCTCATGTCCTGCCCAGCTCTCTGCCCTCCATGCCCCTCCTCTGCCTTCCTCATTCACTCCGGGGGCTCGGGCCTCTGCTTTCAGCACACCTCTAAGGGTTTACAGGCTGGATCTTTCTGGAACTTTCCTTGGGAACTTGTTTCCTGGTTATTTTTGTCTACAAAAAGGCAGAAACCGGTGGGAATGGAAATACATGTTGCTAAACTGGACCTCTGTCTCCGCGAGTGTGCAGGCCAGACCCGGAAACGGAACTCTGCTGGAGGCCCCGGGCCGCCATATTGCCACTTGGGGCGGGAGCTCTGCCTTAGGGGTCATGAAGCCTCCCCCTGTTGCCACCAAGGCCCACATGAAACCACAAAAGCACCGGGGTGGGGGTTTCTAACTGTGGGCTTTTTCTGACAAATGCCCAAGTGCCTGACGATGACACAGATCCTTAGGCTTCCGCTTCTAAATCTTTCCCATCAGGAGGACACACTGGCCACCAGAGAGTGTGGAGCCATGTCTAAGCAGCCGCTCTGGGAGCTGGGCTTTTCTGCACTGCGTAGAAATCGGTACGCTCTTTCGGGAAGAGTCTTGTGATTGAAGACTGGGTTTGCAGACGGGAGAACACCCTTTCCTGTCCTGTCCTCGAGACGCTTCCAAAGGACACCTCACAGCGGAGCCGAAGTCACTTCCCTGTGCCAGGGACAGCCCAGGGCAAGGGGAACGGCTCTGACACATCCTGACAGCTGAGCGGGAACGGGCAGAAAGCGAAGGCCGGCCAGCGCGGGGCCCTCTGAGGCCTGAGACCGCCCCCCCCTGCCAAGGAGACGGCTGCCAGTGTGTCAGGAACAGGTGAAGTCGAGAGAAGAATCCACGTGCCTCGAGCAGCACAGCTGTCTGTCTGTGTTGTGCTCACAAGAGAGGAGAGGGAAGGAGGCCTGCCCACCAGGCCCAGACACATTCACGAACGCCACGATTCTAGCACTTTCGCCCCCCCCCCCCCACCCCGTGCCTCGCGGTTCTGAAGGGAGTAACGCCAAGTGGGAGCACAGGTTAGTGAGGTAGAAGGGGTCAGAGGAGTGTGCGGACAGGGACGACATCTCGGGGAGGGAAGGACACGGCCTGCCTGAAGGAACGCGGCCAACAGCCCGCCCCGCGGGCCGCGCAGGCCCGAACCTCGCCTTGCTCCCATCCCCCCACGCGGCTGGCTTGCTGGCTCCCCACAGAGGGGGCTTGCGATGGCTAAGGGCAGACTCTTGTCTTTAGGCCTGTCGAGAGGCGCCTGTCCTAGTGCATTTAAGGCAATGGCTGTTGCCCCCCAGCTCAAGATGGAGTAAGTCATGAACACCGCTTCCCGCGGTGCGCATCCCCGAAGGGTGTGATCTACTCCCCGCACCCCGGGTCCTCTGTTCTCTTCAGTGAGGTTTGTTTTTCTGAGATGTGAGGAGGAGAAACATTGCATAGAACGTCAATCGAGTTCATTGATCACTGCTGCGAGAGAGGGCAGGAGTTCTGCAGGTACAAAGAAACCCAGTCCACCTGCTGGGAAGGTACCCGCCTGTGGACTGAGTCGTGTGTGTGAGACAGAGACTGGGGCATGATCTCAGGGCCACGAGCCCACGCCACAGCTTTCCCTCCGATTAGAGGACAACCTGCCTTCTGCTTGGTTTCCTCACAGCCCCACGACTGACAGGGCTCGGGCCACGGAGGGAGACCAGGGGTTTCCTTCCTCCTAGAGCCGGCCGGCTGGGCCGGGGGCTGCGGGTCCACGAGGAGGGTCTCTCACAGCCACAGAGAGCACAGAGAAACCCTCAACCCTGTAGCTCTATGAGTCTGGACCACTAGCCAGCGGACCCGAATGTCCGCATCGGACAGGATGGTTTTTAAATGGGGAGAAAACAAAGATGCCGAAAGCCAGGACACGGGGCAGGGAGCCCACAACTGTCACCTTTTTGCCTCAGTCCCTCTCATAGACATTGTGGCTGTGGTTTAAGAGTAGTCATAGGAGTCAAGAGCCTGGTATTTCCTGGAGACTTCTGGAAGCCTGCGTCCCGGGACGGTCTGCTGCTCACGAGCTACCTCAGGTCTGGGTGCTGTTACACACAGGTCAGCTCTGAGAATAATTGAGTTGAGCCAGCTGGCTGGGATAATCCTTTCTAAAGGGCGGCCTGACTGGCAGACAGAAATCACAGACATCCGACTGATCCCGAAGTTCAAGGTTGGCGGTCACCTGGGAGCCAGGCGGTGGAAGCGGGCGGGCCCAGGTCTGGGACAGAACCCACACCCCTTCCACCTCAGGTACCCCACAGGGGAGTATGGGTGGGAGCCCAGGGTCGAGAGGCTGGATGTGAACACTGATTTTATACCGGGCCTCCACTTAGCCAGCTAAGTAATGGCAAAAACCTTAAGTCATGAACACTCCCTCCAATTAACAAAAAGGAGCCATTTAAAATGGTATAATGGAGCTTGTAATTAAGTGTTAGTGTTTTATACGGAACCGTTTTCCCCAGGGGAGAGGTACAAATCAGCTTTTTAAACTGATGGAGCAGAGAGGGGAGGGGGTCGGCTGCCTGTGGGAGCGACTGCTTGGAATGCCAGCCAGCTGAAGGTAAGCCCCCCGGAGAGGATGCTGTTCAAGGCACTTGAATATTGCTTATCAAGATGAAAGATCAACCCTTAGACTCGAACTGAGAGGTGTGACAAGGAGGGGGGATGCTCCCCCGACCCCCTGAAAGGTTTCTGTTATTTAGTGGCAGCTCTTAAAAGTATTACAGACAGTGAAAGCTTGACACAAAAGATCATACGGTTGGGGTCACAACTGAAAAAAATAAATAGAGGAAAAAAAAATACAAACACAGAACCGCAAGCAAACTTTAACCAACTGATTGTATCGAGCACCCAGATGGAAGTCTGGCAAAAAAAGGTAGAGTGGAAATCAACGATAACCTAGTTAAGAAAACAAAACAAAACGAAACAAAACACAAACCAACCAACAAAACCCAACAGAAAGGACTAAACCGCTTTGAAGAGCCCGAGTGGCTGTTTTACTGTTTCCATTTGGCCACTAGAATGGACACACTTATTTATACTTTCTCAATTTCCTCGGGTTGAACACCTTTGTAAATAACAGTCATGCCTTTAAAACTAAAACACTACCCTAGTATTTCGGTTAACTCCCTGGTTTTCATTCTAATGAAAAAATCAGATATTCAGAGATTGATCACACACGATGACAAAATTCCCTCGAGGTTTTCGTGGAGAGGACACCACAGTACTGTCAGGGGCTCCGCTACTCACTGTCCTAGGGGGTCACTAACGCAAACTCGCTCTTCTTAACGCACCTGCATCGAGCCAGATGGTAATCTGCTTCCCCTTAAGCTCCTCCATTTTGAATTCTCTTCTCACTGAACCAGGTATCAAGTTCAGAGATGAAACGACCATCCAAAGACAAACAGCCTGCCTCCCAGCCTCCTAGAGCCTTCTGAAAACTTCTTATTCATGAAAAGGCATTGTCTTTAGTGTAGTGACTCTTAAATTTGTGAAAACTTGAACTAAGTGCTGCGGTTGCAGGTTAAAAGACTGTAAATGAACTACATAATTCCTAAAACATCATGCAAGAAATGTGGTTTCACATCTTACAGTCAAAGTCCTACAAAGTTAATTAATACAAGCACACTCAGGTGTAATAGTGGGAGCATACCTTGAAAATTATAACTCCCTCCCACCCCCCCAAATCAAAAAAGGTAATATTAATTAAACTTAAGAAATAATGAATGCACCATTAAAATGCCATCCAAAGATGTTGACCTAAGACAAAGGTTCCAATGATACACAATACGGTCAAAAAGTTTTCAATCAGTAATATACAGTAGGACAACTACATCTTGTAAATTATACCCAATACTGCCGGCAGTCTATCCCTCTAAGAATATTTGCCCCTTTCATCCCTTCCTAACAATCAGATAATAAAATACAGCACCTATAAATAAGCAAAAAAAAATATATATATATACCGAAATCATCTATTGTTAGTTTAAAGATATGGCAATAAAGGAGTCTAAATTAGCAAACTTGTAGAAGCCATAACTGATAAAACAGCTTATTGAAAAAAGGTGGCAGTAATGCACTCTATGTGTGCACAGGTACTTAAGAAAATACACAGACGTATAAAATTGCACACACGCACACACGCACACTCTCATCCGCCTCTATTCTCACGCATATACACATAGACAACAGGAGGAATCCGAGACAAGTTAGACTTCTGATTTGTACTTAGACTGCCCTAGACTGTGCATAAAAGGACTGTTCCAAGAGGCAGAGTGAAGGGAGGGGCCGATGGAAGGTCTGGTCTGGAAGTGAAGAGCGACAACGTTTTGGTGTGAGTGCGGGCCGTCTCTACAGGGGTGGGAGCAGAGCCCAGACTGCCACTTCTCTCTTCTGCAGGGAAGGAAGCTTCCCACGACGTCAACAGTCCTCAGTGCTTGTGGTGGGAAGAGCGGGTGGGGTGGGGTGGGGGCGGGGGAGAGAGAGTGCGCGTGCGCGAGAGCCCTGCCCAGGCCCGGGGAGCGGCGGCCCCTGGTGGGGCTCAGTCCATCAGGCGCCCGGGAGCCCGGGAGAGTGCTGTGCGGTGTGCTGCCTTCTGTGCCAAGGAAAGCCTGCTGCCCACGCCGGCCGGGCCCCTGCGGCCCCCGACTCTTTCCTCCGTGCTTTCCACGCTCGCACGCGTGCCGACGCGCTAACACAGACGTAGACACCATAAATTAAACAGAATGAACGGGGACATGCTACAGTTCTAACTTGTCTCCTAAACCTCCGAGATATGAGGTCTGATCAGCGTGCTCTGCGGTTAGAGGTTAAAAAGCAGATTATAAAATACCTAGATTCGGATCTTTTCTTTTTGTCCTGATTTGGCCTAGAATGGAGTGTATTAAACAGACCCTGGCCGGCAAAAGCCCAGGGGTCAGTTAAAGCTATGGATCACTGTGCACTACATGTCAGGATTCTATGCACGTACGAGAAAACACTACCTCAGCTACCACAAAATCAGATCGTTTCCTGATGTGACTTCTCTTTCTGTTAAAAAATATGTGGAGTAAATGTGTTTTATTTTAATTCAAAGTCTCAAACGAGAAGATTCTTTACTTGAAAATATTTAGGAATCCAAACTAGTGTGTTTAGAGTCGGTTTGACTGTGCAATCTCTTAGTGGCAACTGAACAGCTACAAAAACGTTCTTTTTTAATTTTTCTGAAAAATCCCCCCTCCCCCCCCTTTTTTTTCCTGGTTTAAGAAGATAATAGTGTATTATCGCTCTGAAGCCATTAGATGGCAGATAAAAAGCCCCCTTTTAATATGTGGGTTTGATTTTTTTTTTTTTTTTTAAAGCCCACACGAAAGAGGAGGGCGCAAGGCAAAGCTGTAAGAGTTATTCCAGAACCTGTGGAAATCACTTAGGGCAATAAAAAAAACACTTCAGGGTACAAAAAAGCTCGACTACACATTTCCGTTTTCTTCCTTGAAAACACGACATAGATTGGGCTTAATGCTCCTTTGTTTTCTATATGCACCTTGGCCTATGGCGATTTTGCCCTGTGGCCCGCAGGGCGGTAAGTGCGCAACACGGTCCAGGCCGCGGAGTCGGCGCCCGCCCCTCTGCCCGGCCCGGCCCGGCCCGTCGCGGCCCGACCCGGCCCGGCCCAGCCCAGCCCGGCGCGGCTCGGCCAGGCTCGGCTCGGCTTGGCCCAGTTCGGCCCAGCTCGGCCAGACTCGGCCCGGCTCGGCCAGACTCGGCTCTACCCGGCTCGGCCCAGCTCGGCCAGATTCGGCCCGGCTCGGCGAGACGCGGCTCGGGGAGACGAGGCTCGGCTCGGCCCGGCTCGGCCCGGCTCGGCTCGGCTTGGCCCAGCTCGGCCAGACTCGGCTCGGCCCGGCCCAGCTCGGCCCAGCTCGGCCCCGCTCGGCCCCGCTCGGCCCCGCCCGGCCCGGCTCGGCGGGCGGCGCCCTCTCAGAACTCCCATTCGATGGGCTCCTCCCGGCTGGCGGCCTTCTCCAGGCGGTGGATTATGCTGTTCAAGTTCGCGGCCTTCTTCTTCCTCAAGGGGTTGTCTCGCGAGTCCCTGGCGCCCGCGGCCTCCGGGAGGCCGAAGAGGCTCTGCAGTGAGCTGGCCCTGCGGGCGGCCGCCGGCGCGCTGGTGCTTGGCA
>NC_081567.1:8271047-8396769 GCF_022355385.1 Mustela nigripes | reverse complement strand
GGCGGCGGCGGCGGCGGCGGCGGCGGGGGCGCCCGGGGCCGGCCCTCGTCGTCGGCGTCGTCCGGGGCCGGGGCCCCCGAGGGCGGCGGCTGCGCCTTCTCCGCCGGCCTCGGCGCCTCCTCCCGCTCCTCCGGGGCCTCGGCCGGCCCTCCCTGAGACTTGGCGGCGGCCGCGGGGCCGCCCGGCTCCTCGGCGTCCACGGCGCCCGGGCCCTCGGCGGCTTCGACGCCGTCGCAGCTGTCGCCCTCCGAGCTGGGCGCCGCCCGGCTGCTTCGGGCCGACGGGGAGTCGCTGGCCCCGGCCTGGCCCTGGCTCCCCGCCTGAATCTCCTCAATGAACAGTTCTCTGCGGATCCGAGACCTGCGAGACACAAGCGGGAGGGCGCCGTGAGCGGGGCTGCTGGGGGGTCACCCGCTGGTTCCCAGACCCTGCGCCTTGGCCGGGGGTCCCTCGGCTGGCTGCCGGCCTCCTCGTCCCCGCGAGGACGGCGCGCCCGTGTGCCTCGTCCAAGGGCGCCCTCCCCACATGCCCCTCCCGCCCTGCCTCGCAGCAGGTTGCGGGTGGCCCGGTCGCACTCTGCACACCCGGGCCACGCCCGGGGCGGGGTACACGGTGGTGACCTCGGACGGGACTAACAGCTGGAAATGCAGGACGAAGGCTAACGTGAGAGAGAACCAACGAATACACAGCGCCCAGGGCCAGAAGCTCGAGCCTGGTGCTCTGAGCCACAGGCCGGGGCCAGGGCCCTGGGCAGGGTCACTTTCGATCAGGCACGAAGGAGACCACATGCGCGCTCCAACACACCAAGCATGTTGCCATCAAGCAGGACCGCCCCTACCCGGGGCCCAGCGCTCCCTTCCTTTGTTGGGTCTGAAGGAGCAGCTACAGATGGACCCTGGCCTTCCCCGTTTTGGGGCCCTGAGTGACATCGAGAAAGGACTCTTCTTAAGTCTGTTCCTGTGCCAGAGTTCCTCCTTCCGTCTGCTCACAGCACTAGGCTCCATCCGAACTCTCTAGATGGTTATTCTGAAGAGCCGAAAAGCCTCTGATCAGTGTGCCAGCTGTTACTGGAAAAGCATCCTCAGGTCAGCGGGCAGAAGCCCACTGTCCTGCAGAGACTGGGCCTCCCGACAGCCCTTGGTTAGGCATGCGATGAAAATATTTTCTGCAGTACACAGACCCCAGGAGAGCTGACATGCTTGGAGAGCCCACTATATGCCAGGCCTTGTGTTGTGGATGTGGGGAGTGTTGAAGCCAGGGAGAGCGTTTTCAGTCCGGTGTGTCTAAACCCTCGGTGGTGGTGATGTGTTCACGATGGTATCTGCTCCCTGCACAGCCTGAGCCCTGACCCTTGTCCCGAGGATGGTTTCTGAGAGAGAGCTGCAGGGTGAGGTCCTAAACCTAATCCCCTCCATCCCCACCCACCGGAAGTTCTCTGGCATAAGTAAAGACTTTCTTCCTTCTCTGGGGCTACCACGGGGGCCCGTGAAATGCAAGTCCTTGTAGATAGGCTCCTGGACACGGGGCTTGAGGGCGAGCCTGTTCTGCTGCCTTTCAAGGCCCTCCGCAGCCAGCAATGCCTGCTGGGGTGAACGCCTAATCCTGTCCCTCCCCGGCTGCAGAGGTGGGAGCTAGATGGGCAGGCCACAGGTCTGCTGGTACTAACTCTGAGTCCCGGGGCTGGACTGGCCCAGAACAGAGCACAGGCTTTACAGAACCAGGCCAACCTGGGTTTGAAATCTGGCTTTGTAAGACTTACTAGCTATACAGCTTGGAAGAAAGGTCCTAAGCTGTTTTGAGCTTCAGATTTCTTATCGGAAAAATGTGGAGGATAGCATCTTCCTTGCAGAGCTATTAAGACTACAATAATAACGTATAATATGGGACACAAAGTAGACCCAGAAAAAAAGGGGACTATTCAGACCCTCCACCTGCCTTTTGAGTGACAGATTCCCTGGTGTTAGGTGCTAAGGCTGAGCTAAAAGGCCTGGGGGGAGGGAAGGGACAGCTGCACCTGGGGTCTGGCCTCCTGGCTGCCACCCTCGGCTGTTCGAGAATCTGATTAGACGCTCCTGGTTGACTGCCTGGCATGTACTACATGCTCAACCGACCGGAGACCTCATCCTTCTTAGTCTAGATTTGTCTCCATCCATGAAAAATACCGTCTTCTGATCTAAGACCAGGTCCCAGGAGTGGATCTGGTTTTTAAACAAGTCACACAAGATTCGCAGGACACCGTGGTGTTTTAGGGCCCGGCAGAGTTTCTCCTGGTTTGACCTATTCTTCTAGGAGGAGACCAGGTGTCCTGTGGTAGGTAGTCTGTTCTGGCTTTCCTGGCCCTGTTCCTGGTTGAATGGTCACTCTAAGATACTTCTAATGCCCTCAGAGTGAAAGGATAAGAGGAAGTAAAATTGTATTTTTTTGATGTGACTAAAAATTGATGCCCCTTCCCTGTTATTCCCTGTGGGGTCCGGTAGGGCAGGGAAAAAAGAAAATCAACTTCTGCCATCTAACTCCTGCAGAATGTGAAACTCTCTCCTCCCTGAGGAATTTGGTGCATGTGCGCCAGTCCTTACGTGAAGCTCTTGGGGGTCTACCAGGCTAAGTTGGTCTCTGTTGGAAGTGTTTAGCTGGAGAGCTAATGCCATGGAGGGAGAACTCACTCTCTGCTCTGCACTTTGCCTCCTGGGTGACTGAGTGACTTCAGTTCTTTGGGTTTTATGCAAATTCTGAATGACCTAGTGCTCACTTCTCATCTGACCTATTTTGTGGCTTTTAAGATTCTTTTCAGGGGCGCCTGGGTGGCTCAGTTGGTCAAGTGTCTGCCTTTGGCTCAGGTTATGATCCCGGGGGGCCTGGGATCAAGCCCCGTATCAGGGAAGCAGGGTAGCCTGCTTCTCCCTCTTCCCTGCTTGTGCTCTCTCTGAAATAAATAAAATCTTAAAAAAAAAAAAATTCTTTTCAGTTCTTTTTTCAAGACCTTCACATCTCACACCTCTTCCACAATATTTTTCCACATCTCTGCAGCTGAAACAAATCTCTGCCCGGTTCTTCCATTTGTCTTAGCCCGGCCCACTTTGTCGCGGTTCTTTCTTTCTTTCTTTCTTTTTTTTTTTTTTAAGATTTTATTTACTTATTTGACAGAGATAGAGATCACAAGTAGACAGAGAGGCCGGCAGAGAGAGACTGAGAAGCAGGCTCCCCGCTGAGCAGAGAGCCCGATGTGGGGCTTGATCCCAGGACCCTGAGATCATGACCTGAGCCGAAGGCAGAGGCTTTAACCCACTGAGCCACCCAGGAGCCCCTTTTGCGGTTATTTCCGAAAGGAAACATTTACTGAACATCTACTCTAGATCTGGATCTGAGCTGTTTTGCTAAGTTCCGAGTTCTCCTGCTCCTTCTCTCTCGCGTGGCATACGCTTGAATTTGCTCATGTTCAGTGCACACACGGGGCCTCACCACACTGAGCGGTTGACCAGCTCTGATAGGGTGGGCAGTCCCATAGCTGTCAGCAAGATGAGTGACAGAAGCTGAGAATTCTGGAGAGCGCGTGCCCTGGCCGGGAGGCAGGGACCGCCATTCAGCTGAGGCCTGTAGGTGAGATCTGGGGAAGAAGGTGACCCCAGCGGGGCCGGGGGAAATGGTTCCTGGAGATGCTCTGTGTAGCAGGCAGCAACTTGACTTGGTCCTCTCGAGTTAGCACACTTGCACTAAAGTGTGCAGAAGGATCAAAGTACATATTCAAATGCACCTCTGTGTCTGGAAAGTGAAAATGGGGTTGCACGACACCTGGCAAAGGTGGAGAGGCCTCCGGGGAACTCTGCCCAGGTTCCCATTCATCCTCCTTCATTTCCCTTGTCTACTGTTCTTGAAGCTTCCTTCCCTGCAGAGGGAGCGCCACCGTCACCCCTGCTAGCCTTGCTCTGCCTCTGGTTTTAGCTCATCTGTGAATTTAGGATGAATAAGCTGGTCATGCTCAGCTCGTGTGCTTGCTTTGTCCTCACAGGAGGCAGCCCACACATGGGGAGGCCTGCGGGCGACAAGTGCTGCCATGACGGATAAATCTGCCTGGTTCCAGGGGGTCAGGCAGCAGGGCTGTTAGGCTCTCACGCTAAGCTACAAATGCGCACTTAGCTTTCATCAACAGTCAAGGTATTATTTTGGCTTCTGTCTAATATTTTAAAAACCCAGTTGGCTCAGCACCTGGGGGTGGGAGTGAGGTTGACAGGCCACTGGGGAAACCACAGCAGAGCCTAACAGATAAGGCAGGGGCCCGCTGTCTAGGGTGTGCTACTGGCCACTGCCTGTTTGAGGTGAGAAACTGAGAGGGCGCTACCTGCACTGGCTACGTGTGTGTACTGGTCGCCTGGGTAGAACCAGGAGCACCTGCCCCAGTTTTGTTGAGCCCTGGAGAAAAGGGACATTTTGATGACAACCAGCAACTGACGGTCACCTCCAGGGCATTCGGCGCTCACTCCCACCACGGCACTGGGAAGTCGAGGTTTCTGGCAGAGAAGTCTGGATTACAGCTATGGTCAACAAGGCTGTGTGTCCGTGGACTTTCATGAGCTCATCCCAACATTTTACCCTTGTCTGCTTTGTTCTGTGGGACAGCGCTAGGCACTTCTGCCTCGGTCCTTTACTTAACCCCTCGGAGTTTTAGGTTTTCCACCTATGAAGTGCAAGTAAAAATGTGTCCCTTAAAAGACTGTGAAAATCAAGTGGGACTGTGCTGATTAAAACATTTGGGGGGTGTCTGGGTGGCTCAGTGGGTTAAGCCGCTGCCTTCGGCTCAGGTAATGATCTCAGGGTCCTGGAATTGAGCCCTGCATTGGGCTCTCTGCTCAGTGGGGAGCCTGCTTCCTCTTCTCTCTCTGCCTACTTGTGATCTCTGTCAAATAAATAAATAAATCTTTAAAACACTTGGGCTCAGTGTCTGGAGATCTAGTAGATGCTCAATAAATCTTCATTAACTTAATTTATTTAATGACAAAACTACTCAGATTTATTTGGAAGATAATGCTGTACAAGACTCCCTGGGTTTCCACTAAGAAACCTCTGCTGCAGGGCGCCTGGGGGGCTCAGTTGCTTAAGCAATTGCCTTCGGCTCAGGTCATGATCCTGGAGTCCTGAGATTGAGTTCCAAATTGGGTTTCCTGCTCGGTGGGGAGGCTGCTTCTCCCTCTGACCTCACCCCTCTCATGCTCTCTCTCTCTCTCTCTCTCATATAAATAAATAAAATCTTAAAAAAAAAAAACAAAAAAAGGAAGAAACTTTCGCTATTGTGGAGCCACGGATGCCTACGTTCTTTCTGAGTGATGACTGTTTTTCTGGTCACAGCAGATGTGCGCGGTCTCTGACCACGTGATCCTACATCTTGGGAGTTAAAAACTCTAATGAAACTCTGAAAAGCCAACTAACCGACCAAATGCCAAGCTTTTAGGAACCCCCAGCCAGCCAGGGCCAAGTCCCCAGAGCGTCATCCCTATGCACCGTCCCCAGCCACTGTCTGCGGGACAGACAAGCCGCTTCCTGAGGGCGGACGGCGCGCTCTCCCGGAGCCCTGATTCCCTGGGCCCAGAGCGGCCTGAGCCGAACCGTACCTGTAATTGTGGAACCAGTTGATGACGGTGCTGGTTTTCAAGTTGAGCTGGGTGGCGAGTTCTTCGATGGTTTTTGGTGACGGGTATGGCTTTTGCTGATAAGCTCGTTTCAGAGCTTCTTTCTCCTCCGGAGCCAGCACCACTCGGGGTTTCTTCAGCTGGTGCTGGGGCTGGGGGCTGGCGCCCTGGCTGTAGTCAATGCCCGCGGAGGGGGGCTCGCAGGGCTGGCTGTCGCTGACTGAGCTGTGTCGCCGCTTCATGTACGCTGAGGGAGGAAGAGAAAGCGGACTGAGCTGCAGGCCCCACTGGGAGATCCGCCCAAGGACCCAGCCCCCCTCCAACAGTACCACGGTGCCCGTCGGTTCACAATGACTTCTGTGTAGACCGTGCCAGCTGGCCGTTCTGCCCTGCCCTTCCAAAGAGCGTCTCAAAGCGCTTGGACTAGAACTGTTTGGAATCCCAACACACACTCATCAGGGACCTGCTCTGCTGTACTGCGAGGTCGCCGGCCATCCCTGCTTAACGGCTTAGTGGGGGATGCAGAGAAGTGTACAGGTGACCCCTGCAGAGCGTGCGAGGGGTCAAGGGAAGCTTCCCAGGAAAATCTTGAAGGCCAAGGACTGATTAACCAGAAAAAAATAGCCTTTTTGGAGGCTATTCCAAAAAGTGGGTCAAGCATGTGCAAAGACCCAGGGGCACGAGATGGCACAGTTCCAAAGTGTGTGTGCGCGCGTGCACAGGGGGTGTGGAGGGGGATGGAGGAGCTGGAGAGACAGGCAGAGTCTGAGTAGATGGGACGCTTGGACTTGACCTTAAATGCAGTGGGAAGAAATGAAAAGGTTTTAGTTCGGGGAATGGTATGAGCAGCTATACATGTTTTGGAAAGGCTGCTCTGGCCGCAGTTGGGAGGATGGGGCGGATGGGAGGGCTGGCAGGAAGACCCTCAGTTGGGAGGTAAGAATGATCAAAACTGGAACTGGGGAGGCGGTGGAGGAGTTGGAGAAAAGAGAGGGCGCGACGGTGGAAAGGGCCAGAGCTGACAGGACCGGCGGACAGACTCCTGATGGACCGAGGCGAGCGGAGGAGACCCCGGTCTCCGGCTGGGCAGCACGGAAGAAGGGAGAAGACGGAGATTCGTCTGGAAACAGTGAAACTGGAGGGGGTCTCTGAGTCGCCCGCAGGGAGATGTCCAGGAGGCAACGGGACAGGCAGGGATGCAGCTCAGAGGAACAGCCGGGCTAGGGAGAGGGATTCTCGGACCACCGGAACCGAAACCACGGTTGCCCTCTATGCCGTTGAGGAGAAAGACTGGGGCTGAGAATGGACACCCATGGGCAGAGGTCCGCCAGGAAGCAGCAGCCAGGAGGGAGACAGGAGGAGACAACGGTGGGGGAGAAGGGGTGAGTGAGGAGAGATGACTGATAGCCTCAGTGCTGCAGAGAGCCTGATGAGGACCCAGAGCGCGGCTTTAGCGGTTAGGACAGAACTGGGGGCTGCGGTGAGCGGTGCAGTGTCGCTGTGGGAGCAGAAGCCGGGCGGCAGGAGGCGGAGTACTCCACGGGAGGCGAGAAGGTGATGGCAGGGAGCCTGAGCTAAGACGTTAAGATGCTCAAATGAGAAAGAACAGCGAGAGACAGGATGGCTTCTAGAAGGCAAGTGAGGGCTGAGGGCGGATTTAAAGATGAGAGAGAGCTGACAGTGTTTCCAAAGCTGAGGGGAGAGAGCTGGGGGTACAGGTCAGAGAGCGGATCCCTGCAGGTGCCGCGGAAGGCAGGGCGGGCGGGGGCGGCAGGTGCAGACAAGCTGACGGGGCAGGGTGGGGGGGGAGATGGGGTGGGAGAGCTGGTGGCCCGCGTTCTCCCGAAGGAGGGAGGCAGGAGCAGAGGTGACCTGAAGTGATGGGGACAGAGTCTTGAGAAGGGTGGAAGAAAGGGGTGGCTGGGGGAGGGGAGAAGAGCAGGGACCCTGCTGAGGCTGGGGCCCCCCCAAATCTAAGGCGGCACCAACCCATGTAGAGCTGGGGTGCCCCGGTCCCGGGAGCCAAGGAGGGCGGGTGGAGAGAGCCGGCAGGGCGCACTAACCCGAGGCTTGGATTTGCTGGGGGATGGGGAAGGGGAAGGTGGAGAGAGAGGAGTCCATCTCGGACGGCCAGAGCATCCTGGAATGATGGATCGTGGAGTCTGGGATGCTGGCGGAAGGAGCTAAGGGTACCAAAGGCCAAATGATGGGGCGAAGCATGGCGGGGGCGGAGATCGGGGGCCTGGAGGCCGAACGAGCCAGGGAAACATGGAAGACAGCAGAAAGTGGTCAGCGATTGGGGTGTCTGGGAAGGAGAGCAGTTGTGGGTGACGGCAAGACTCGGGGAGAAAAGCCCAAGGTTGAAGAGGTCAGAGAACTTGAGGCCCGAGACGGGGTGGGGTGGGTTTTAAAATCCCCTTGGATGGGGCAGGACACGGGTATGCGGGAACGCCGCAGTCTGGGGGCCACGGTCTTGAGAAAAAGTCTAGAGTGACAGAGAGTGGGGGCTCTGGAAGCCCCGTGGCTGGAAGGGGCCAAGGCGGCGGGGGTCTGCCCTGGAGTGCAGGGGAGGGGGCTGGGCGCTTCAGGAAACGTGCACCTGCCCTGGAAGGGGCAGCAGGTGACAGCCCTGTAGGCCACCAGCTGGGAGGGAGCAGAGTAGTCCTCATGTCCCTGACATGGTCTTTTACCAGGAGAGGACTGGAGGGGGCTGCGGGCAAGGAAAGGGGACGCGCCTCCAGGTTCAAGCTCTCTGTTCTGTCTGTGCTGTCGGGCTTCCCCTGCCCCCTCTGTCCTGACGCACTGCCCCTTCCCAACTACGCTTCAAGTTCAAAGCCATGCAGACTTCTCCAACAAATGAGTCCTCCACAGTGAGCTTTCTAGTGGGTTAGCTAGAACATGGTTGGAAAATTCCTTACAACTTCTTAAGACGGATGCAAAGTGGGACGTAATATTATTTCCTTCAAGCGGCAGCAGGGAGGGGGGGGAGGAGGAGCGGCCGCAGCAGCAGCAGCCAACACCTGCCAAGCGACCCTCCCAGTTATGCCCCGGGAGAGGGACCTTGGCCGTCATGGTGTACAGAGGAGGAAACCGAAGCCTGGGAGTGAGATGACCTGCCTCGGGTCACACAGCTGGTACGTGACAGGCAGCCCTGACGTCTGGGTCACAGATGAATGTCACAGGAGACGACTGTGGATGGTCGGGGTTCATCTGCAGCCACAGGGGAGAGGAGCCCACGAGCTAGCCCAGGCGGTGCGCGCGTGCGGGCGTCCAGGGGCCGCGTGAACAGGCTGGTTCAAGGGCCATCTCGGCAAGGGACAGGAAGCAGAAGGTGGACCGCGGTGGAGACGAGATGTTCAGGGGAAGGAAGAAGGACGGAGAACAAGACGCGGGAGCGAACAGGAGAAGCAGCAAAGCTCTCGTTCGGGAAGAGCGGGAAGCAGAGAGCACGCCGGGTCACTCGGAGCGTAAGTTCTCCTCCAGTCTAGACCGGGAGCCACGACGGGCTTTCGTCTGTTTTAAAGGGGCCCAAGTTATTCTAAAAACTCATTTGCTGAGCGGTTCCATGTGCTGGTGGTTATGCTCGGCGTGTTCTTTCTGCTGCTCACGACCTAGAGAAGTCCGCACGACCGGCCTCGTTCTACAGAGGCAGAAACTCTGACCAGAGAGTGATGAACTAACTTGCTGTTTTAGGATTGTATCTAAGAACACAGTTGAGGAGTCAGTGGGGGGCACCTGGGTGGCTCAGTGCGTTAAAGCCTCTGCCTTTGGCTCAGGTCATGATCCCAGGGTCTTGGGATCGAGCCCCGCACTGGGCTCTCCAGGGAGCCTGCTTCCTTCCTCTCTGCCTACTTGTGATCTCTGTCTATCAAACAAATAAATAAAATCTTTAAAAAAAACAAAAAACATAAAAAACCAGTCAGTGGCCAGAATGAACCTGGGCTGGTGTGCCCAGTGGGTCGCCCCCATCGGGTGGATGACCAGTAAGAGGCGGAAATCACGGCAGTGCTACGCTCTGGTTCACCCACTGGTGTGTCTGCGGAAGGTTCCTCTAGTTAGCATCCCTGCTAGAGGGAGGGAGAAGACGATGGGTCCACAGCTGCTTTTAGGGACCTTGGGATTTGAGGAGGGGCTGGGCCCGGCTGAACAGTAACTCTTCTGTAACACAAGATGGCGCCCAGAGCCCATGCTGAAGGGTGCAGGACTAGGAAGCCCCCCGAGATCTACTTGTGGGGACAAGGGTTCTTCCCTAGTGGCCTTCGAGGAGAAACATACCAGGGGGTGATGGAACCAGGGCTGTCCCTCTCCTGATGCCTACAGTCACGGGGGTGGGGGGCTGCTCAGGGGGTGGCCTCGGAGGGCTGGCCACAGGAGGGGGCTCCCTGGCACCAGGAGCAGCCGCCACACCGAGCTCAAGGCGGCAGGCGTTGCTTTTTGACAGCGTGCGGGAAGCCTGAACGTTGCTTAGGTGGGCACTGAGAATCGTTGAAACTTGGTAATGGATGTACTGGGTTCATGATACTGTTCTGCCTTTTTGTTTCAAATTTCCCAAGGTAGAAAGTTAAAGAACTTTTAGGGGTGATGTGGCACCAGGTGCCTGTGGCCGCCCAAAGGGCTGTGGCCTGTGTCAGGGCCTCGGTTTACACACTGGAGGGCGGGCCTGAGCCTACCGGTCCCAGGGTGGCGGGCTCTGGGCACAAGGAAGCGCGACACCCATCCGAGAGCAGCGGCTCCGGAGCCGGCCAGCCCGTGACTCTGGAGTCCTGCTCCCGCCTGTTAGCATCAGTCAAGTCTCAGGACGCCAGGGCTGCAGCTTTCCTGAAGAACACGCCTACACTGGGCTGAGCAGGGCGGACTGCGTGAGGCCTTAGCACAGCCGCTGGCAAACAGGAAGCCCGACCCCACGGAGCTCTTGGAGGAGACATCAGCGACGCTCCCTTCCTCCAGGAGCTCTGGCCCTTGCCTTGGCTAGGTGACAACAGTGCCACCAGGCCGGCCGTGAACAGCAGACTCTCTTGGTGAACTCAGATGGTGTAAGCCTGGGCTCCGTGCCCAGCCCCCGGCTCAGTCACGAGAGCCCCAGCCACGTGGGGGTGGCGCCTCGTCTCCACAGCTAAGGGATTCCGATGTGGCCACTCCACGAGCTTACAGCGCTGTGCCCTCTGAGGGCAGGACGCACGAACGAGCAGCAGCGGGTGGGAGAGCAAACCGGGAGACGGAGCAGACATTACTTGGCACCACTGAGGTGCTCCCGCTGGGGGATTTCTGCTTTGGGGTCTCCAGGGCAAGAAGGCTGATGAGAACATTCGAGAGGGCTGCAGGTGTACACGGAGAGAAGAGCCGCACTTGGCCTTCAAGGGGGCTGAATCCCGCACGGCCCCACAGCCCATAAAGTAACAGCCACAGAGACCTGTTCTGGCGAGAATTCGCTCTTCTGTGCTCTAGGCTTGGTGACCTTAACAGAGGTACGCAGCTTCTCTGAACCTGAGTTTTCTCTGTCTACCAACACGTTTATGAATGATCTCACCAACAAGAGACGGTACGGAAGGCCCTGGCTCGTGGTTCGCCTGCACGAGACATACGACCCCACGCACCCTCCATCAGTGATGTGGAGCTCACCTTTTGGTGGCTTTAAAGAAGAAACAGGGTACAGCGATGGCCAGGGCGACCATGAGGAACCGCGCGGTGGCCCCTCCCTGACGCTAAAATGTATTTGGGTTCAGTCTGCTGGGGAGAAAGTCACAGATCTTTCCAGTCTTTGTAGGTACTCGTCAATTGATGATTGTTGAAAACCCCTTTCTGCCCTGCCTGACCACAGATCAGTGGCCCTCCCCAGCTCCGCGCACAGGCCTCACAAGGATCGGCGCATTCGCAGATAAGAAGGCAACTGGCCAGAGCGGGCGGTGGGGCTTACCTTTCTTTTCCATGCGCTTCATGTCCATCAGCTTCTCCACGTTGTTGGGGTCATTCAACCACAGCTGCATCCGGACAAAGGGCTCCCGTCCCTTCAGACTGAGCTTGTGCCAGGGCTTTGGGCGAGCGAGGAGGTCGGAGACGGAGCCTTGGGTGAGCCCTAAGATGGTCTCCCCAAACAAGCGCTGACCTGGGAACAGAACCGAGAGAGATGTCATGACGGAGATCCTAGCATCTGGAAGGACAGGTATGAGCTGAGGTTAAAGTCAGACACGGGGCCTGAAGCCCCAGAGTCTGGTCAGCTGGGTCCTGCCTTGGAGCAAGCACTTTCTAGAAAGCCTTTCTTCAAGGGCGCCAGGATGGCTCGTAGGTTAAGGGGGCGACTCTTGGTTTCGGCTTAGGTCGTGATCGGGAGGTCGTGGGATCGAGCCCCGCGTTGGGCTCTGCGCTCGGCGCGGAGTCTGCTTCAGACTCTCTCTCCTGCTTGCGCTTGCTCTCTCTCTAATAAATAAAATCTCTCTCTCTCTCTTTTTTATTAAGAAGCATCTCTTCAACCACACTTGTGACAAGCTCCATAGGTAACGAAGTCAGTATTCCTCGAGCATTCTGCGGGACACGATGATGTTTCTCTCAAAAAAGCCTCCAGGCTTCGGATGTACTGAGGCCTGGATAACACACCTGCAGCGCTTGTCAGAGGTGGTTAATCCCTCGCCGGAGCCCGGGAGGTTAAGTGGCGCATGGGGAGCCCGTTCTTACACAACCTCAAACCACAGGGCTGTCTGGCTCCTCTCGCGATTAGCGAGGTTATCCGGTCTTGCTGAGAAAACAGGCCACTTGACCCAAGGTCACAGCAGGAAAGAGCAGGAGAAAGAGCCCCTCAGCTCTGTTTTTCTGAAAAGCAGGCCATTTCCAATTCTAAAGTCCATTCCCGCAGTCTAAGCTGCCTCTGCTGCCTGGAGCTCAAAGGGGATCAAAACCCCTTCCTAGATGCCTTTTCTCTGAGGCCGTGGTGGGCAGCCTGCTCCCCGGGCTGATCAGAGGGAATTCTGCTCTGGAGAGCTGAGCAGCCCCAGGTCTGGCATGTTTGTCAGAGGCTTGAAAAGAAAATTTCTCTTCTCTGAGAGCCATTCAGCTGCAGGTTAAGAGGGGCCGGCACTTTTGAAGGCGCGAATGAGAATCAGGGACGGCCTGAGCGACTGGATGGCAGAACACAAATAATAGGACTTATTAGGTGGAAATGGAAACTGGGATCAGACAGGCCAGCGTTTGGGGCCACAGAGTGTAGGGAACGTGACCCCCGGGCCCAGAGCAGCTCTGCCCCTCCGCGGAAGGGTGACTGTGGGTGACAGGTCCATGCCCTCCGTCTGCGAGACAGAAACACCGCTGCGTGTGCTCACAGTGCAAGTGTGAGAAATGGCAGAGCTCCCCCTTGTAAAAAAGCCGGGCTTCAAGCTGAAATTTACTGCACGGAAAGCTCTGGATTTGAGAATGGTTTTTTTTGGCATCATTTTAATTTATAGATACGTTTACCGGTTTCATAAACCTGTGGTTCCCTACATTTTAAATTCTTAGTTTACACTATAAACATCCTAAGTCCTTACCAGGTTTCTGTTGTGGTTGTTTTATATAAAATTTTCTCATTCTCATCTGGCAAATGAATCCGGTCTCCTCCCAAGGAGGCTGCTGTGTTTAGCAAAGTCATAGATGTAATAAACAGCTCGTTTTCTGCGTGACCCACCTTGTTGGGCGGTGGGGGATCAAAACGAATATTCTTGGACATTTTTATTACTTCCAGAGGTATCAGAGCAGCAGCTCTCAGTCGTTTTTGGGTCATGGACCTACTTGAGAGCCCGAAGAAAGCTACCGGCCCTTTCCCGATGAAATGTGCACGCACACACACTCTGCTGCTGATTTCAAGTGACTGGCCCGGAAACCCCGCAAGATCTCACCTGGAGAGGCAAGAGGACACCTGGGCCTCCAGCCGCAGGATTCAGCTCTAACTTGGCTCCCTCTGCACCCTTTACTCCACTGAGAGACCCCAGCAGGGGAGGCGGCTGAGACCAGCTAGAGTGACTGCGAGACTGCTTCTCAGCTCCACACTGGTGCTGCGAAGGAGCTCTTGTGGAAGTGACTGCTCCGAGAGGAGGGTGGCCCCTCTCTCCGGTGTGGGCAGGTTCACCCCGGATTTGCGCTTCCCAGCCCTTGAAGATGGGAGCTCCACGGGCCAGTGGGGCTGTGATCTTGCAACTTCTCAGTGGCTCATTTATTTATTTTTAAAAAAGATTTTATTTACTGATTTGAGAGAGAGAGAGAGAGAAAGAGCGCACAGAGGCCAAGTGAGAGGAGAAGCAGACTCTCTGCTGAGCAGGGAGCCCGATGTGGGGCTCGATCCTGGGACCCTGAGACCGTGACCTGAGCTCAAGGCAGACCCTCAGCCGTCTGGGCCACCCAGGCGCCCCTTCTACATACGTGGTTTAGAAGTTTTCTTCAGCTGCTTGCCAGTGATTAGAAAAACAACATTTCCTGTGGGGCAGTGGGCGGCAATATTCTATCGGGCCCGCTTGTTTGGACACATGACAAGGCTGTAAGGGAGGGCTTGTCCTGTGTCCAGGAGACCCTGTGTGTTTCAATCATTGATGAACATGGGGGACATCGTGGCCATTTTTATTTCTTTGAAATCTTAATTTTTTTGAATTAACTTAATTACAAGCATTCTCAGCGGATGTTACTTTTTCTCTTGTTTTGTTTTGCGCATGCGGTGGGGTGGCACGCCGGCCACTGAGCCCCCGGGCTGTGCAGTCACCGCACAAGCTTCCCTGCGACTTCCTTCTTTTCCTATCCCCTGGGAAACGCAGACACGCAAGGCCCCTCTGCAAAATGCAGCTGCTCTTTGGGGTTGTCTTGACATGCACCGCACAGAACAGTGCCTCTTAAGTGACACCGACACTCGGGAAGTAAGGACAGAAGCGTTTGGGGCACTTGGAGCGCCTGGGTGGCTTAAGTCGGTGAAGCGTCTGACTCTTGATCCTAGCTCGGGTCTCGGTCTCAGGGTCGTGAGTTCAAGGCCCGCATTAAGTGACTGGGGAGTGGCTGTTTCCGTGCCCCGGGTGCCTGAGCCACGAGAATCCCATGTGGTTAATACTGCACCAGGGGAGCACAAGGGTTTATAATGACCAAACGCTCTGCTATTGCCACAGTCACAGCTAGTGTCTGTGTGCCACAGAGCCCCTCGGCTGGGGCAGGCACGCGGCGGATGGCCTGGGTCTGGGGTGCGGCCAGCTCAGTTCCACAGGGGCTCCCTACTGCCTCCCAGTGGAGGGCGTGGGGAAAGGGAGACCGCTGCACCAGGCAGGAGCTGGGGACCATAAGGGACCATAAGGGACCATAAGGGACCATAGGGGACTATCAGCCGCCGGGCGGGGTGCCACTCACAAGCCCAAGCCACCGCCCCACGGTCCCAGATTTGCAGGGGAGGCTCCGAGAGTAGCTGTTCCTAGAGGCAGCTATCAACGTTTAAGCCCGCTGGCAGGCTCAGCCTGGGTGCCCTCCACCCATCCGTCCAGAAACCCACAGGAAGCGACCCGCCGCCCCCGACCTGGCAGCCGGGGAGGGAACCTACCGAGATTGTTGTCCGTCAGCACCTCCTTGACCCTCTTGGTGATGCCGTAGGTGTCCAGCTCTGGAGACATGGCCACCAGCTCTTGGATGCTGAGGGCCGAGTGTCCGGAAAGAGGCAGCGGGGTGGCGGGCTGGGAGTCGGAGGCAGGTGGGTCGCTGGGCTCTGGTGGTTTGCCATCCTTACTAGCTTCGATGGGGGGACAGGGCTGTTGGACCAGCTCCGTCAGACTCTTCACGGACTCGCTGGAGCTCATCGGTGACTCGGGGGCGGGGCTGCAGCTGGCGGAGGTCTTTGGAGTGCTTTCTGTAATTAAAGCACACGACAGTCCGGGTCTGAGAAGAGGTGGCTTTCACGGCGCACGTCTGCTTTCCTGACCTAGGAGGTACTGGTCCAAAGCCCGCGCGGGCGGATGGCGTGGCAAGGTGTGGTGCTATGGCGGGGGGAACCTCTCACGTTCCGACAGAACAGAACGGACCGGCCACAGGAGCCTAGTCAGGGGGTTAAACAAAAGGTTTCTGTGGGCTCAGTGCAAGGGCGCTCTGCTGAGAACCTGCTGGCCTACGAACCGTGGGCTCTGGCAGTCACGATTCCTTCCCACAGGACCCCATCACTCCCGAAGTCTGACGAACCTTGGTGCAATCATAATCTGCCGGTTTATTTTGTTCGTAATTTCCAGAACAAAATGAATGGGTGGGTTCTTAAAGGACTGCCCACGGGGCGTGGCCACCATGGTGAGGAAGACCCTCCAAGAGGAGATGTAAGGCCTCGGTGGCTGGCCCCGGGGGGTGCCCAGGACCGAGTCCCGGGACTCCATGTGGGTTTCTGCTGTGACCCCGGGGGGAGGGCCACCCAGCACCCAGCCTGGAGGGAACCGACCGAAGAGGAGCGCCCACTCTGTTCCCTGTCAAGCCCCAAGATGCGCTTTTGAAGGCCGAGCTCGGTTTATCCATGCCACCCACGCTGCCCCCACCACCGGGACAGATGGGACCAGAGTGGCTCCATGCTCTCCCTTCTTAAGAAGGGTCTCTGCCCCATCACAGGTGACCAGCGGGAACTGCCACCTGAGCTCTGCTGGGGAGCTTCTGGTTGGTCAGCATCACCCATGAAACCCAGCATCCACTTTAGTTTTGGGATGTCTGGAATAAAGAAAGGCTTTGGCCATTTCCAAATAAATTACGAGAGAGAGATAGGCTGTGTCCGGGAGGAAAGCCCAGAATCATTTAGCACCACGGCCCTACCCATGAGGTAAAATCTGCCCGTGGCTCGAGGTTTAGGATGGTCCCCCTGCCCCCCATCAAGCAGGGTACACCACACAGCGTCACGTGTGAGGGGCCAGGCCAGGTGTCGTCACATGGGTTCTCTGGCCCCAGACAGATGATACGTCTCAGAAAGCAGCCCGCTCGTGGAACACTGGCACACACGGGCATCCCCCCCCCCCAAACACTCGCTACACGACGAGACAAAAATGTTAACGCTGAGTAATGACTGAGTTTCAAATAGCCACAGACATGCGGTGTCCTTTCCTGGACATATCACATCCAGGATAAAAGCCTACCCTAAATTCAAGAGTGTGGGAGATGTCTTCCGAATACAAGGGCTCTTTCGTATACACACCCAGGAGAGAAAATCCCAAATGAAACACCGCAATTCAACCGATAAACCCGTTTATTGTCCTAAGCAGGAACAGAGTTCCACTGTCTCATAAACCCGTGTCCTCAGCCTCGAAAATGTGGCTTAAAGAAAAAAAACAAAAACAAAAACAAAACCAGAACCTGGTGGTTTGCGAAAGATGTAAAAGAGATAGGCGTAAACAGCAGAAATGATCCGTACAAATCTTTAAGGCATTACGAATCCTACAAATCGGATTTCTCCTCTCCGCTCACCTCCAGGTCATCGCACAACTGGATATAAAACCCAGCAAATGTTATTTTTGTATCTGAAGCAGCAAAGAAATTGTACTGTAAATTTGCCCTGATTCACCCATGCGAGGGAGCGATTTGGCAGATCATCCATCTTGCTCACTGCGGACTGTCAAGGATGGCACGAATCCCCACATGATAAACAGATTCCTTCTCAGGTTTGTGTCCTGTAACCCACAGCAAGGTCAAAAGCATGGCTGCCTGGCGGCTAACAGACCACACCGGGCCCCTGCCCTGGTGCTTTCCCTGTTTCGTGCCGCGCCGGCCGAGACTGAGCTCCCGGCTCCCGGGCCGGTGGGACGTTTCTTCCTCCCATGCGTTCCCAGCAAGGGCTCGCGTGGGTTTTTGCCACTGAGAACCACCGAGAAGCCCTGAGAGAACCACACCGAGGTACTGGTTGCACGTTCCTGGCGCCTCTCGGAGCTCCCAACCATGACTGCAGGCACAGCCAAAGCCCTTAAGATCGAAAACTCCACCGGGGACCTGAAATGTACCGGGCGTGTGCTGCCGGGCTGGTGCGCCCCAGACTCCGCTCTGAGTCCGGGTCTAAACCGTAACAGACTCGAAGCAGAGCGTTCGTGCTGGGGGACATTATTCAGAGACAGACACACATGGACACAGATGCCACTGTGTGCTCAGCTCACAGAAAGCAGGATCGGGCCCCGTGTTTGGACGGGCACGGACAGATGCAATAGCACACGGCCTGGTCGGGAGACGCCGCGAGTCCTTACGCGGAGAACATCTCGGTGGAAAGAGTCGTTCATTCATTCCTTTCCTTCCTTCCTCCCTCTCTCTTTCCCTCTTCTTTCTTTCAAGATTTGTTTTTATTTATTTATGAAAGACAGACAGAGGGAGGCAGAAGATCAGCAGGCTTCTTGCTGGGAGCGGGGAGCCTGACGCAGGGCTCGATCCCAGAACCCTGGGATCATGACCTGAGCCGAAGGCAGATGCTTCACCGACTAAGCCACCCAGGCTGAGCCTGGAAAGAGTCATTTCTTTAGAAAACTGTTTCCAGTGAGCACCCAGCTCCAGCGAGCCTGGACCAGCAAATTCAATAACCAAAGCCACTTCCTGTGCGTAGGAAGGTCATGTGGTTGCACGTCCTTGACCATCACGACAGAACACAAGACGTTGTCAATGGAAAAGAAGAAACATTCCTGTTTTTTTTTTACCCCAAATATCAGCAACTGGAGGCTTTTGTCTAAAGCGACAATTTCTGAAGGAATAAGGCTTTCTTCCACTCCATGTAATTCAAAGTCATTTTGAAAAGAAAAAATAGGAGGCGGCCTGGGCTTGGCTTTAAGATACGAACTCAGGGATGGGGCGACCTCTACCAGCCAGCTGGGTTCACATTAACGACATTCACAACTTCTTGGGACACCCTGGTTTCCCCACCTGGAAAATGCAGACAGCGTTGTAACAAGGAATAAACCCCCCATGTACCTGGTGCTGAGAAATGCAACTTGAATTTGATGGGTTTTGTTGTTGTTTCGTTCTTATAAAAAGCTATTAAACTGTATTGAAATTTTTTTTTTGTTGGGGCGCCTGGGTGGCTCAGTCAGTTAAGCGTCTACCTTCGGCTCAGGTCATGATCCTGCGGTCTTGGGATCCAGCCCCGCGTAGGGCTCCCTGCTCAGTGGAGCCTGCTTCTCCCTCTGCCTTCTCCCTCTGCTACTCACCCTGCTTGTGCTCTCTCTCTGACAGATACATAAAAATAAAATCTTTTCTTAAAAGAAATGTATTTGCTTAGAGGGTGCCTGGGTGGCTCAGTGGGTTAAGCATCTGCCTTTAGCTCAAGTCATGATCCTGGGGTCCTGGACTCCTGGACTGAGTCCCATGTCAGGCTCCCTGCTCAGTGGGAATCTATTTCTCCCTCTCCCTCTGCCCCTTCCCACCGATGCACTCTCTCTCTCAAATAAAATAAATGTAAAAAATGTATTTGTTTATATGAAGGTCCCCTACATTTAGGAAAATCTTGTGATTTACTGCGGTTTCTTCCACAGTTCCTGTCATGGGACAGATGAGATGACATTCTAGTAAAGGTAAGACCACAGGGACATAAAGCACATCTGTGACTGCTGGGGGCTGGGGGGCAGGGCTAGGCTACAAAGGGGCAGAAGGGAATTCTGGGGTGGGGGGGCGGCGGTGATCGAACTAGCTGCGTCTTGATTGCCAGAACTCACGGGACACTTCCAGGGGCGCAGAGGGAAGTTTGCTGTGTGTAAATTATACCTCAGCTCCAATTCATTCAGGACAAAGTGCCGGGAAAGAATGAAGAGATGTTTCTCGGTTCATTCTTTCACTCGTTCCATAATCTGCTGAGTCGGGCCACTGGCAGTATGGCGGTAGCCTGGCCAGAGGTGGCCCTGTCCCCTTTGGGGCTCACACCTACGGGGGAAACGGCCATTCAACACAAGTCCCTAAGGGGCAGTGAGGGTTCTGATGAGGGATGGGGGCCAGGGAGTGAGGAACGATGTGGCCTGAGGAGGAGAGAGGCCCCCGCCCAGAGAGGGACATTTCTAGCATGAACAGGAGTTAGCCGGGGGGTCGGGAGAGGCAGGAGTGTCAAGGAAGGAAGAAGGTAGCCAGCGCCGGTCCTCGGGTGGGCCGAGGCAGGAATGAAACGCAGGTAGCAAGGATACAGGGCAAAGAGAGACCCCCCAGGATGGGGCTGGGGCTTTGAATGGGCTAAAAAGTCTGCTTTAACTGCTGGGCACGGGCACTAGGGAGCCAGGTTTAGAAGACGGGCCTACCCCTCATCCCAGCAACGCTTCTCTTCTGGGGACGCCAAGTGGCCACTAGAGTGTGTATTGAGGCCTTTTCTGGAAGAGCAAAAGACCGGAAACCGTGTCCGTCACCAGCAGACCAGGTCTCCCAATCGCGGCGTGTTCCCGCAACGTACCGCGAGCTCTGAACCGTGGTGAGGCCGTCGAGGCCGGGACCATGTCTACCGGCGCCCGGAGCGTACTGGGGGAGGCCACGAAGCCAGGGACAGGATGACACAGAGCATCACGTTCCTATGTGCTGAGAGTCTGCACCTCCTCCATGTTTTGCGTGGCTACACGGCTATGCAGAGGTGAAGATTTAAAGTCATGCCCAGGAACGATAAACAGCCAAGTCCAGGAGAGAGAGCGGTCGCCTTCAAGGCGGACTGGGATGAGGGAGGGGGCTGAACTCCATCTCTGATGTTTTGTTTCTTTTACAAATACAGGACTGCACACTGACCCCACGTTCAGGGTAAAGCTGGGTGTTGGTATATGGATATTCGCACGTATTTCTGAAATTTTAAATATTACAGACCTAACATTAAAAAAACAAAAAACCAAAAAACAACGCAGTTAAGTTCCTTGTTGCTTCAGGGAGAGAATGAACTTGCCGACAGCAAGGTAGCTGGGGCCAGGAAGCCCTGTGGTCCGGGGACAGTGGGTCACAGCCCGTAAGGGGGCACTACATACAGTGGGGAGATTTTATCTAGGTTTCAGACAGATGTAGGGGGTAGCTGCAACAGGCCTTAGTGGCCGGGTGGATGTGGGGAGAGGGCTGAGGAAGGGGGAGAAGCAGGGGCGCCTCCTGTGGGAGGGGCCTGGACATGTCCGAGTGCTATTGAGAAGGGGCTTGTGACAGCAGGAGCATCCTGGGGTGGGGTGGGGGAGACCATATTAAGGAGCCTTATTTTGGGGCACCTGGCTGGCTCAGTCGGTTAAGCATCTGACTCTTGATTTCAACCCAGGTCATGATCCTGGGGCCGTGGGATCGAGTCCCACGTTGGGCTCCACGGTCAGTGTGGAGTCTGCTTCTCCCTCTCTCTCTGCTCCTTCCCCAGCTTGTGCTTTCTCTCAAATAAATAAAAAATAAAATAAGAAAGCCTCATTTTATCCTCATTCGTAAGAGCAGCAACTACGTAGGTGAATGTCATTTCCTGTGCATTCCCTCGTGCCAGGCGCCGGGCTAAGGCTCTGGAGAACGACCGTCCGCCCGCGCTCCTTGCGGGGACCTCCCAGTGTGAGGCAGGTACACCCGTCTCCCTCCTTTGACAGACTCAAGATGTCCTGTCTGGTGACACAGCCAGGAACCGGTCAGATGTTCTGTATTCAAAACAGGCCACCCGTACGGCGGGGCCTGCACCTGCGTGTCCACTCACGGCCGCACGACGGGGCCGGCCTTCCACGACACGACTGCTCTACAGTCCAGATGTCAACATGCCTGAATCTCAAAAGCGGGACGGGCCGCACCCCAAGGCCAACCTACTCCTGGGATTAGGGGAGGGAACCAGAACGCACTCGTACCCAGTGCACACGGGCCAGTGAACGGAGGCCGCGTTTAGACACTGCTGCATCCGATTCCCCTAACGGCCCCGCGGCGGGAATATAAACCCCGAACTCCAGGTGGGGAAACCGAGGCTCAGACGGGCAACGTGACTTGTCCAGGTCACGTGGCTAGAAAAGGCTCTGAACCGGACTGAGCAGGCCTTCCCCCCACCCTTTGTCTGGCCTGCCCGTCGTCCATTCATTCGCTCGCTCGCTCGCCTACTGAAATCCTGAAAAGGATCCTGAAAGCATCCTGAAAGCACCTACTGTGTCACGCAGTCTGCCGGGCACTGGGGACAGGAGAAAGCAGACCCCCATCTCGGTGAGAGAAATCAGACCCCCATCTCGGTGAGAGAAAGCAGACCCCCATCTCGGTGAGAGAAATCAGACACCCATCTTGCCTCCGCGGCGCCCGCAGACAGCAAGGCCAGGCCAACTGAAAACGGGCAATTTGCATATTGGAAAAGCCCAGCCACACAGCTCGTCTATCCAACGTTGACAGCAATGGTAAGGTGTTCCATTAAGAAGCGATCCGTTGTGGATTAATTTTTTTTTTTTTGCAAAGCTTTGAATCTCGCACGGGAGTCGGGGCAGTGACTCGAGGCCTTCTGAAACGCACGAGGCATTCAGGGACTATAAAAGGATTATGAAAAATATTATATTCCAAAAACAGCAGGCAAACAACAGCTGCCTTAAGTTTTCAATAGCAGCCGGTGGAAAACACTCACCCGTGGTAATTTCCAGAGACCAATCCCCCTGTAGTTTATCCGATCCACGGTTGAAATTTCCATACCCGACCCTCTATCTGCGGTAATAATAACCCAAATTCCATTTAGTGTTCATTTGAGCAGTCAGGATAAAGTCATTTCTTATTATCTCCCTACTGTGTAAAAAACAGCTTGAAGGTAGGAAGTCAGCAAGCATTTTCACCAAAAAGTAATTATTGTAAGTGACATTTTTACTGCTGGCGTGCCATAAGGCGGACTGTGCATTCAGAAGGACAAGTTGCTGAAACAAAATGACAGGGTACTCTGTGACATTCTGACAAGAACCCAAACATTATTTAACTGGTGGCTGGTCTGATGCACCACTTTTCATTATGTCCATAGTTTAGGCTTTGAGCCCCTGCCAAGCCGGGAAATTCCAAGTGACTGTAAAGACAGACAAGTATGGGGAGAAGAGAGAGGGGCAGGAGAAGATGGGGGTGGGGCGCTGCCAAACAGGGCTGGGGACAGCACGGCCGGGGCCCGGCACATGGGGATGGGAGCGAGGGGCGAAATCAAGGAGACGAGGAAAAGCGGCTGCGGGGGTAGAGCAGAGTGGAGGACCGGGCCGGGGGCGGGGGGCGGCAGGCTCGTGCGCTGTGGCTGCACGGTGGGGCCAGGGTGGACCAAAGGTCCTGGGGTGCCCCGTGCAGGCATCCTGGGTCCAGGGGGAGCCCTGGTGGCCTGGAAGGACCCTGTCCTGCCCGGGGTCTTCCCGGGAGACGGGGCTGACAGCTTTCGAAGGCCACCACGGTGTGGCCGGCAGTCTGCAACGCTTCCCAGTGGAGTTCAGATGTGGGTTCCGTGCCGCAGCCGCGGAATCCGAGCTGATGCGTCGGGATCTGCTTGCCTTCTTCGAAGAGACCCCCCAACCCTGTGCCTCTCCACCTTGAAGACGCACGGTGACGCTCGTTCGCCCTCCTGATTCGTCAGAAAGCGACCAGGCCTGCCCCACACGGTCCCACGAGAGCCCTTTACTGACTTCCCCAGTGCCAGACCCAGACCCAGACCCAGACCCAGCAGCGGTGGAGCCCAGCCGTGAGGATGAGCTCCTCCGTCCCGAACCCCGCCTCAGGGTCTGACAGCAGACACCTGCCGCCCCTTAGGACCACCGCCGACTTCTCCAGGCCAAGAAAAAATGTGGAGCTGTTTTGTTTCTGAGCCTGAACAGGGCTTCAAACAAAATACAAGGACCTTTAATACATGTCAGAGCCTTCTACACCCTTGGTTGTTTTCTACGGAGAAAGGAACAGAGAGGACCTAGTAGCACACAGACGTGTGTCCACACTACAGAACAGCCTCCTTCCCGAGGGCTGGGGCCTGCGTCTGACGCCATGGGGAAAGGCGGCCAGGGGCCTCACCAGGTCCCATTTCCAAGGGTCCCCGGCGGTCACCCGACCCGCAGGAAAGGACCATTCCCAAACAGGCGGTGGCATCGAGCATCAGTGCATATCATCCCCGCACCCAGGCCTCGCCTGCCCCCTCCTTGGGCTGGCAACACTGTCTCCGGGCCCCGAGCCAGCTCAGTTATTGCCTGAAGTCACCGGAAATCTCAGCAAACTGACCCAATTCCTTGTGGTTCCTGTTTTTCTTCCCCCGATGGCAGAAGGAGTAACCTGGGCAACGTTTGGGGCGGGGGGAGCTGGGGAGAGGCCCCAGAGGCTGGGTGGGACCTGCTGCTGTGTCAGGAAGGGAAAATGTCTCTATCGGTCCTAGTTTCTTCTGGAACACACCACCAGTGCTTCTCTCCCATACACACGGCCCCGGGCCAGCACAGAAGGCAGGCAGATGAGACTAGAGCTCTGGTGCACGGTAGGTACTGGGCTCTGTGTGTGTGTGTGTGAGCGAAACGTTTTTAAAAGCCTGTCCAAGGAAACTCGTCTAGTGACGTCAAAGCCAAAATACTTCACTTATTAACAAAGAGAAAAGCCCCCATAAAAGTAAGGTTGTTTTTTAACTTGACCCATGAATAGTGTACCTCCCCAAACTTGACCTCTAAGCACTTGGAGAAATGGCCTGTGTCTTTCATTCAGCGAGGCGGTCCTCTAAGTGCCGGCAGGGTGCTAGGAGACGGGGCGCGGTGGGGAGCCGGGCAGACTTCACGAAGCAAGTCATGGTCACCAAGACCCCGAGACAAGGGCAGGGCAGGGACGCTTGGGGGGTGTGTGGGGTGGGGGGCACCGTGACATGGAAGCTGAGGCTGGGTGAGCCGGGAGTGAGTGAGGAAAAAGATGGGGGCCGGGTCGCACACTGAGAAGGTGGGGCTCTGGGTGGGGAAGGGGCCGCAGCAGGGGAGGGCCCCAGCCGGCTGTGCCATCTGGAAGGAAGGCTCTGAGGCGTGCGCCAGGGTGGGCACCGCGGGAAGGGGAAGCAAAAGGATCGGAGAGACACTTAGGGAATAGAAACTGTCGGCATGCACACGAGCGTGTTCGGGAGGGTGCGTGAGGAGGAGAGAAGAATGGAGAGAGGCTGCCCGACTTGGGCTTAGACCACAGGGGTGGGGGCAGCGGGACGCTGTTCACCGAAGCGGGCAGTTCTGGGGAGACAAGGCTGAGTCCAAGGTTGGGTGGACTTCACCAGAGGGGGCGCTGAGCTCCCGGCTCTGGTGGTGGCAGTGGGCCCGCCGCCGTGGGACCAGGGAGGAGGCAGGACCGTCCTCGGCTGGGCACCTCAGCCCGGTGCATAGCCCGGGGGGGGGGGGGGGGGAAGAGATGGTTTTTCACTCTTTTCTCCCCCAACTGGGAAAGCGCGCGCGGTGGCGGTGGGGGAGCTGGGGAGACGTTCTCTGTAACCCTGGGGCTGACCCACGTGGCGCCTTCCTGTGGCGGTGGCCGAGTCGGGGTGGGCTTGGCAGACAATTTGGGGCATCTGTCTGCCCTCTCTCGGGGGGCCTCGTGTTTCTGGTGTGTGTTTTATAAGCTCTGAAGTCACTCTGCACATCAAAGGCAGAGTTTGGGAATTCGACGTTCATTGAACTCAGCTCAAAATTAAAAACGCTGCTCAAATTACCATTCATCTCTTGTCGTGAACTCGGCCTGGCAAAGTTACAGAAGCAGCACTGGGTCACACACTTGGCCCAGCTTCAGGAGCTCGGTGCTCACCCCGGTTTCCAGCTTTTCTACAGATCCATACTGATTTAGAAATAATGCTTTCAAATTACCTTCAATAACCTTATTACCGAAACAGCTGTGTGTATGAACACTTATCAATGCGTCCCTGTGCATTAAGAGAAAATGTATGTCATACAAACAGTCTAAATATATATTACCGAGATGGGAAAAAACAAACCCTCTAGTTAAATTGCTTTGCTGTAATCAAAGATTAATCACCGTGCGAGCGCGTGTGAGTGTGTGCGCCCGCACGCCCGTGTCCTCGCTTCTTCCTCTAGGTTCCTTCCTGGCTTCGGGCAGACCTGCCCGGCCTTTTCCGAAGGCCAATGCTCCCCGGCGGACAGGTCACACTCGCTGTTCCGAGAGCAGAACTAATTTCCCCAGATTTGCAAGAGGCGGTTTTGAATGTGGTTTTATTCCTGAACCTTCCAGGCCTGCGGCTCAGAGACTCTCCTTTCCCCAGGAGCCGCGGGGGAACCACAGGCTTTGCGGGGTCCGTCTGTCTGGAGGTGCTAGCGTCCCCCACCAGGAGTGGCCCGTCCCCTCTCAACGACACCACCGGGCGGCCTGGCGTGCGGGTAATGATGTTTGGACTGTGACAGAATGTTCCTTAGAGAATCCGGGGCTGACGGCAGCCGCTGGACATGCCGGTGTGGGGGGGCTGCGACCCGGTTTTCCAGCAGGACAGTTTTCCAGCGGGTGGGGGGGCTGGCACGCCCCCTCCCTGGGGCACCGGGTCGTGTGGGGGCAGCGGATGGGGACTAGGCAAGCTATTAAGGTGCGTTATTTTACACCTCCTCCTGATCTCTCCACACTGCTTTACTTAATTTGTGATGAAATTGTTGAGAAAGGGTACTTAATGTAGGACAGTCAGTAAAAGTAATTTATCATCTCCCCGCTTCAGTGCTCACGTTATCAGCGAACTCATTTTCCGCATTCATCATGCAATCAGCCTATTATTTGCATATTAATCAGGCAGTGGACCATGAAAGAACTGTATCGCAGCCAAATGCGGCACTATCTCAGGAGAAACACTCCGTAATTATCATACATCAGTGTTATGATGTGGTAATTGATTATAACATCTTTCGGCTGCCCCTGGGGAGCCCCGCTGCTCACCCGGCTCCAGGCACTCTGGACAGACTGTCCTCCTCCTCCCCAAAACAGACGAAGCACGGCTCTTTGCTCTGCTCTATTATTTCGCTGGAGTATGGATTCTCTCTCCCGATCTCAGGAGCTATTTCAACCACGTGGAACCGAGCTGCCCGTGACGCACGGGGCCGAGCGGGTCTAGCCAGGAGGAAGGCACATCCCTCTGCACTCCACGCCCCCTCTGTCGCTCCCCCTTCCCAGCTTTTGGCTTCGGAGGTACTGCGAACAGCTTCCCAGAAAGTTTCCTTATCAGACAAAACGCTACAGCTCCGGTCCCTCCTTGTCGCAAAGTTGGTACAAAGGCAGTTTGGCTGCTTTATTTAGGTGCCAAATGACAGACTAATTTTGGTCCTCTTGTAAAGGACAAATCCAACATCTGCCAATTCAGACTCGGGCTATATTTAGGGACTCTACTTCCAAAGGGAAGAACAAAACACAAAATCAGGAGGAAGCCGGTGATGGAGGCTCCTGGCTGGCTCTTTAGCGGAGACGCCTTCCTCCTCTCGCGAGGGCCCCGAGTGTGGCCCAGGGGCCAGCGTGCATGGGGGGACCAGGGGCCTGGGGGCCCGGGGTCCCGGGCTGGCTCAGGGCCTCCGGCAGGGAGAGGGCACGACAGCCGAAAGGCAGGGCTGTCCCTTAGCACGGGAGAGGGCGCTGGGCCACCGTGTGTATTTCCCTTGGATGTAGACGGCAAGGTTTCAAAGCAGCGTGGACATGTCTCACGGGCCAGATGGATTACAAACGTTTCATTGCAAAACTTCACAGAGTTGGGTCCGACTCTGCCACTGACCCGTCACTGGGTTCTCTCCCCTTCTCCCGGCCGAAATATAAGGGATGCATCCCAGAATAACACAGGTATCAGATTTTCTACTGTCTTCCTGTCTTGGATCTGCTTTTTTGTTATTTGTCCAAATGTGTAATTTGAACCGGTTTTGCTCCTTGGTTTGAAACGTGGCCTTCACTTCTCTCTGAGTGTGGCTCCAAGGACCTACGTGGTTCCAAGGACCCCCGTAGTGGGGGGACTACGCCCTCAGGGGCAAAGGGCAGCTCGCCTGGACCCCAGCTGGGCCGCTGGTCTCAGGACGGTCTTCCTGCCGTTTCCATCTTCCTGACTGGGGCCAAAGCACCTTTTATTTCTGGGCCTTGGTCTTCTCCGTCCATGAGACCGGGGAAATCACGTCCTCTTACTGCTGAGGGATTAAAGGTAGTAGTAGTGTGGCCGGCACACGGACACACAAATACGTGCGTTTCCTCATTTCACTCCTACCACATTTTTTAAACTACCTGAGCATGTCCAGCCGTTCAAGCGTTCTTCGGCCTTCGCGAGAACCAAACCACTGAAAGCCCAAGTCCTCGTTTGCCCCTGGGACCTACTTTTGCTTCTTGCACTGAAGGCCCAGTGTACGGTAAATTCTGTTTTCCAAAGGAAGTCTAACGGGGACCGAAGGCAGACACGTCCAGAGGCCGTGACCAGGGCCTGCAGGGCTTTCTCCGAAAGGGGAGCTGGGGTGTGCCGGCACGGAGGGGGACGGTACTGTCCCTCGCCTCTGCCAGTGGTCAACCCGTGTGTCCAGACAAGATGGCCTGGTTCCATGATGGTTCGCGCCCCAGACGCCACGAGGGGTAACCCGCAGTCTTATTCTGGAAGCTCAGGATTTGGGATCGACTTTACACAACGGTGGCTGCACAGGCAGCTTCCAAACAAGGATGGCATTTCAGAGAAGCGGAGACTCTGGAGAGCTACGCGCAGTCACCCCTTCAGGGGACCCTCGGTGCCGGCTGCCACGCAGCGATGTTCGCGCGCAACGAGCTCCACCCAGGGAGTGAGCGGCTCGAATTTTTTCCCGTTTTGAAGGCAAGAGGCCTGACATTTGGGATGTGCATGTGCACGACGCTGCAGCTCTCCCTGCACACCGCAGCGGCACAGGACGGTACTGGTTGTGGCGTCGGCAGAAATAAAGGCTCCGACAGCGCTTGCTCTGGGCCAGCCTGCTGTGGAGGCTTCTGTGCACAAAGTCATTTAAACCTCCCAACAGCATAGCGGACAGGTACTGTCTTCTCCCCCTTACAGACGGCACTGAGACTCAGTGAGAGTCACTTGCCCAAGGCCACACAATCGCTCGCTGGCAGCGGCTGGACAAGCCCGTGGCAGTCCGCGGAGCCGGCCTCATTGCGCTGCTCGTTGGCGCTCAAGGCTGCTCTCTGTGGGAGAGTTTCTTAGGTTTTGCTGTTAAAAGTAGTATTTTATTTTATATTTTATTTTATTTTCTAGATTTTATTAGCGAGAGCGTGTGCCTGCCAGTGGTGGGGAGGGGCAGAGGCAGAGAGAGAAGCAGGTGCCCCGCCCAGCAGAGGGCCCGATGTGGGGCTCGATCCCAGGACCCTGCGATCATGGCCTGAGCTGAAGGCAGTCGCTTTAACCGACGGAACTGCCCAGAGGATGTTAAAGGTAATTTGCATCTCTCTCACTCGTGACTGGTTAAGTGAAATACGGTATATATCCAGACACGGGACTCCCTACGGCTGTAAAAACAGGACGTGTACTCTGTGTACTGGCCTGGGAAGCGTCTGTGGTGTATTGCTAGTTGAGAAGAGAAGGCACAGCCCTTTGAGGCCTGCGTGCTCCCTTCTCTGCGGAACAGTATCCAGCACCGGCTACGGGGAACTGGGAGCAGAATCGTCTCTGGGGAGGGCGGCTGGGAGACTAGGGGATTAGGGAAGGTGGGCGACTTATTTTTAAAGAAGTGTGTAAGCCCTTCAAAATCTTGCCTTTTATAATCATGGTGCCATTTCATTTATTCAAGAAAACCCACAACTCATCATTTAAAAAAAAAGTCAAATAAATCTGTTACTTTGAGTTACTCTAATTCTCTCCTTTTTTTTTTTTTTTTTTTCCTTTTTGGTATTGGCATGGTGGCAAATCCCACTTTATGCCAGAGCAGCCTTTCCCGGGAACGGTGAGGCTGACATCTCCTGCCTGAGAGCAAACCCCGAGCAGGCTGCCTGCTCAGTGCTGGCTGCCCAGGGAGGCCTGTGCGGGGCCTTCAGGCACAGTATGCTCCAGGGGAGGGCAGGCGGGGCTGGGCCTCCACTCTCCCCTGCCCTTCTGTGTTGTACTGGGGCTGCTTCAGGGTCATGTGGCCGGTCTGCTGCAACCAATCCCACGATAGTCCCAGGGGCTACGAGAGCTGAAAAGCAGCGTGGGCATGAGCACGAGGGGGAGGTGGGACCAACGAGTCACACTGCGAGGGAATCTGTCAGAGGGCAGGCTCCTGTCCCGTGGCGTGCGGGCTGGGAGGGGGCCCCCCTCTGAGGCCCTCATGGGCTTGCTGTGCCCCAGTCTGTATCTTGTCGCTCTTGAAGGATTAGCTGTAGTACAGCCAAACCCCTTCTCACCCGAGCTCGGCTGAGAGAAGGTTGACAATTTCTGAAAGACATTAATCAGATGGAAATTCACAGAGCGCAGTTTCCGGGACCATCCTGGCAGGCACGGGGAGACGCCTCACTCTTGGAAGAGCAAGTTACGGCACCGCACCCAAGGTGGGCAAGGAATTTTCTAGGCCCTGGTGGGAAGTTCCGAGTTGTACCTCGCCCAAGGGTCTCAGGCCTGGCTGGTTCTGGAGCACACACTCCTCAGGCTCACCTTCTCTCCAGAAAGAGCCACCGGCAGGGGAAGAAGCACGGAGATGAGAGGCAGCAGGCTGGCTTCCCAGGCCCAGCACCGCCAGGGGACAGGTCGCCAAGGTCACCCAGAAAGAGCAAGGAGCCTTGGTCCCTCCCACGTCTGTGCTTTTCTCCCTCCTGTACAGCCTCCAGGCAGCACAGTGACTTCAGCTACACAGAGGAAAGACAAAATTCTCCCAGAACCCACTTTCTTCCTGTCTTTTTATTATTATTAAAAAAAAAAAATTTTTTTTTTTTTAAAGATTTTATTTATTTATTTGACAGAGAGAAATCACAAGTAGTCGGAGAGGCAGGCAGAGAGAGAGAGAGGGAAGCAGGCTCTCTGCCGAGCAGAGAGCCCGATGCGGGACTCGATCCCAGGACCCTGAGATCATGACCTGAGCCGAAGGCAGCGGCTTAACACACTGAGCCACCCAGGCGCCCCAAAAAAAAATATTTTAAGTAATCTCTATGCCCCAAGTGGGGGTCAAACCCAGAGCCCCGAGATCAAGAATCATGCGCACCAGCAACTGAGCCAGCCAGTCGCTCCCTACTGTCATTTTAAGAGGAAAATAAAAAAGCTGACCGAGGCGCTTCTCACCTTTTCCAAAGGTTCCACCCATGCCCCGTTCTTCCCGGCTCCGAACCTCATGCCTGCAGAGCTCCCTCTGTGATGTTCTCCCCACCGGCGCCTGGCCCTTCCCGGCTCGGCCCCTCCTGGGGACTCCCTTAGTGCCGCGGGGTCTGCACCCACACATGCCCGACGACAGACAACAGGAAGGGAGGCTGTGCCTGCATCCAGAAACCTGTCTTTTCTGACCGTACGGAAGCCAGTCATTTCTTTATTATGGCATTCTTGATACAATGAAAGCACCTTAACGTAGGTTTCAATCAAGAAAGAAAAGGAACGAACGAACACTGTTCTGCAGGCCACCGAGTCACTGCATCCTGGCGACAATGAGTGGGTGCGCAAGGCTGAGCCCCACATCCCATGAGGGCCGGCAGCCATCTTGCTCGGGGAAGGGCACGTGCTAGTTTGCCTTCTAGAATTCTCTTTTGTCTCTCTGTTGTCTGAGACTAGGTCTAAGTCAGTTATATACAAATCTTTTCAGGAGTTAGAGAGTAACTCTTTCGGGAGAGAACCAGCGGTTACTATCGTTGATTGATTTATTCTGATGAGAAGGAAAGGGGGCGCCCGGGTGGCTCAGTTAAGTGTCTGCCTTTGGGATCGAGCCCCAAGATGGGCTCCCTGCTCAGCCTGCTTCTCCCTCTGCTCCTTCCCCCTGCTCAAGCATGTTCTCTCTCTCAAATATATAAATAAATAAAGAAGATTCCCCACCCCCCCCAAAAGGGAAAAAAACCCCAAATCAAATCTGGTCTAATGTGCCAGATGATGAGTTTCAGACAGGGCCACGGAATCTTCTGGGGGGTGCGCCCAGCCCCTCCCCTTCCTATTGCCATGCTACCCAAATGCCTGCATGAGAATCCGATAGCTGAGTTCAAAGCCCTAACCCTGCACATACTTTCCCGGTCATCTCATGGGCACAAAACGAGAGTCATTATGCATATCACAAAGGAATGTCAGCCTGTCCCTCACCAGGGACTGCGGCCGCGGGACTCTCTGGGGTGCACGAGGCCATGTACGGCACCCAGCCCGTGGCCGTCGTGTCAGTGAGGGCGCACACGTGAGACCACCCACGTTCAAGACGCTGTCACAGCTGTCCCCTCCAGAGGCATCTGATGCCATGCTGAGAACAAGGACACGGAGCCATGGAATTCTCCACGGGGGGTGGGGTGGAGAAGACTTGGAACCCACAGCCCCCCACTGACACAACACTGGGAAAAAAGCTGGATGTTCTAGAATTCAGCTGAGGAGGCTGGGCCGTCCTTTCGTTTAGAGTCTGCAATAATCCATCGGAGGCCGGGCCGGAAGCTTGTAAGCTCCAGTACCCAAATGCTCTCCTCTTAAAAAGTTACACAGCGGAGCGCACTGTCCTCTGGAATGTAGACTAACATGGCATCCAGGAAAATCGCTACCAACCCCCCCACTCCGGCTCTTTTATTTCTGCCCCTTTTAGATCGTCTCTTGTCTCCTTCCTTCCCTTGGGGCAAAAAGATTAATCACACCAAGGAACTGTGAATATGAAATGAGCTTCAGGGAAGGAAAATGGAAAAAAAAAAAAAAATCCAGTGGCTTCCTGGAGCGTATCTACCTAGTGATCCAGGCATGGACCTACCTACTTAGCTATCCGTGGGCACGCATGCAACCCCCTTCCTTGAAGCTCAAGGTTTTCTTCCCTTTAATAAAGCCAGCTGCCCGGTAAGCTTGGACAGCAGGACCCACTCCAAGAAGACCAGCCGCACAGGGATCGCCCCCGTCCTGTAAGCGCTTTCCTGGCTTCCCCAGAGCACCGCCATTGCTAGGCACTGCAAGGTCGGCTGATGCGCCATACCGGGAGCAGACGACAGACAAAAGACGACGTGGAGAGTCTATCCCTAAAGGCCGCCCCGCCAATCCACCTTCAAGCACGCCTGCCCTATTCGATCAAAGACGACCCTGGATGGAGCTGGCGACGCCCCTCCCCGAGACATTGGCCACTTTGAAAGAAGCCGGCTCAGAAATGTTTGCGGAGGGCTGGGCTGCCTGGAAACACATTCACTAGTACGATCTGAAGTTCTGGCCTTTAAGCCCCACAGCCTCTTCTTTTTAAAAGATACTCATGTGACTGGCACGGAACCCCCCGCTTTCCTGACCCTTCATCGAGGCCCCCACAGCTTCCGAGAAAACGCACAGGTCGCCAGCAGTAGAGGGCATCAAGCTTCCTGAAGGCCCAAAGCCATCACCCCAATGCTCAGATCATCAAAGGAACATTCGGGAATGGTTCCGGTCACCGAGAGGAACTGGTGATGGGATTCCAAGTTCGGTCTCTCTCTCGCTGTGAAACTCACCAACAAGCTTGACCTACAAATCGTTAAGGGAAACAGAGACCCTGGGGGCGACAGCGCCGGGCAGGAAGAGGCAGACGGGGATTCTGTAGTGAGGCAAACGGATTCCCGCGTCAGCAGTCTGCGGCTCGGATGAGTGAGGCCACACTCCACTCGCGGGCATCATCACCATGGTAACGGAGCACAGAGCCCTGCGCGGGCCCACGCATTCTCCGCTCCGAGACGTACCTCCCTCCCTGAAGGGCTGTGGACAGGCCGGTGTCCCAGAGGCCTTCCGCGCTTGGGACACCCCTCACCGCCAGGCCAGCTTGGAAACGCTGAGCATTTCTTGCCGGTGTTCAGGAACCAGCCCACCTGGGGTTGGGGTAATCCTCCTGCTGCCACCAGCCCTCACGGAGCCACGACCAAGGACAGCATCTTTCTAGGTCCGCGGGGCATCTTGGAAGGATTCCGTGGTAGCCATGGTGAGGACAGAGAACCAGAACCCTGGGGAAATCCTAGAACCGGGGCCTTCATGACCGTGCCTTTGGGGCAGTGTCACTGAAGCCTTCCTCAGAGACACCCTGATTCTCTGCTGGGTCGGGGAAGGTTCTGGACTCTCCCCTGGGCATCCATCCCAGTGATTTACCAGTAGTCACCATCATAAAATGATTCTGTTCTTCACATCTAAATTCCATATATTGAAAAGCTCAGCGACTTTGATTTTTAGAAACGCTCTTGAAAAGATAACACTGATAGTGAAGAAACACTCCTGCCACCGTGATAATCGTCCCTCTCGTTCCGACAAGCACTATCTAGTCTTTGCCGATCCAGAGAAACATTTTGGCTTAGCTACCATTGTGATATTAAAAGAATTTAGGAGGATCTGGGTGGCTCGGTCGGTTGAGTGTCCGACTCTTTGGGCTCAGGTCATGATCGTAGGGTCCCGGGATCGAGCCTCGCATGGGGCTCCGCACCGGGTGGGGAGGCTGCTGGACATTCCCCTTCCTCCTCTGCCCCCTCCCCTCCCCATGCATGCATGCGTACGCACTCTCTAAAATAAATCTTTAAAAAAATTATATTTTTCTAGAATATATGAAATATTTTTCGATTTCTCTCCACAATCACCATGACTACTATGTCCACAGTTTCCCTATTGCTGACTGACAACGTGCATGGTGGGGGAACGGTCTGCAGTCCGTCTTCGTCTGGCTGAGGTGACACGGGGAGAGGCCCGCCTGCCCCATCTTCATGGAAACCACTAGAAAGTTCTTCAGTGCTCACTTTTACCCAGGGGCTCCCTACCTCTGCCAATCTGCAGACCTTCCAAGAGTTCCACACATCGCCTTATTCTATACCTTACAAATACCATTTACGGCCCTCCGAGGAGCCTGCCGTGGTTTTCCTACGTTGGGAACGTGACGACGGACAATGGAAGTCCAGCACGGTACCAACGACCTGCCATACGAGAAAGAGCGGAAGGCCATTCTTTTTAAGGATTTGTTCGCGCGTGGAGAAGATTTGGGCATCGATCATAACGGACCTGGAATTGCAGGTTTCCCGTTTTATTTAGGAGCAAGTGATTTTGATCACATCCTGCCCAACGTTTGGTCCTGACTCCCGTGGGGCAGGAAATGCTCTCGGAGGGCTCAGTGGGAGGTCAGCTCTCCATGGGAGCAAGAGGCAGGGCCAATTTTCCATGCAAGCGTCTGCAAAGCTCGGGTGCAAACAGCTCTGGGCACCACTTGCCCTCCCGCATCCGGAAGGGGCGCCGGGGTCGGGTGAGTCCTCCGGGGCTTGCCAGTGACACTGCCCGACCCGCAAATGACGCGAGAAGGAAGAACCTGGGATCCTTCTGCGGGCGGACAACCGCGCCAGTTAGATGCCCAGCCAAGGAGATTGACCATTTGGGTACAGGCAGCCTCCCGCCCCCACCTGGGTCAAAAGCACACGAGGACACCCTATGCGCGACCCCGCTGGGCACTGTGCCACCAGCGCCCGGTCACTGCATCTGTGCGTGGTTTGGCATCTCCCAGCGGTAGCGGCCGCTGCTGGCCAGCTGTTCCCCACGCTACACATGTTTTCCCTTGTGAAACTTGCAGCAGGCTGGCGGGCTTCGCGCTCCTCACTTAGCTTTGTTTGTGTTTCCAATGAATCAATGGGATATGGAGACTAATCAACATGTTTAGAAAAGTAAAGGAAAAACGAGGAACAGCTCAAGATGCCGCCTGTGCCTGGAAGCCGGGCGAGCCGAGCTCTGCGCCAGCGGGAGTGTGCGGAGGACACGCAAGGGGGTTGGGGAGCACGGCGCCGCTGCGAAGGGTCTGCAGGGCAGGAACGTCGCCTCCGAGACCTCGGGGCTTCAGACGCCAGTGAGCAGCCACTAGTGTCCCAGTCGGCGGGCACTCCAGGCCCCCCACCCGCCCCCGCCTCCAGGCTGGATTCGCATCCTCAGCCCAGAGCTCCCGGGCATCAGTGGGTCTGCATCCAGTCACACCCCGAACGGTTCCCAGCGGCCCTCGGCTGGCTCCTTTATGTGACCCTGCCTGCCGTGTCCTTCCCTAGCCTTCTTGCTTGAAGGTGGCCCCAAGTTCTTCCAAATGGACTGAACTTCTCCCCACCATGACTCTGCTGGGGGAACATCACGCATCTGATCCTGTCCCCTCCTATTCATCCAGAAGCCCTCTGGATAGAGAATCTGTCTCTGGCTCGGACCCCAGCCCCCAGGCCCGAGCACCAGAAGCCACAGACGGGTGGAAGACTTTGGTGGCAAGCAGGAACATGCTGGAGGAAACCCCTGCTCACCTGCCAACTCTCCCTGTCTCCATTAGAATGTAGGACCACGTGAACCTAGCGTGCCAACGGGATAGAGCATTTTCAGCCCCGCTGGATCCAGCACCAGGGATCCACCAGACCAGCGGACAGGGAAACATACATACAGGGGACGCAAGTATTTCACACCAAACAACAGAAATCAGCTACTTACCTGAGCTCACACAGCCCTGCTGCAGGGGGTCCTGTAGTGACGTCACAGAATGGAGAACTGAGTAAGACAAGGGTGACAATTAGATGAGGAAACAAGCCACAGCGCTTAGAGCTTCCTAATGCACCCAGCCCAGTGGAATGCGGGACAGCGTAAGGGCCCCGAAGGTCCCACTCCTTCCGGGGGGGCCCGAACTCGGGGCCCGTGCAGGCAGGCACAGCTCTGCCGGGAGAGAGCCGGGACCTCCCGGCGGGGGCAGGTGGAAGCCAGAGCCGTGCTGTCTTTCACCTCTGAGTCTTTCGCTGATTTTCTCTCCTGATTCCCTGATTTAGCTACTTGACTTTTACTTGTATTTATGTATCAACAGCATTTTCTTAATTAGTAACTCATTTCCCGCTGCTTATAAAATGAGCGAGGCACGATCTTCTCTCTCCTAAAAGCTGCCGTCGTCCCAAAGCGACAGGTGGAGGAGGAAGGGGACAGTTCACGGCCTCCGGGCACCGGGCGACCCCTGAGGACTCAGCGGGCGGCCTCCTGGGCACATTTCCCCTCCCCCCGCCCCGTAGGTGCTCTGGCCGGGGCTGCCCTTACCTGGGCCCTGCTGCTGTCCCTGCACGGGCAGGACACCCTGGCCCAGCTCGCCGTTGAGCCAGAGCTGCATCCGGATGAAGGGTTCGCGGCCTTTCTGCGTCAGCTTGCTCCAAGGCTTTGGCCGGGACAGCATGTCACTGACGCTGCCCTGGGACAGGCCTAGGACCTGGAGTGGCAATCAAAGACACGGCATCAGGGGCGGGATGTACCACGAGGCCGAGATGGGCGACACCCAGTGTGCGTTTTAGGGGCTGAGCACAGACCGCGTTCCCCCGCCCCCACCCCACCCCTGGGCCTGGCAGAGGGCCCCAGCCTGGGGTGGGGGAATAAACTTTTCAGGGTCACGAGGGGGCATTGCCCTGGCAAGGGGGCATTAATGTCCTAGCTTTCTGCTCCCGGGGAGAGGGAACAGGATGTCGCCAGGGGCCTCAATCCTGCCGAGGCCCCGGGGCTCTCATCCTGACACCCTGAGGAGGCAGTATTGAAGCCATCTTGCTCTCTGGGGGCGCCAAGAAAGGGAGAGGTGCTGGGGGGGCCAAGGACCCCTTTGGCAGCCAGAGCAGCGGATGTTGGCGGGAGGCCGGTCGTCCTTGGGGTGCCGGGCCAGGCAGGCCTTTGGAGAGGTCCGCTCTCTCTGACCACGCCCTGCTCTGCAGTGGGGGTCCAGAGGTGAGCCGGCGGCAATGGGGGCGCCAGCCCGGGAGTGAGACTCCCTGCAGACGACCGACAAGTTGCACGTACATGCCCGAGTTTTCTCGAACGCTCACATATGGCCATACATATGTATGGGCACAAACACCCCCCACAGGACACAGATGCAGCCCAGAGATATTTAGGGGCTGCATTCGATCACTCTTTTGAAAAGTTCTCAAGTTCCAGAATAAACTGCACTCACGGGCCAAACAAGTTCAACGCTATTAAGTCTCTGCTAAATTTAAGGCATGAGCACAAATGTCTATTTAAATGTTCTCCCATGATATTTTTACAACACTGAACTAGAAATTTCAAGGGACTTTAAATTCTCAGCCTCACTTCTCTCCACCCCATCACCTTTTGCAAAATCAGGACAAAGAGATCACCGTTGAGATATTGTAAGGCTCCGAGGCTTGCGACGTTGCGAACGCTGACGGGAAGGAAGGCAGGACAGTGCGGGGCTGGAGGGGACACGGGGCCGGGGGGAGGGAGGGAGACCCCGCGTGGGGCCCCATCAGAGGCCACTGCTGACCCTGCCATGTGCCCTCCTCCAGGGAGGCTGCCTTTTAGGGGAGCGGAGGGCTTCTCACGATGCTAGGAGATGACGCGGAGTTATTATGTTTATCTTCTGCTTTACATGCCCGGTAAATCCCCATTATTCTGAATCTGTTACCGGGAAGTGCCAAGAACAGAAAGGGTCTGGGGGCTCATTCACGAACTGTTGTGCTTTCAGGAGCCAGGGAGGAAGACGTGCAGAAGGGGGCTCCCGGGGCCAGCTGCGGGCACGGCCCCGCCGCCTGAGCCATGGATTCTGGGCAGGTCATTTCACCAGTCTGGCTGAACAGATTATGATTATTATTATGATTACTCGGAATTACGAGAAGGTACGACTGATTATGCCTATCACGTGACACGAGATTTTCCTATCTCGCGCCTTTTGCGTCTCTGCACACTGGAGGGCTCCCTATGGGCTCAGATCTTTTTTGGCCAAAAAAAAAAAAAAAAAAAAAAAGCCTGTGGAGGTGCGTCTGGGCCCCATCTGGCAGAGAGGTGGGACTTGAACTCAGCCACTGGCCGCCTGGGGGGCTACAGTTGACCTCCCTGAGCCTCACTTCCATTTTCCGTCGAGCGGCGACCTCAGCGTCACCGGGAGCAGAAAGGAGCGTGGGGGGTGGCGGGGCCTCACCCCAGCCGGGGACACGGCAGATGGAACATTCGCCGGCCAGCCCCTCCGGAAGTCCGGGGGTGGACGAGCCTTTCTGCTCCGCGGCTCAGCACAGGGGCGACGGCCACGTCCTCCAGAGCGACGGGCAAAGCCAGGCCCCGGAACCCAGCCCCTCACCTTCTCCCCGAAGATCCTCTGACAGATGCCGTTCTTGGCCAGCTTCTCCTTCACCTGCCGGGTGAGCTCGATGGTGTCCACCTCCTGGTACATGTAGATCTCGTACTGCTCCGGGGTCAGCGGAGGCACCGAGGGCTTGGCGGGCTTGGACATGGGCACGATCGGGGAGGAGGGCAGGGGGCTGTTCTGGGGCGTCTCGCTGCGGCTGGCCCCGGTGAGGCTCAGCTCCGAGCTCTGGGAGTACGGTGACTCGGCGCTGGGCCACTCCTTCCAGTACTCCGACGACGAGGGTCCCTGGAGCTGGCTGCGCTCGGCCCGCGGCTGGCTGCTGCCACCTTTCTCCTTCGCGCCGCCGGTGTCTTCCGACTTGGTGTCCTCGGGGGGTGCGGTGCCCTTGCGCTCGGGCTGGACCGGGCTCCACCAGTGGTCCTTCCACACGCCGCCGCGGCCCAGCTCGCTCTTCACGTGTCTCAGGACCCCCTGGGCGGACTCGGCCGCTCCCTGGAGGTCCAGCCCGGGCGTGTCCTGGGACTCCTTTTTGAGGGCCGGGGGGTTGGGCAGAGCGGCGGCGCCGGCATCGGGGGCAGAGGGGGGCTTCTTCAAGGAGAGGGCGAGCGGAGGGTAGCTGGACACGGACGACATGGGCGAGGAGGGTATCAACTTGGGGGTCAGGATGGCGAGGTCTGCCTGGGACAGTGGCGCGGGCTTTAAGGCGGGGTCGAGGGCGGCCTGCTGGGCCTCCATTTCGCGGCGGGCCTGCTGCAGGATGGAGCGGATGGCGTCGTCGGAGCTGCCGCTGCTGGATGTGGACGACGGCTGGGCCGGCTCTGCTGCACGGAGCAAACACAGATGTGAGATGGTGGCGGACTCGCCCCCTGCGGCTGGGAACTCGCTGCTTTCCCCCAGCTTCCTTCTAACCGGGCCTCCCACAGAATGCGGATTCTCCGGGAGAACCAAGCTGCCCTCTTCTGCCAACATTTCCTCGGGCAGGGGACCCCGCGAGCTTCCTGTCTGGGCAGGGCCAGATGGACTAATGTCACCTCTCTGAGACCCGCTGGCCTTTACCTCACACCATCTAAAAGGGTTCGTTATCCCCGAGTGTGGGGGGCAGAGGGCAACAGGCAAACACCCGGGGACACGCCACCATCCCTGAGGATTTCTAAACAAAATTCTCGTGTGCTAAATTCCAAAACTGTAGTGGTTGTGTCAACCTTTAGGAACAGAATTTCTGCTAACGGTTGCAGCGTGAGACCAGTCTCCAGTGAGACACGGTGTGCCTGGGCTGCCTCACGTTTCTTCCTCCCGGGGCAGGTGACTGTGGCGTGGCCAGCAACAGTGGCCAGGCCTTGGCCGGGAAGCCAGGGCTGCGACCTTGGGGAAGTCACAGGGGATGGCTAGGCCTCAGGATGCCCCTCTGTGAGCGTGGGACGGGTGATGGGTTAGATCGAGGACTCTTAATGAGGGCTCTGCCCCAGAATCACTCGCTGGGCTTGTTAAAATGCATGTGCCCAGGCCCCAGCCCCCAGAAGACCGAGGAGCAAGGCCCTGGCTGAGCTGCGCAGGCTGAAGGCTCCCGTTTGCAGACACTTTCGCGTCCGGGGGAGGGAATCACACAAGCCAGCTCTTCATCCACCTTGAATGAGTTAAAAAGTCCTTCAAGCAACAGGGACAATCTTTTAGGCCTCTCGAGGCCTTGGTTTTACTGGGTGACCAGAGGCCCCGCTTCTCAGACCCACGTGATCCCCACAGCACCCTCGGGGTGCAGGCGGAACCCCACTGCTCTGCAGGAGAAACCGGGCCTTTCTGCTCCTGATTCGGGGCTGCCTCCCACCCCATCAGGGTGTCTGGCCAAGCTTCTTTGTTCAGCCACCGGGGGGAGGGCCTGGCTTGCAAGTCAGCTCTGGTCTGGTGAGGACGAGCTACGCCACATGGAAGGTTCCCCCAGCGTCAGGCCTGAGGCCTCACAGGACAGTCTCCCACCCGGTGCCCTGGGGTCCCTGTGAGGAGGCAGATGGTGGCAGAGGGGCAGGTGCCGGGACAAGAGCTGAGAGACCCGGTTTGCCACCCAGGACCTGCTGTTTAACAAGTCTGTGCACAGCGTTCTCACTTGGAGCCCGAGTCTGAGAATCAGCGGGAGAGAGAACAGTACGTGTCTCTCAGGGCAAGGGGAGGACCGAGGCTAGATAGGACGGGGCGGTAAAACTGCCAAGCCCAGGCCTGGTCCCCAGAAGGGAGCTCCGGGCTCGCACTGAATGAATCACGCGGGAGTGGGCTGGCCTGGGGGGAGAGCCCGGGTGGTGGCCTGGAGGGAGCCCTGCGCCCAGGTCCGCGGGCGAGCGGCTCCGCAGACGGGGGCCTCACGGGTACGGGGCCGGTGTGTGCCCATATGTCGCACCCCAGAGCGAGAACCCAGGCGCTCGGGTCTCCTCCTGGCAGCAGGTCTGAGCCGAATCTACAGCCGGTGTGCCTCACGGTCAGCACCCCCGAGCGTGGGAACACTCTCCCCCAGCGGACGAGGCAGCTCTCAGGGAGGCCACCGGACCGTAGAGCCGGACCTCTACCCACTACAACCTCTCACTCGGCCATGTTCATTCTGGAAAGCAGCTCGGGACTGATTTTGCACCCGTTCTCTTTCAGGGTTTAGGCAAGGACGCATCTGAGTAACAAAGCCCGTGTGGCATCCGGAGAAGGAAACGAGACACACACTGCCTGTCCACGTAAGTCAGGGACAGTCCAGGCCAGGGGTACCCTTCTTGAGTCAATGCTAGGATGTGGCCTGATCAAAAGACGGGTAACTACAGGAAGATGGAGATCACGCAGAACTGCTCCCCTCTGCACTTGCCTAAAAGCTTGAAAACACACCTTCTACTGCGTGGGTTTTTTTTTTTTTTTTTTTAAGTTAATTACCGCGAAGCACAACACTCATGACAATTCTTCTAATTAAGCCTGGAAGACAGTGGTCAGTAGCGGATTCCGTACCCGTTTTCTGCACCTGCAGCTCCCGTTTGGCTTGTTCCAGGATGGACTTGATTGCTTCGTCGGATCCGGAATCGGAGGCTCGGATCCGGGTCGTGATGTTACCTGCGGGAAAAAGCCACAGCCATGACGTCAGAGCCGCCGATGGTGAAGCAAACAGCCAAACACAAAATCAGTGCTGCGCGAAGAGGTCATTCTGATCAGCGGCTCCCGAGCTGAGCCGAGGCCGGTGGAGGTTAGGGAGGCAGGCGTGGCCTCCCGCTGAGCCGTACCTGCGGAGCGTGCCACGTCACGGCCCCGGGCAGGAAGGGCTTCCTGCGGAATCTACCTGGTGGCCAGCGGGACGAGCTCTCCCAGTGACCCCAACTGGACGGCACCCGCGGGGCGGGACCAGGGAGAGCAGGCCAACCCACTCCGGCGCGAAACCGGAAGAAGGCCCGAAAAAGGCACTGGTGTTTGCGAGTTGTTTAAAAGGGACCCCAACAATTGCTTTGGCCTGGGACCGTGCTCGAGGTTCTGCACGTCTGTTGGGACACTGGTGTCCCCCCCTCAAAAAGCAACGATGGGAGAGGCGGGTGGAGGGTGGAGGCGGATGACCTATCGGTCAAGGGCACATACAAGGTGAAGAGGATGAAGGCTTCCTGTTTCGGCTCTAGGATCACATGCCGTCTTTCAAAAATTTATGAATGAGGCGAGGAGCCTGCAGGGCTCCATCGAGGACAAGACCTCAGTCTCTTGGTCACAGGGTGGCGCTCTGCAGAGTAGCCACATGCACGGACACGCGGAAGCTACGGAGGCCCGGGGGCTGGCCCCGGCTCCTTCTGGAAGCCTTCCACAGAGCATATCTGACTTCTCCACTGCCTTCTAAGTATGCGCCGCCACACCAAACCATTGCAAAACAAGCAGACCGCGGGGGCCAAGCCCCTTTCAAGATGCAGCACCAAGGAGCGCAGGGGGGGCCCAGAGGAGAACCGACCACGTGTGGAGTTCGCTGGAATTTGTTCGTTCTGTAGCACCTTTAACCCAGTTCAGAGTTTAAAGGAAGTACAAGGAAGCAGCAGCATGTCACCTGACTCAGCCATCTGATTTTTCTCAGAGCGATGACTGTTATGCTCTTGCCCGCTTCTGAGAAAGGTGTGGGGGGGTGTAATTTGCACCTGAACAGGGGCAGGGCTGGCACTGGGGCACTGATTCTTAGGGGCGCTTTCTCTCCTGGCCTCTTCCGCACCCGGCAGAGCGCGGGCAGCTCAGGAGGAAGGGACTGTACGTCCCTGGGCCCGTGCTCTGTTTCATACTTACTAGCTGTTTTTCCATCAGGTTCCAGGCCAGAATCACACTGCACAGTGTTTAACCCAAATGCACAGCTAAGGACATGCTGCTTCCTAGGTTTTACTAACTGCAAAGAAAAACACCTGCCTGCGACATACCTTCGGACCCATTTCTTCGTTTCGGTACTTCCTGAAATAGTCTGTTCAGGCTCTGGCCTGGGTTCTCTGTTGAAAAACAAGTGTGGTAAGAACAAAACAATCAGGGGGATGGTGGTGTTGACGGTATGGGCTGTGCGACATGACATCTGAGCCGCCTGTCACTACAGAAAGGGCTCAGGGCTTCCTGTGCGACTCGGGAGTTAACCAGAAACTTCTGAGAGGCCCTTCCCTGGCCAGCCGGCCTGCAGAGGCCACGGCTCTGCTGCGGAAGATCAGACAGACCTAAAGAGTGGCCCACGGCACCGATGCCATGAGGGTCCAACGGAGGGAGCACCGCCTGCCGCCAAGCGCATGGCCCACCAGCCCCCAGAACAAAGCTCACATTAATCATCCAAAGACAGTCGATTTCAGTAAACATCGCCAGAGAGAGCTCGATGTGCTTTGTGCAAATCGACGCCGTTTGGAACGGCTCCCTCCTCCATTTGTCGTGTTTCAAATGCGTCTGGTAAGATCTACCCCTCTCTACCACTGCTGGTTTAGCAGAACGAACCCTGTCGTTCAAGAGGGATGCGATTCTTTCAATCAGGGACGCGAACGGACTTTTGCTCTTTTGGGGGAGTGTGGGGCAGGAAGGCTGTTTCAATAAAACTTTCACGCGTCTTTCTCCAGGCAGGCGTGTTTGGCTCACGGGGCTGCACAAATCGCTAACAGAGGCCAGCACAGGGAGGGAAGCCGGCCACAGGACACGCTCCCTTGTGGGTGCGGGCAAGAGGAGAGGACACGTGGCTGATACGCTCCCCCCAGGCCTGACCCCGGCTGCTGCTGCCGCGGCCCTAGGGCCAGATGCCACCAGAGGGCTCCGTGGGTGAGGCCGGCACCCACGGCCCATCGGACCACTGGACATTACACCCGTTGGGATGTGTGTACGGGGTGTGATTCTGTCTGATTCGGTGAGGTTCTGGGTCTCCTATATGCGAGGTGCTCAGCAGGGGTCAGAGGCCATGCCCCCCCCCCCCGCCCCCCCCCCCACGCCCCAATCTACGGGCTCTGGCTCACGCCTGCCGACCCTCGGCCCCTAGAGATGGCAAAACTCAAGAGAACTTTACCTGATGTGATGCGCAAATGTTTTGTCGCGCGCGCACATGCACAGTCACACGCACACGCACACACACAGCCCTGACCGGGCTCCCACGCTGGCGCCGGCCCCCGAGAGCCTCTCACCTCTTTGTCTGCCTTGGATGCTGCGAAGAGCCAAGATGTTCTGCTCGTCCGAGAGGAACTGCTTCATCTTGTGAAAGGGCTCCTTGCCGCGAACGGTCAGTTTATTCCATGGCTTGGGCCGGGCCAGAATCTCGCTCACGGACCCTTGAGACAGTCCCAAGACATAGTGTCCGAAAATGCGCTGTCCGATATTGTGCTTGATCAACTGTTCCTTCACCTGCCGGGCGATTTCGGCCGTGTCTATCTCCTCGCCCTCGGAGACGCTCCCAGCGCTTTCTGACTGGCTGGGAGACGGGGCCATGCCATTTACATCTGGGCTCTGTTGTAATGGACTTTGGGAAGATATGGAGTTTGTGCTGTATGGACCTGTTGAAAAAATCATGCTTGTGCTTCCTGCTTCCTGTATGGCCTTGGAGTAGAAGGACTGCATGAGCTGTCGTTGGAGGAGGGAGTTTAGTGCAAATTTTCCCGAAGAAGCCAGGGGTAGGCTGGGGCTTGCCAGGGATGAGCTGAAAAAGTCTTGCGTTAACCCCGCTGGTGAGAACTGGTGTGTACCATTAGTATTGGAAGCCTGCTCCCCCGTGTTGCGGGACAACTGAGGAGGAGGGGAGGCCGGCATGGGTCCAGGGCGCCGACTCTCAGGCTGGTCTTTCCCTTTTCTCCTGGCTGACCCTACAAGGAAGGGCAAACATAATGCATTATGGGGGATTCAAAAGGGAAAAAAAACCAAGACCAAAATGCCAAGTTTGCCCCGCACAAGGGAAAAAAAAAAAGTGCAGATTTTTTCCAAGGGCCAATGAGGTGTGTTGGTTTGTTTTTCGATTGAATTTTTCAGTTAGCCAAACGAGGCCCCCCGAAACAAGCAACATGCATTTCATGTTTGCACCTTTCTTGTACGTTGCAGCCTGGAGAGTCCCCTCGACACGGATTCAAACCCCTAACGTGGCAAGGGGCCGGTACCACACACAGTAAAGAGTCGACAGGTCGCGGGGCCTCGGGTCGGCCGCTAGCGTTCGAGCTATTACCGGAAGGGCCCCGCCTGAGGCGCAGCAAACACTGACATTTGGGGACCAACGGATCCTCGCACACCACTTGCTCTGAGGCGAAAGCACTGCACCGAGTCCGCTCGATCGAAGGCACGCACATTTTTAAGAACGAAATATCATCGGAGCCCGAGACACTGTTAAACGGTTTACCAGCTGCCAAAACCAGAAGCAGTCAGTGACGCCACCATTTTGGGACGAGCAAAGAAAGGCTAAGGACGGGGGACGCGCTCCCAAGGAACACCTGACAAAGGAAGAAAAGCTCCGCTGAGGCCGGGAGCAGCCCCCGAAACACCACGAGACAAAGGCCGCACGCCTGGGAGCGGACCGGCGAGGCCGCCGTCCTCCGAGGGTCCCTCCCGGCCGCTCCGGCCACACCGGCCCTAACTGACCTCCGCAGGCGCCTGCGGCCACACGCCTCGTCGCGAGCCTTGGTAAGCGGGGCGGGGGGTGAGGGGAGCCGTGAGGAGGACCCGGAGGAGACCAAGCGCTCATTAGTCAAGGCTGTCATCGACCGCTGCTGCTCCCGCCATGCATCGGCCCCAACTCACGGTTCACCTTCCTCTTCCTCGGCCCCTGGCGGGGACCGAGCGCGGCCCACGACACCCTGTCAACCTACCACTCAGGTCGCTGTTGGAGATGCGCAGCGCGGCGTTCTCGGACTGCAGCGAGCGGTTCTTCTCCAGCAGCAGCACCTCCAGGGGCTTGGATGCGTCCTAGATGGGGCAGAGCAGGGCTCACCGTGGGGCCGGCCGCCCTCCCGCTCCCGGGGGCCCCTGGACCCCGTGACCCCTGCTGTGATGGCCTGTGCACCCGGCTCTCTGGCGCCAGTGCGTTCCTGGAATCTACCTTCCCCTGGAGATGCTCCCACACCCGGGGCGAGCACTCGAGTTCCTTTCCGAGAGGATGCGCTCCTGTCCTGGCCATTCTTCTTTTAGCCCTGTGCGGCTTCTAGAAAACTCCCTGCTCTCTGTGCCGTCCCCAGGTTCCAGGAGTCTAAACCTGTGCCTTATCGCGTACGAAGATGGGCCGCCGAGCCACAAACCTGTATGCAGGTCACTGCAGAGGTGACCCTTTCCTTGCGGCCAGCCCCAGAGAGTCAGCTGCCGTCGGCGCACAGGGAGCAGCACTCCATTTGATGCCTTAAATTCTACCTCGCTCCCAGGCTCCCGGGCACCAGGGTCATTTTGCCCTGTCTCTTTTTCACGTGAGGCAACAGATAAAAGTTCCTGGGGTGCCTCAGTGGCTCAGTGGGTTAAGCCTCTGCCTTTGGCTCAGGTCATGATCTCAGGGTCCTGGGATCAAGCCCTGCGTTGCAGCGGGGAGCCTGCTTCTCCCCCCCCCCCCCCGCGCCTGCCTCTCTGCAAATTTTGAATCCTGGAAAAAAAAAAAAAAAAAATTAAAAAAAAAAAAAAAAAAAGAAAGAAAGTTCCTAAGCCAGTCCATTTGGGTCTAAAAGTGGTCTTATCCACGTTCTTAGCACCTGCCTGAGTGGAACCACAAAGTCATGTGAACTGAGCTACCCGTCTGGAAAACACTCACTTTTCTCTTCTTGCCTCTTTTTGATGAAAGATAATGCGCTTGAACTTGCTTAAGGTTCCCGGGAAATGACTCGTCAGCCGTAGGCGGGAGGTCTCATGGAAATTTCGAGAGCGTGAGGCTAGCCCAGGGACGGACAGTGACCACGTGAGCTGGCCCTCATGCACACTGATAGCAAGCGAGAGCACGTACCTGTGTCCCAGCGCCCTCGGACGGTGCGAACTCCATGGACTTCAGGATGCTGTGGAGAGCAACACAGAGCGGTTATTCCCGGCTCCTACCTTTGACAATGGCCGCACTAATGAGCGCGAACATCGCGCTCTCCTGCACTCCAGGAACGGACGCCCTGACAGCTTTAACAACCTCTCTGGCAGCAGCAGCATCTGATAGCCTCTCTAGAATAACTATTCAACTAGCAGTTGGCCAGCGAAAGTTTCCTGCCCGGCATGTAAATCATTCCATATGGAATCACACCAGGGCTGTTCAGAGTATAATTTTAAAGTTGAACACAGACGTAACATTGTTGCAAGTGGAATGTATTTGCCAGGCTTACAGGGAATGAGAAAGTTGTAAGCAGGAAGCCAGAGAGAGAAACCTCATCCCTCCCACCTGCCCCAGGGCCAGACGCTCACTTGGTGGCGGGCACGAGGGACCTGGGAAACTAGGCAAAAGGCGAGGTCCCAGAGTGGTTGGCTCAACGGGCGGCCACAGCCCTGCTCCAGGGCCCCCCGGCGCTGCAGGGGAGCGGGACTGGATCTCCTTTGTTCTCCTTGTAGCTGCAATCACCTCGGTCCTGGCCTGTTTCCACCAGTCCGCGAGCCCAGCGAGTCTGGGTGCCCAGAACCATGGTTTCCAGCGTTCCTTTCAAAGGGATGTGCCTTCCTGTGTCTGAGTCTATCCGGGAGGGAAGGGCGGTGGGCCCACATGGCCCCAGGAGCTTGGGAGCCCCGGCACCCAGCCACCTGAGCTCTCCCAGCGTTCTGATGGCCGTGACTTTGGCCTCTGTCCTCTTTAAGTTCCGCAGAAGTGTCATCAAGAGAACCTGGTGTAGGGGCGTCTGGGCGGCTCAGTTGGTTGAGCGTCTGCCTTTGGCTCAGGTTGTGATCCCAGAGTTCTGGGATCGAGCCCTACATCGGGCTCTAGGCTCGGCAGGAAGCCTGCTTCTCCCTTTCCCTGCTGTTCTGCCTACTTGTGCTCTACCAAATGAATGAATAAAATCTTAAGAAAAAAAAAAAAAAAAAGCAACATGTTGTACAAATGCCCAGGGGCCCAGGAGATCCCCCTGCTACAGTGACCGTGGCAGTCACTAAGGAGCTGACCGCTGTTTGTGGCTTTATCTTCGCAGTGACCTGCGTCACACAGACCAACAGAACAGGAACGAGAGAGCAGCTGGGTGGGAGAGGGGGAGGTGGGGAACCTTGTAATTTTATTTTATAGGGAGCTATTGAAAATACTAAGAAGTCGGGGCCGCATTGCGTCAGCCGGGAGAGAGGTGACGAGCAGTCTAGAACTTGTCCTCTTTTACGGCCGTCGCGTTTGTGCTATGTTCTTGTCTGAGATCTTCTCGAGAGCTGTGTAACAAAAGGCTGAAGTGAGCCTATGAGCTTACACCCCAAACACCAGCGTCGGCTCATGTGTTCCCTGGATCTTTACCGATGGCCTGCCGGGTGCCGGGCACTCGGAGGGCCAGAAGCGCTCTGCCCCTCGCCCTTGCAAGCTCCACAGGCTGTCACAGGCCGGCGACAAACTGCAAGCAGCACTCGAGGGAGAACACCTGCCGGGTGCCCTTGGCAGCAGAAATCTCCTCGGGGGTGGAGATGGGGTCCGTCTCCGGAGGAGTCAGTTTCTGAGAAGGGCCCGGGGCAGGGATGGGACAGCAGGCGGGCGCGTGTGTGGAAGGGCCCTCAGATCACTAGGAAGCGGGAGGGCAGGAATGTATTTTAGCAGAAAAGCCACCCGAGTAGGGCCTCCAGATGCCAGACCCAGGGCTGGGGGAGGGGGGCGCGGTGTGTGCCTGCGGCAGAAAGGGCTGCGGGGAACGTGCGCGCCGCTCTGGGAGGAAGAGGCCGGCCAGCACGCAGCGGCCGGCCGCGTGGGAGGGCAGGGACCTTGAACGTGCTGCGCGCGGGACGGGGCTGAGCTACGCGGAGCTGCAGGACTGAGCTTCGGGGATGGGAGGGGGCGGGGGGCGAAGGCCTCCCCATCCGAGTTCCTCTGACTCGGCACTAGGAGGCACACGTTGTTTGCTTGTGAGTGGGAGGAAGAGGAAGGGCGGGCGACGGGGCCAGGAGGGGCAGACAGGGAGGGTCAGACCCGGGAACAGGGCGCGCCTCCAGCCGGGAAGAGGCCGCACCTGACCGTGGGCAGGTGTAGGCAGGTGCAGGGGGTGTTCCAGGAGGTGCTGCAAGGCTGTCTGCGGCCCGGGGGGCGGGACTGTCCAGGGAAAGACACTTTGCGCGGCGGGGCACGGGGCGAGGAGCCACTGGCACGCGGTCGCCAGCGAGGCTGGGGGAGGCTGGGGGAGCTCGTGACCGAGGGAGGGCGACGGGCCCTGGGGGCAGGAGGTTGAAGAGGCCTTCCCGTGGGCTTTTTTAAGCAAACCCGAGGGAATGGAATTCAGAGTACCAAGAACAGCATGGCGAGTGGGTGTAGGCTTATTTTAAAAGGAGAAATTAAAAGTGTTGGGGGGGGCTGATGGGATAGCAGGGGAGTCGGGAGGATCTGGGGTGCGGGTGGGGGGCGTCAGCCTGGAGACAAGGGAGGGAGATGCCCCACCAGAGCGGGGGTCGGAGGCCAAGGAGGTGTCTTTGGTGGGGTTGGAGCCCAAAAGGGAGGAGCAGAGGGACGCCTTTGCTGCAGCAGTGCGGAACCCAGGCCGGCGGGGCCCAGTGGCCGTCTGGCGTATTTGGGAGCCCAGCCATGGAGGTAGGGATGCCCGTGAGCTCCAGGAGGGCCGGAGGTGGCCCTGGGTGAAGGATTTTGGGGCGACAGGGCACGGCTGGGAGGCCAGGCACGAGGGGGCAACTTCTACTTGGGAATATTTGCATTAGACAGGCCTTCAGCTTTGTCTCCCGAATGGGAAATTGTACCTGAGAGCGGGAAGTCCTGGTGTCTGAAGGTGGTCTGGGCGGTGTGAGGCCATGTGTACTCTTTCCAGTGGAAAACACTCCCCTCGGGGCGCCTGGGTGGCTCAGTGGGTTGAGCCTCTGCCTTCGGCTCAGGTCATGATCCCGGGGTCCTGGGATCGAGCCCCGCATCGGGCTCCCTGCTCAGCAGGGAGTCTGCTTCTCCTCCCTCTGTCCCTCCCACTCTTCCTCAAATAAATAAAATCTTTAAAAAAAAAGCAACCCCGAGACAAAACATTTCCCTGCTCTGCTCCTGTCTGGGAACTCACTGCTGGAACACAAGCTCGTATTTCATAATTTCTATCAGGGCACCGTCTCTCCCAATTCTGTGCATACTTGAAATGACAACTTCTCAGAAGAAAAAGTCCCAAGAGCTCAGGCACAGGCCTGAGTGCACACGCCCGTGGCACCGAGCCGCCCGGGACCCGGCCCAGGGATGGAGCAGTCGCCAAGGCCCAGAGCAAGGGCCTGCAGCCGCCTCGTATCTGGCATAGCGTTTCCTTAGCAGAAGTCGCCAGCGAGCTCTGGCTATGGGGTGGCCATGCCGGTGTCGCCACTTACTTTAGTTCTTTCTTCACTTCTTCATAGTCAGCCTGTCCTTTGAGTTTTTCTTCCAGTTGCTGAAAACAGAGGAATATTATTAGTGGCCGTGTCTGCAACAGGTTGCTTCAATATGAACCAAATGTTTATGTCTCCATCCTGCACCCCCAAATCTGCATGTTGCATTCCAGCCCTCCAGGGTGACGGTGTCAGGAGGCGGGGACTTTGGGGGCGACTGGGTCACCAGCAGGACAGCCCCATGGATGAGATCAGTGGCCTCACCCCAGTGTGTGCGGACATGGTGGGAAGTCTCTGTGAATCGCGGAGCCCTCGGCAGACACGGAATCGGCCAGGGCCCTGATGGTGGGACCTCCCAGCCTCCGGAACTGGGAGAAATACGTGTTTTTTGTTTAAAACACCCCTGATGTCCTATTAACGGCCGTCTGCACAGACTAGTCCCCAGAGAAAGGCCAGTTGTCCCTAGAAGGCACACAAACACGTCAAAGTGAATGGTGCCAACGTGCGGGGTCCCTTTCCTGGCCATCACACTTCTGGTCTGGTGCGAGCGCTGAGTGTATACGAGCCAGTGTGAACACGCACACGCACGGGGATATATGGTGTAATGTCAGACTCAACCAGGGTAGAACGGAACTTTCCAAAAGGGGAAAACAGAATGAGAAAAGGCCATTTTGTACAAAACGGCAAACAGAACAAAGAGAAGTTCTCGGCACTCGTGTGGCTTTCCGCGAGCTACGTTAGGCTAGCTGACGCGTGCGGTCAGTTGTCGACACCGCTGACGGGACCCTGCTAATGAGGGGCACAAGCCCTTGGTCGCTGAGTGTTGGCATCGGAGAGGCACTGTGGGGAAAAAGCATCTGCACCTTCAGATCCGCCCCCCAGCCCCCAGATGTGGGCGTTTCAGGAGTGGAGGCCTGCTCAGCTGGGTGGTCTTTTTGTCAGGGTCCCGCGGGAGGGCCCTGGCAGGGCACCAGGCCAGCGGGGCCAAGGCTGGGCACAGTCGACTCTCCGGCCCTCGCATGCCCTTCAGAGGGGGGAGGAGACGACACACACCCCAGCTACGCTGCTGCTCTGAGAGCTCGCGGGGCACCAGTGGGGCTGGTCTCCGCAGGCTTTTCTTGCTTTGGGTGGTCAGAGAGGAAGTTTCCCTCCACGTCGGTGCTCGGACTAGTGGCTTCCGTCCTCCCACAAAGGGGAAGGGAATGAGGCAGCCTCATGTAAAACAAAGACCCAGCCCGGCCGGGGCACAGCTGACAATTCAGCACGTTCGCAGGCTTGGGGTGAACGAATTCCAGGTCCCAAATCCAAAGCGCTCCCAGTTGCCTTTTAAGGTTCTGCTTGGCCAGCCACGGCTACGGCCACAGTTTAAGGCTGACAGAGAATATTCTAGAATTTGGGGAGGAGATGCCCATCGGGCCCATCAGTTCACCCGAATCTCAACTTGCTGGCTGCTGAAGAGTTCAGGTGTCCTGGAAACTCCACTCACTCAGCTCATCTTTGCCCATCGCCTTTGCTGGCCGTTTCTTGTCTGTATGTCCATCGCGTAAAAGGGCTCTCTGTCCTAGCTCCCTTTTATGACCTCCTGCAACCTGATGTATCACGATGGTGTCTCATCATACCCAACGGAGTGGGGGTGGTTAGCATGCACTCATTTTCCGACCACAGATCTCCGGAGGTGCTCTCGAAGAAGTGATGACTGCGTTCTTTCTCTAGTCGTGGGCCAGCCCTCCCGAACAAGAGACCACTGGGTGCCGCTGGACGCAGAGCGCCTTTCAGGCTGTGGAATTCAGACGCTGGATATGAAACGCACAGAGAACTACAGTAGGAAGGGCAGCGAGACAGGACAATCCAGACCACTTTAGAAGCCAGCAAGGCTCTGAACCTGGAATCAGGTCTGTTGCTTATGAGCGGGACACCTTGGGGCACGATAATCAGTGTTTCATCTGTGAAATACTCAAGGGCAGCAAAGACCTCAAAGGGTTGGGGGAAGGAGCACAGGGCCAGGTCCTGGTGTAGATGTGGCACTACAGGGCCTCTGAAGTGGGCTGTCACCAACGCCAAGCCTCCCAGGGAACACGGCTTTGCAGACCTATGAGGGGCCCTAATTAGAAGGTTTTAGAACTGGAGTCATGTCACTTGGTTGGATGTGACAGTTTTCACCGAGGACGGACTCGTCTGCTGAAATTTCTGCTGCCTGCCCGGGGGCATCTTAATCAAGAAGAACCTCAAGTTTGCTTCTGTAAACCTCTGACGCTCGTTTCTTGGGGCCGACAACAGGATGCAGGCCTGGCAGGGCTGTCCGACAAAGCACGTGTGGACCTGTGAGCACCGGGAGCCCGTCCTCACCAACGTCTCTGGGGAGTGGCACTTCCCAGAGCCACACCCTGTCCTCTGCTTGGGTCTTTGACCAGAGACTCCTCACTGGGTGTCTGAAAAGCCTAGTTTCAAAAAACTCTCAATCTGGACTGGGCAACAGGGGCCCTGGCTGTTGTCCTCTGGGGAGAAAGGCTCCTCCCAGATTCTGCGAGCGCTCCTTGGAGGGGCCAGATTCAGGGCTGGGTTCTTCACCCCCTAAGACTAGCTCACTTAACTGCCGCGCTTCTGTGGAGGTGGCCGTGTGCCCCCCAAAAGAAAACAACCCCCCGAGTCCCACCATCAGATCGCACTGGGGCACGGGCCGGCCCCACCCACGGGTCCCTGTGATTCCAGGAGGAACTGACAAGGCGCATGCTGGCAGGCCAAGCCGGGTGCTCTCTGGAGGCCGGGGCTCCGGAGCCCAATAGATCAGCCAAGGCCTGGCTCTGCCGCTCAGTTGCAGGGTGACTTTGAAGAAGACACAACTTCTCCGAGCCTCAGTTTACTTGTCTATAAAATGGGGATAATGGCATCCACGGTAAGGGGGCTTTGGTGAGGCTGGACAGGATAATGCTCACTGGAGTGTAGCACGCAGCAAAGCACCCTGGAGATGGGGGGCGGTTACTGTTCCTGGTGTCATTAGGACTTTATCCCTGGGGGGTGGTACTGAGTAGGACTGTATGATTCTGGAAGGGGCTCCCTGGTTCTGAATACAAGGGCTCTGTTTACGAAGTTCTCCACTTCCTAACAGGTGTAGCCTGTAGGGCCTCATCCTCTTCCTCTGGACAATGGGGACAGTAAGAAAATGGGTCCTCGCGGGCCAGCAGCGGGGACCTGCAGGACGAGTGCAGGCTGCCAGCATCCCTCCGACAGGACCGTCGTAGGATCCAGTCCCATCCGTTCAGTGACACAGCACACATTCATGGTCCCGGGAGCTCAGCAGGCACTCAACGAGAAGACTTTGAGTTGCCAGAATAATTATCCACATGCAGTTCTTAAAATGCTCTAGGGATACCAACTCACAGGACTGCTGGCAGGAAGACTGATGCGGACACCTTCAGGAAGGCGTTTCTTTTGGGTGGCCCGGCGAGGCGAGCCTGCGGCTGTGTGCAGGTGGTGAGTGACACTGCGTCTTCACGGGGATCCCTGGGCTGAGGGGCCACCAGCCGTGAATAGGGACGTGTGACCAGGCTCCCTGGTCCTGGGGGTGGGGGGTGGGGTCAGATGCATCGCCCCTTGGGTTAACACGCCATGTCTGAAGTCCTGGCTGAGGCCGTGTGCACCTTCCTTCCCTCGCACAGGGAACCGTCTGGTCTCCACAATTCCTTGGTGAGAGGTTGACTTAGGATCTACTGGGTTAGTACCCAGGACCAGACTGTGGCAGGGGAGTGATGGTTATCCTGGAGGGATCGCTGTCGGCGGGAGCAGCGTGACCCCGGATGGGGAAGGGCGATCCCCAGGAAGGCAGCCCTGTTGGAGGTCACTTCCAATTTGCCTGTGCTGTGATCCAGGTGTGACGCTGGCAGCTGACTCCTCCTCACAGAACGCTGCCATCACAGACCAGGAGGGTTCAGGCTCAATGCTCAGGCCATAGGGACACTGCCTGCAGGTGAAAACACCTGGGTCCGACGTGAGGTGACCGGGGCACGTGTGTCTTTCTGAGAGAACAAGTCCAGAAGTAATCAGCTCCTGAAAGCCCTCCTAGTGCCGCGTGGTCTACTACAGCCGCCCTGGGAGGGCCCCCTTGTGACCTCCTGCTCCCCCCACAACCTTACGCGGACCTCGAGGCCTATTGTTCGGATGGAGTCCTTTGGTTTCTCCAAGATTGATTCCAGGGTGCTCTTCCCTGGGCCCTCACCCCAGTGGCTGGGCAGATCGCCTCTGCTTCCTGTGCAGGCGTAACCTCCACCCTCCTCCTCCCCACGGAAGCCTCACTCCTTCCTCTCCCTGAATCTGTGCTGCTCACATGGTCTTTGAGACGCAGCCAGCACAAGGCTGGGGGAGGCCCGGCCCCAGACTCTCTGCTCCCGGGACTTTTGATGTTTGGGCTCATCTGTGCGACCAGGGTACGTCTCTCCTGCTGGGGCACGGGAGCAGTGGAAGGACTCGAACGGGCCTCCCCTGACCTCAGCAACCTCCTCTGCGAGACCACGATCGCCATCACGGCGGCTCGAGGGGCGAGCCTGAGACGTCGATGAGACGCTCACTGAAATGCGACTGAAGGTAGCCTCATTGCGGAGAAACCCGCAGCCGGGTTAGGGAGCCTGTGTAGCGAAGCGCCAGCGTCCAGAAACCAAGAACTGAGCCAAGCTAGAGAAATGGTTTTCAGTTCTTTCCCTGGCCCAGCCCTCGGAGGGTCACAGCGTGCTCCACGGGGCTCAACAGGGGCTCAATCAGAACTGCAGGGGTGGGGGGCAGAGAGTGGGTGAGGCATGTGGTTTGGAGACAGCTCCCCGCCCCAGGTGATTCTAACCCCCCCCCCCCCCCCCACGGGGAAGTACTCATCTTTAGAAAATACAGTGTCTCCCAAGGGGAGATTGGCATTCTTTTAGCTAGCCTTTCTCATAAATAGCCATTTTCCACTAAAGCTATTGGTAGCGTGATCTTCTGTGCTTTAGCGAGTGAAATGCAGGTGACCGCCTAATTAGACTGCGTCTGTCCTGAGCCGCTCCAACAGAAGACCACAGAACAGAGTCATCAAAAATAGCAGTCCTGTAATGGCAGCGGGTTATTTCCTTAATCACGAACACAGAATTAGCCCACACAAGCAGCGATGTGCCCGAGGACTTGTCAGATTCGGCAGGTAGGAACCTCTCCGGCTTCCGAGTCTGTTTCCACGTCTGTGTGAAGATGGGAGGGGCACCCTGTGTGTGGACAGCGAGGCGTATAGGGTGAACTTGGCTTGAGAAAGCAGAACACGGAGAGAGACGGGCAGACATGCAACTGTTGATTCACCCTCCTGGAATTACCAATTGATCGTCGGGATGAGGAAACGTTGGTTGCAAGAGATGGAGACTTTCGAGGTGCTAGAGAAAGCAAACCCGCGGGTCCCCAAATATATTCCATTTCAGGGTATGCCACCGAGAAAACCCCGACAAGCTCAAGAGCAGAGACACTGCCCTGTGAAATCAAGTCCCCAAGCGCCATCGGCATTCACGGCAAAACCATGTCCCCTGACGCCCCAAAGCGGAGTGGGGGCCGTCAGCCGAAGCATCCCCAGCCGGCCATCCCGCTTCGAGCCCCGCACCATGTGTCCCGGAGTCTCTGGCTGCTGGGCCAGAGACGCTCTCACCCCCTCGCCCGTCACAAAAGCATCAGGTTGCCAATTTGATGGGTCTCATTCAGAACATATTTTTCCTAATAACCGTATTGCTGTTTAGTTTAGATTTGAGACTATAAATTATACACACTAGGAAAAAAAAAAAAAAAGCAAAGCCCTCGGAAGATATCTCATTCCATTAACCTGCCTCCTTCGGGTGAGGGAGGTAGATGAGCCTGTCTGGGGGAGGCTAATGCCTTTTGTGCGAGGGTTTGGTATTGGGGGGATCTTCACTCCTGGTGACAAGGGGTTAAGATAATTAGAATCAGAGAAGTCTCGTTACTAGAGGATATGTTTTGATTATTAGATCAGATGAAGATAAGGGAGCGATAATTTTGGAAGAAGTATTGCCAAATTGTTTCATTAACTGCACCGTATTAAAGAATTCCCCCAAGATACGGATAAAGAACATTAATTTGTGAAACTGCGTTTCATTTTTTGTGTGTGTGAAGGCAAACATTAAAACCTTAACTGATTTAGAAGCAATTGCTCCATAATAAAAAATGTAAGGTCTATAGCCTCCTTCTAGTCAAACGCAGGATGTATCTTGAGTCATACCCCTTAACTATAACAAAGCAGCGAAAGGCAAATTATCTAATAATAATGTCACTGCTGGGGTCAGAAATGGCTGTAACACGAGAAAATTAGATTTAATCTAGAAATAAAAAATGAACGCTGGCACTCATTGGGCAGGCTGATGGGAGAGTAAGAACCACGGAAGAAATAAATGCTTTGGTCGATAACGAATATGTCAACCCTCTCCCCACATCAGCAGGACTGGCTCCTCAGAGGGGCCCAGGCACCCGGCAGCTAGCTTCTCGGACGGCGCACGACGTGCACTCCGAAGAGGCCAGGAGGAAACCAGGAGGGAGAGCAGTGGGTGCCCCGGGTCAGGGAGGTCAGACTGGCAAGCCGCCCACCAGATGGTGGCTCGGCTTGAGGTCAGAAACACGGTCGTGCCTCGGGAAGGGAAATCTCAGTTTTTCAAAAAAAATTAAAACGGGCCTAACTACACTCTGGAATTCCTTTACGTAAGAGAAAGTTTTCCTGACATTTTCACAGCTGACCTTGATGCACTGTATTTAGTACACGAAGACTGCGCTTGGCCATCATTCGCACTGCGCGAACAGATGCTGGGCGGGCATCGCGCAGGCTGGGGAGGGATGGCAGAGTGGGGGCCTGTGTCGCCCGGGGGCCGGGCCCACACCCTTGCTGGTCCCGTCGCCTATCATCAGATAGGACACCTCTGAGGAGGCCCTTCTGGCCCAGACACGCCACAAGTTTAGTGTGCGAGGATTTTCCTCGTGTTGTGCTAACTATAACAGGTTGAAAATATCTCCAATCAAGTATAATTATTTTTTAAAATATACTGAAAGGCTGGCAGAGCTGGACGAAAGGCATGTCTGTGCAGATGGCCTGCGACCTTGGCAATGACTTCAATCCCACACAAGCAGGTGCACAAAATGTCCTTCTTCGGGAGGCCAGGTGGGGAAGCAGCACCGTGGGTGGGCCCTGAGGACGGGGCCTTCCACCAAGCACTGCCTGCGAGGGACAGCCCGTGAAGGGCAGTGCCATCCTGGCAAGAGCTGGCAGAAGGGTTCAAACTCACTCTCCCTGCCTTGGGCTCCGGACTCTGCTTCTAGCTCCCTCACGGAGATTCAAGGCTGTCCTACGTGCAGTCAGTTCCAGACAAGACGCTCTCCGGAAGGAGGCTCTGCCAGCCCCTGTGTGCCTGTGCCTCTGAGAGATGTGTCCAGGGGAACCTCATGCCTCCTTCTGTTCCCACTGTTCTCACCGGAGGGAAAAACTCTTGCCGATGGTTGCAGCTCAGGCTGACAGAACCCTGAACCGTGGCATCTGCTTTTAAGGTGAGGATGGATTCTGACCGTGACCTGGGCAGACCACAAACGTGAAAGACACTTGTGCAACGGCCAAGGCGGGGCTGACAAGGTGGCCTTGGAACGAAGGCCTCTTGCTGCAGTAAGGACACCCAGCATGTGTCCCAGACAGTGAGGACAGAATCGACCCCCTGGGCCGCTTCGCCCTGGGCTCCCTGCAGGGTTGCATGCGGAGGAAGGCAGAGGCAGGGTGTGTGCGCGTGTGCGCGCGGGTGCGCGTCCGGCCCTCCCTCGCCCCGTGGCCCGCACGGCGCCCTTACTTTGAGTGTGCTGTTCTTGGCGCTCAGCTGCTGCTCGAGCTGGGAGATCTGGCTGGCCGAGTTCTCCCGCAGCTTCGTGAGGCTGGCCTGGAGTCGCTGCACGTCCTCCACCAGCTGCGCGATCTCCCGCTCTTTAGCCGCCAACTCAACTTCCAGGCTGGAGCGGGTCAGCACCTCTATGGCCTGCTCCTGCGGAGGAGAAAGGAAATGACAAAACTGTCCTGGCTTCAAGCGGGGCTTGTGCTCACCGGCGCTGGCAATGGAGGCAAGAACGTGCACGTGGAGTGACAGGGACGGCGCATTTGCCTTGAGATGTCACCTCCTGCCTCCGCTGGGGCGGACGTGCCAACGCCCACCCTGCCCACCTTCCCGTCTGCACCATGAACGCGCCTGGATTTGGTCACCGGACGAGTATTTACTGGGTGCACACCCGGAACCAGAGACACGCTGTGAGCACCGGGGGAACAGTCCCCATTGTCCCAGGGCATCTTGTCCGTGCGTGGCATCCTGAGATGCCAAAGCCTGTTGGGCCCCAACTGTGCCACCCCGAAACTGAAGCAGGGGCGGGGCATGGGGACAGACTTGGGGGAGGCAGTGGGGAGGGTCCTCGTCGAGATGGGGACACCTGGGCCACCACCTGAAGGTGACAGGGTCTTTCTGCGTGCTGGGGGTGCCAATAGAGCAGGCTCCGAGGGGGTCCCCTGATAGAATGCAAAGTTCGCTACTGTCCTATCCAGAGGCTGGGGTGGTATCTGACCAACTGATTCCTAGTTGGCATTTTAAAGAAGAGCTAAAAGATGTGGCAGGGCGCATTTAGCATTTCTTTGCTTAGGAACGCTGATAACTGACGTTGTTAAAACCTTACTGCCATCCACCCTCCCAACCCCCCGCCCCAATTTGCTCATTTTGGAAACTATACAGAATAGGAAAAAGGTATTAAAAAAAACAACAGAAGAAAAAGTCAATTCTACTCCCCAAGGACTAAACCTGTCCTTTTTTCAAGTTTTAAAAGGAAGTCTGGAAGCTTTCCTGGTGGGTGGCCGCACTTTTTCTGGGCGTGGCCAGGGGACAGGGATGGAAAGACAGGACACCCTGGTCTCTGTGACAGCAGGGACCTGGGGGCAGCTCAGACTACAGCGTGGGGTGTCATCCTCGCTGTTGTGCCCCTCCCCCTGAAGTGCCCCAGTTCACGTCTTGCTCTCGCCCATGCTGGCAGGTGCGGCCCCGCCACGCCAGGCACAATGTGCTTGTCCCGGGGTTATCAAGGTCGGGGACAGCCAGCAGTCAGGGAAGCAGGTTTTTCACATCCCCCTGCCGGGAAATTAAGGATCCAACCATTCAAGAATGTAAAGCTTTGTGTGCAAAGGAATGGCCCTTTTCTTCTTACTCTCTTGGAAAGTAAGGCCTTCATCCCCCCACCCCCCAGTCCTGGCAGACACGCACATGGCCCCGGGGAGCACCTTCCCACCAGCTTCTTTAAAAAGGCACGCGCTGTCCTGATCAGCTCTGTTCCGAGTGTGCTCCCTGGGCTGGCACCAACTCAGGAAAATGTTGCCGGTACACAGGGAGACAAGCCCGGAGAGGGAAACTGAGTGTTCAGAAACTTCCCTAGCAATTCAACGTTACTGTGACGCGCCGACTGCCTTCTGTAAAAGGACCCATCTGCAACAGTTGGGGAATTAACAACAAAACCAAACCCGCTCGCCCCTGACCTCTGAGCGTGTGGGAAGCCCCGCCCCCCGGCAACGCTGGCTGGGACCCAGGTCAGGAGCCACGGGGACCTGAGACCCGTCCTCCTGCCTGTGTCAGGGGTTAGCGCCCAAGACAGGGAGAGAAGCACGTGGAAGCGAGCCATGAGGAGGAGGGAAGGGGGCAGAAAGACTGGGGGGCTTGGTCAAAAGAAGAGGGGCTCCATGTCGGGGTGGGAGCACTAGGGAGGCACGGAGATTACAAGAGCAGGGACAGGGCAGGAGGGGGCGTCACCGATGCTGTGGACAGCTCGGAAAGGGGCGAGCCCCTCGCCACCTGACGGCCGTTGAGGAGAGCGGCCGGGGTGCCCACACTTGTGGCAGTGGGCCTGGGGGGGCACGGAGGGGATGCGATGAGAGGGTATGAGGGAGGTTGGTTTCATGGGGTGCAAACATTGAGCCACATTGTCTCATTTTAACTTATTTATCAATTTTCCAACCTGATACCATGATAATGGTTTCAAGTGCTCTCCGGGAGAGTCTGCATCAGGAGCCCAAATGGGGCTCTGGGGCTTTATTTTCCTAGTTTTAATTTAATTTAATTAATTTATTTTTAAAAGATTTTATTTATTTACTTGAGAGAGAGAGAGAGAGAGAGAGAAAGTGAGAGCAGGAGAAGGGAGAGGGTCAGAGGGAGAAGCAGACTCCCCGCTGAGCAGGGAGCCCGATGCAGGACGTGATCCCGAGACTCCAAGATCATGACCTGATCTGAAGGCAGTCGCTTAGCTGACTGAGCCACCCAGGGGCCCGATTTTTTTTATTTTTAAAAGATTTTATTTATTTGACAGAGACACAGCGAGAGCGGAATACAGGCAGGGAGAGTGGGAGAGGGAGAAGCAGGCTTCCCACTGAGCAGGGAGCCTGATGTGGGGCTCAATCCCGGGACCCCAGGTCACGACCTGAGCCAAAGGCAGATGCTTAGCCACTGAGCCACCCAAGCTCCCCGAATCTGGGGGGGTTTAAATGGGGAAGGGCAAGTTGAATATCCCAGGGTAAGTGGTTCAAATGGTATGTGTAGAAACAGCAGCCAGCGATGCTGAGCCTGGAGTCAGGACGGGGACCAGAGGGCCATCTGCTCAACTCCAGGGCCCGAAACTGGCCTGGCCCCACTCTGCCCGTGCGACCTTGGGCACGTCAATGGACTCTCAGGCACCCAGGCCGGATTCCTCATTCATAACATAGCCAAAGTCATTTGTGTCTTACATAAGCTCCAAGAGATGAGATCATCCTCCCCAAAGCAGTAAGACCTTGGAAATGAGACAGAGAAGGTCATTCTACTCGAAGCCCAAACGGGCTCACTTCCTGGCTGTCCCATCACGAGGACACGCGGGAGATAAGAACTAGACAAGGGCCCAGGAGGCGATGAAGGGGCAGGGGGTAGAGGGGGCGGAGGTGGGTCTCAGCCCCTGGGCGCAAGCTACAAAGGAAGTTGTGTGATGCAGTGAGCACGGGCTGAGAGGGGTGCCCTGCACGACTGCGGGGAGGTCAGCGTCAGGCACTGGAGATGCTCCTGCGATCACTGCCAGGAAGTGAAATGTACACGATTCAAAGAGGGTCAGGACCGCGGGCTCCCGTGTGTCTCTCTGGGCCTCAATTCAGCTGTACCTGAAGCACCCCGGGGCTTTAGAAAATACATGGGCTCTGGGCCCTCCCCTGGAGCCTGAGGCTCAGCATCAGGACTCTGGCTGGGATGAGCCTCTGAAGGAAGGAACAGAACTAACTCCCCCTGGGGGGCACCAGAACCAAGTCCCCAGAGTCTGTCCCAGCAGGGATATCCCTGTAGCTCCAGGCTTCCACGGCCTGTAGGGGGTCCTACGTGCTTCCGGGTGCCAGGTCTCGGGTGTGGGAGCTGCGATGGCTCAGCGGCCAGGAGAGGATGTGGGAAAACTGTCTGTAGAGTCTGAAAACATGGTTAAAAAGGCAGGCCTTAAGATGATGAGTCCAAAGGGAAAAATGAATGTTAAAGCAGAAGTTACTGATGCAGGACTTTGTCCCCCTAAGCCCTGTTCACCCGCCCTCGCTCCCAAGCTGCGCGCGTCTGAGCCCTCCAGCGGAGACCAGCACGCCCAGGCTGAAATGAGCTACAGAACCATCTCTTTTACCCTGCAGCCATTTCCGTATCAAATATGGATGAGACACAAGAGCCCTACTTGAGATGGGAAAAAAACCCAACATGACATGATGGTGCACCTAGGACCCCAGACTCAGAGAGAGATGCCCGGCTCTCGGCTAACACCTGACTTACATTTACCCCGGGCGGGGAAAGGGGAGGGCCTCAGTTTCACTTTCTTACCGACCCTCTGTGTTTCTGCCAACACCAAGTGGCCGGACAGGCTGATTCCATCTGGAGGATTCACCTGGTAGGGTCGGCTGACACACAGGCGTGTTTCCTAATATTCTGGTTTGTTTCGGTTCAAGGGGCGGCCTGCCATAAGTACTTGACAAAGGACCCGCTTCCGTCCTGTCTCACTGACCGCACGCGAAGGCGAGCAGCTCGACGGAGGGGAGAGGAGTGCGTCATGGAGGACGACTTAGGCTCAAACTCCAGCTTGATCACGGTCGAGCTGTGTGACCTCGGGTAAATGACTTAACTTCTCTGAGCCTGTTTCTTTATTTGTCACACGAGGATAACAAAACCCACCTCTAACGACCGTGTTGTCTCAAGACATAAATGAGCCAACCAGATCAAGCCCCAGTGCGGCCCCCACCTCAGCGTAAGAGCCCACCGCGAGGCGGCTCGCCTTCCACGACCGGTGAGTCCGTTCAGACACCCAACGGATCGGCTTTTGCTCCATCTATGGCCTCCACTGTTTCCCTGCCGCGTCCTGCCAGCCAAGCCCAACAGACATTTTCCCACTGGCCTTGTCTGCTGTGTTTGCTCCGCGGCTGGCTGGAGCTCGAGTTGGAGCTACTGGGAGCGCAGGCCTCGGTCGGGGCGCGGGGAGGCCTGGCAGGGCCGCTCTCGGACGACTGAACCCGAGCCACGTAAACACGGCACTTAGCCCGTGATGAAGTGTTTAAGCGCCTCGAGGACCCACAACTTACTCTACCTGTAAAAACATTCACTTCCTTCTGAGATGCTCTGGTTGCTGCCGTCTTGGATGGTGCCAGAAATCCTCTCAATCAGAAACATTTAGCTCGGGAGCCCCATGCAGACACACGAGGATGGACGGCTTTCTCTCAGGAAGCCCAGGCGACCACAGAGGCCGGGAGAGCAGCCGGACCAACTCCTTCCTCGAGGGTTTCTTGCTGCCCTGGCCATGGCGCCAGGTCCCATGCTGGCACGTGTGGGTAAAGGGACAGTGACAGAGCCAAGGGGATGTTTCAGGTAAAATGAATATCGGAGTCCACGAAGTTGTGATGGCTCCTTAAATGGAAATCTTTCCTCTGCACTTGAACCCCTTAAATCATGTTCTCTGGAATGTTAATTGACTAATTATTTTTAAAACGGAATGTCAACTTAAGGAAAGGAAATGAAAAATCCGTTCTTAAAAAGGGGTCCTCACACTAAAACTCTGCTTCGGATTCTCTCCCGGGGAATCATTTTAAGAAGTCCTGCTTGAGTCCTGGCTGGGCCACTGGGGCCAAGCCTTCTGGGCCCACAGGTTTACATTCTGGAACTTTCACTTCATCATGTAGGTGAAGAAAGGAAATGCCTGCCTCACGGGTTACGCGGAAGAGTGGTTGTCTAAGCGATGTGTGAGCGGGTCTCCTGGTGAGACCGTGCCCCCTCTGGAAGGGCCTGCCCCTCCCTGCTCCCTTGTTCTCCCACTGTCCACACAGCAGGCCTCTGCTAAAGGAAAGGACACCCACAAACACAATTCACCCACCACAGGCCTCGGGAGCAGGAGGGCCCTGGGAGCCACTGACTCCTGCTCTGTTCACAGGAAACTGAGGCCGCCCAAGTTTGGCTACCTGAGGTCTGTCAGCACACAGGGTATGAGCTGAGCTTTGAACCCGGGGCTCCTGGATCAGAGATGGTGAGGCCAACCGCAGTGAGTCAGTGCTGAGGTTCTGAGTGACTGTGATTTTAGGTTAGGACTTGCTCTAAGCGCTTTGCTTATAAGGATTTCCAGAACTCTTACAACACACATGATGAAACCCAGGCCTGGGGAAAGTCAGGCTACTTGTCGCAAGTCATGCAGCGCTGGGGTCTGACCCCAGAGGCCTGGCTCTGACATCCAGGTCTCAACACCACGCTGCCCCCCATCACCGCTCGGCGCTCAAGGCAGGAGCCTGGAATCTCAAAGTCAAGGCTGCCTCGTTCGAGCTGGGAAGTTTCTGTCTAAGAGCAATCTGTATTCATCTCAGGAAAAGGAATAAGATGTGTGCCTCACTCCTTCCGAATGCTGGGACTTGGAGTGCATATGCTACTACATGCGCTTGGGAGCCCACGACCACTTTATTCCCTCTCTGGCCTGCCCTGCTCGTCCGCAACTGTTTTCTCAGGCCGGAAGGACACACTGAAGGCGAGACCCAACCTCCCAATTACCCGGTGTAATTCTGGCAAGGCCCCTGCCTCACACACCCAACCTCTGGCAGCGGCTGTCTCTGAAGAGGCCTAGCCAGGAAGGCCCTCTCTTTGGTGAGGGGAATCCCCCGCCTCGGCCTCCAACTTGGCCTTCATGCCGGGCGGGGGACACGCTGACCACTGAGCTCGAAGCCCAACCGGCAAAGCTCTTCCTCTGACCCGTACGTGTCCCATCCCCAGAACGCCCGAAGCATTCCCGTCCAACACAGCAGCGTTGGTGAGAATATTCTCCCGAGAAGGCCCGTCGAGTAGCAAGCAAGCAGCTAGAACCCAGAGGGGTGGAGGCTCGGCGGCCAGAGTCCCCGCGGGGCCGGGCTACCCACCACGTCCGGCGCCTTCTGGATCTGTGAGGCCAGCTGGAGAGAGTGGTTGGCCGACGAGAGCTGCTCTCTCAAAGTCTCCGCCTCTCTCTGGGCCACCTCTGCCCTCTGAAGGAAATGAAAAGTGTGAGAAGAGAAAGTACATTCGGTTTAACAACTGACAATTATTACAAGAACATTCATCAATTCATGCCTGACTGACTATAATTGATTTTCCTAAACACTCAACCTAATAAATGCGCGAAAAAAACATAGAATGTGATGGATTTTTATTTTAAACAGTACAAGGAAGAAATAATTGAGCGATTATGACAGTAATTTAACGCTAGGAGCAAGGAGTCCCCTGCTGATACTAATGCTCCGGCCCACTGAATTTCCCAGACTGAATAAATACGAGTGGAAATAGAGTCTTTTGATTCAATTTCTTTCTATTCTCATAGACCAAGAAGATTTTATTGCAGGATTACTCCTGGGAGTAATTCTCACGGGTAAACAGTGAATTAAAGACACTTTGGCCATTCTCTTCCTGAAGACGCGCACAATGTTGTGGTTGTTTTCCTTCAGCAAGTATTTCCATGAGCGAACGGGGTGGAAAGGCCGCCTCATCTGCGAGGGCCGGGCTTCGCTCGGCGCGTTTAACCCTTCGCCCGACAGCGTTTTCCGACGCGGACGCGGGCACGTGCAGCCAGCCCGGCCGACCTAGGGGCCCGAGCCGGGAGCGCGGCCGGGCCCGCTGGGGGCGAGGGAGTGCGGAGCTCACCGCAGGAAGGGGGCCGAGGGGAAAAGGGGGGGCAGCTTCTGCCACCGGCGCTGTCGTTCTGCCACCGGCGCTGTCGTTCCCAGACGAGAAAACCAATGCAATTGACGGCAGTGCAGGATTTCCCACTGGACGGGGACACGCCGGTGCCCACGGCTGGGAGGGCATCGTGGTGCTGCGGATTGAGCAGCGGGGGCAAGTGACCTATGCCCACCAAGCTTCTTCCGTCCTACCCCCCCCCCCCCCCGGAATGGGACGCAGTCACTTGGTCAGCTTCTCAGGGACCCGCGGTGATCAGGGTCCACGGGAGCGCACAGGACTTATTTACGACCAGGCTTGTCCTGCTTTTACAGTTATGATGGAGATGAAACTCGGGGACGGGGGCGGGGCGCGGATGGTGGCACTGGGTGTGTGGACCAGAAGTCACAGGCTGCTCTACCCACCGGGCTCGCACTATGCAGGGAGAAAAGAAGAACGAGAAGGTTCTGGCTGAGCAGCGCTAGGTCGTGTGTCTTCCTTTTTTTAAGAAAGATGTTATTTATTTGGCAGAGAGCGAGCGAGAGCACAAGCAGGGTGAGTGGGGGAGGGAGAGGTAGATTTCCCCACTGACCAGGGAGCCTGATGCGGGGCTCGATCCCAGGACCCCGAGATCATGACCTGAGCCGAACGCAGACTCTCAGCTGACTGAGCCATCAGGCACCCCATGCCGTGTGTCTTACTTCGCAGCGCGACAGTGTGTGTGGGCTAATTGCTAAGAAAGGACTGGAGAGGAGAAACTGGAAGTGAGCCTGCCCAGGTCCTTCTAGATCAATCTAGCTGGCCGAGGAACGGGTTTGGCAGCCTTGAGCTGTTCGGCTGCAAGGCTGTTCTGCGAGTCTAGCTCTGCAAGCCAGCAAATTAGGATATTTCTAACAGCGGTTACTTCTGCCCTGGGCACTGCTGGTGGCCGTCCACCCTGCTTCCCCCGGGGCGCTTGGAACTTCGCTCCGTCTAATTCAGGCCAGGCCTGTCCCCGCTCACAGGGCTGCCTCCCACCCTCTGCTCCAAAACCAATCTGGAACGGCCCGCCCGGCGAGGTGGCAAGGCTACCGGCGTGGCGACGGGGGCAGGGGTGATTCCCTTTCCAAGGTTTTCTGATAATCGTGTCATTATTCCTGAAAAGTTTACTCTTCTCTTTCTAGTCGGTGAAGCCGTTGGGCATAAAACCTCCAGAGCTCTGCCAGGAATGAGGTGTATTTGACATATTTCTCGCCTCTCGGACAGGCAAGAAGATTTCTTAGCCTGGTGGAGAAGCTGTTTCAGTGGCAGCCAACGAGGCTGTGCAGCCACCCTGCCCCGCCTGGCGATGCCGGCTTGGCGCGGTTCCAGAAACACGGGAGCGCGGGCAGGCCCAGGCAGCGGCCACATGGCAAGGCTCTCATACGGGCATTTCGCCGTGTGGGCCCAGCTCAGGGGACACAGGATCCCGCTGTTGAGGATTTTCTCCTCGGCTGGTGGGAATTCTCTGGAGCTTCAGCACTTGACTCAGTTTCCAAGTTCACGTTGGGAGTCACTCTGCAGCCTATCCACGGTGGTCGCAGTCTTCTACCACATTGGGCTTGACCTGGTGACTTTGGTGCAACTTTTTGATTGGTTAGGATCTGTGCAACTTGTTTAGGGATCATGCCCGAGGGGATGCTTTTATAAAAATAAAAGCACATGATGGGGTGCCTGGGTGGCTCAGTGGGTAAAGCCTCTGCCTTTGGCTCGGGTCCTGATCTCGGGGTCCTGGGATCGAGCCCCGCATTGGGCTCTCTGTTCAGTGGGGAGCCTGCTTCCCCCCCACCCCCTGCCTGCCTCTCTGCCTACTAGTGATCTCTGTCAAATAAATAAAATCTTTAAGATAAAATAAAATAAAAGCACACGAAAGAAAAGGAGTTGAGGTCATCTGTGCGGCTGAACAGGCACAGAGAGGATCAAAACTAAAAGTGGTTTGAAGGGCCAGGAGCAGACGCCGGTAGGCAGCTGGGGGGGAATTAGTTCCTACGGTTGTAAATTTAGTCTCATCGTTGGCAGCTGAGGCAGGAAAAAAAGAAGGGGTGCTGTGCTGGGTCCACCCCGTGCTGTCACTCGTGCGCAGAGGGCCTCCTGGCTTCCTGGGGACCACAGTCCCACCAGACGGAGTTGTGTTTCGAAGAACAGGCATGAGTGACGGCAGGCGGGCGGCTCTGGAGTTTTCTGACCAGGAACGCCAGGAGACAGCCATCTCCTTGTTTCCGCGGGGCGGGCTCCCTCGCCCCTCCTTGCCCCTCGCGGAGGCCAAGCCTGGGAGGCCCGAGGCCAGGGTTCTGGCTGGAGGCTGGCGCTGCCCCAGGGCTGCTGCTGACTTTCTGTACTTCCCTGGGAAGCCAGAGTCGGTGCTGGCAGCCCGGGGAAAAGTGAAGCAGGAGGGCACCCGACGAGCGGGGACACTGCCTGCCTCTGGCGGGAGCCCTGACCAGAAGCGCAGATGCAGCCCAGCTGCCGCGTGAGGCCTCACGGGCCTACTGAGGCCCAAGGAGGTACCAGGAGTCCAGGGCCCGACAGCGCCCACCACAGGGGGACAGGTGTCCAGTCATGTGGACTATTAAGGCCCCTGCTAGGCGCTGCCTCGGGTGGTCATTGCTCCTTCCTCATGTCAAGATGGAAGACTTCTTCGGGAAAGATGACCAGAGGCCGCGGCAGGGCTCCAGCGGTCGGCAGGCAGGCAGGAAGCAGCCAGCAGCACTTTGGTGTACGAAGTCTTCCATCAGTCAAGCTCCCAAAAGCAGTGCTGAGTCCCACTCATGTGACACTGGCTGGCCCAAGGCACAGTTTTATTATCTCGGGAAGGGGAGCCTGAACTGTGGGTCCGGGGGGGTGTCCTCATCTGAAAACGAGGCCCACGGGGACCTCCTGGCCTCCACCTGCCTCCTCAGGGCTCCCCAAGGGCTCCAGGAAGGGCAGGAAGGAATCTTTCCCTCAACGCAGCCCCTGAAGGAGAACACATTAGAAGGCCGACATAGGATGCTGACAGCTATTTCCAGACCTTAAAGTCTGAAAAATCTGATTCATAAAATATGGAGGAGGCACGGTGCGGTGGGCCAGGGAGCGCAGGCAAAGGCTCGAGCCTCGGGCAGCTGCAGCTGGCGGGGCGGGCGAAGGCCCGGGGGAAGGCCGGTGAGGCCCGTCACTGGCTGGCGTGAGGCGCAGGGCCCGGGCCCACGCAGGGGGCTGTGGTCAGGCATTGTCTAGGGAGGCGGGTTTTCGCTCTCCCCAGAACCAGGCTTTAGACCTGATGGAATCCAGGCTCTTCCCAGTTTACCCATTTCAGGTGTAGTCCCTGGTTTGAAATGGTTGGTGTGGGTATCTGATCCTGGCTTCTGCCCAGCTTGGCCCTGGTCTTTGTGTCTTGTCCCCTTCTGTATGTGTGGCCATGAAAGCCCAGGCCGGGGGCCACCAGTGATGAGTGAGCCCCTCCAGGGACCGAGCGGCCACATGAGTTGGCAATGGGCTGAGCCTCCGGGCAAAACCAGGGCTTCCCAGAGGTGGGAACCGGCTGGGAACATGAGTCCATCAGCAGGCAAGCCCTCCTTCTATGATTTCGCTAAAGCTATGGGAACAAATGTCTACAGGTTTAGTGGATTTTAACAACACACATTAATTATCTGATACTTCTGGAAGTCAAGTCTGCAGTGGGTCTCACTAGGCTAGGATTGCGGTGTGGGCAGGGCTGCACTCCCATCTGAGGCTCGGGGGGAGAATCTGTTTTCCTGCCATTTCCGGCTCCTGGAGGCCACCCACATTCCCTGGTGCATGGCCCCTCCGTCCACCTTCAAAGCCGGCTCACCGCTCTGATGCGGGCTCTTCTGCGTCTGAGGACCCTGTGGTTACACGAGGTCCACTCACACGCTCCCGGGTCGTCTCCCCACCTCAAGGTCAGCTGTTAAGATCCTTAGCCTCTGCCAGGGACACTAATGTATTTGCAAGTCCCGGGGTAAGGAGGTGGCATCTCTGGGGGCCATTTTTCTGGCTACCATACTCAAGGTACAAGTAACACCACATTTGGACAATTTCGAGAAGAAGGCACACTCTCCTGGGGGATGACCTCCCGGCCTGCTCTCCACAAGGCCCTGTACTCTGGGAGGAGAGCAAAAAGAGAGGGTAGGCTAGCGAGGCCAACAAATGAGCCTTCCAAAGGGACAGGCTCCGTTGCTCTGGAAAGCACACAGCCACCTCGTGGTCCTCTTTCCAAATCAAACCCACACACGACCCCAGAGAACAGCCAGAACCCCAGAGGTCACCCCACTTCAGTGATGTTATAGAAGAGAGATCAGGAAGGCCTACTACAGGCCAGAGAGGAGTCCCTGTGCCCTGTGTCCCAGGCTGGCCTTGTGCCGGTGGCCGGAGTCCGTGTTTAGATCCACCTAGCTCTAAGACCTCCAAGTTAGGGCAAATTAGGACGCGGTTAGAGAGATACTAGGTCACCTGCCAACCTTATGAAAATCTCCATGCGATCAGGACACCCTAAAACATCACACACCTCCCAACCCAGCGGCCTATATCCCTTTTCAGATATTAGTTTGGCTCCCCGAGACCCAAAGCCTTAGCTAAAACAGTAATCATCATATCATCATCATCGTCAACATGCCCAGGAGTTGGGCCCATCACCTACTGGTACATCTGCTTATTTTATGTCGAAGAACTGGAATCTCAGAACCTTTAAATATCTACAAATATGGCAGAATCTTATAAAAAACCACCTAGAATTAAAATGGCCATCAGGAAGAACATTCCAGTTAGAGAAGATCACTTAAGCAGTGTACTTGAAAGCAAGGGCTCCCAAATCAAACGAACCCAACGGGGATACCTGTTTAACTGGCAGGCAGAAGTCTCCAAGAGGCTTTAAAATTCCAGAACAGTTTCATTGCAAGGTGCATTGCAAAAGGCTAGTTAATCAGTGAATACAGGTTTATCTACTTTGGGCTTCCCTTTACAGAGGAACTAAAGATACTGCGGTCAACCAGTAAGACACGTTTTGTGCCACACTGAAAACTTACTATGAGAAACCTCCTTTCTAGAAATTATACAACGTATCTATATACTTGCCAAGCCACAGGGCATTGATGTGAAAGTTCAGGCTTACTTTCTTCTTTGTTTCCACTAGATATTAAAGGTTCCTAATGGCTAAAAATTCTAATATAGTTAATGAAACTACTAGAAATAATAAAGGAAACATCATATGTAAGGAAAGTAAGATGGGTGTCTTCAAAGAAGGTGTGAGGACTGGAGAGGCATATGCGTTGAGGGAAAAGAAAATGATTTTGTCTTAAAGTGAGGCTATTTACTTCAGAATGGGTAAGAGGAAGAAACAGGGCAAAACCTGAATGTAAAAAAAGAAAAGTTGTAGACTTGTGGAAATGAGATCTTTGGAAAGAACTTTCACGTGTGGTCAAGCTAGCTAAAATTAGAATACATGTAATATATTTTGATGTTAAATGGTTTTTAACTTCAAAATTGATCTGGTGCAACATTAGTGTTTGGTTTTCTTTTCTTTTTTAAAAAAATATATCTTATTTTTAAGGAATCCCTTTACCCAATGTGGCGCTCAGATTCACAGTCACGTGCTCTACTGACTGAGCCAGCCAGGCGTCCTGGTTCTCTCTTTGAGAAGGACAGAGTTTTCTGGAACTACTGGTTTGCTCTTGATAAAAGACTGTAAAAGGTCTTCTTTACCTTTTAAGGAACCTGCCCGGAAAACAAAGATTTTTTGTCTGGTTAAAATAATTTCCCAAGTCTTTGTCAGGTCTTTGATTTCTTCTTCTTCTTCTTCTTCTTCTTTTTTTTTTTTTAACATACATACACTCATTCATTCATTCATTCATTTATTTGACAGACAGAGATCACAAGTAGGCAGAGAGGCAGGCAGAGAGACAGAGGAGGAAATAGGCTCCCTGCTGAGCAGAGAACCTGACACAGGCTTGATCCCAGGACCCTGGGATCATGACCTGAGCCCAAGGCAGAGGCTTAACCCACTGAGCCGCCCAGGCACCCCAGGTCTTTGATTTCTTAAGAAAGCGGTCTTCTCTACTAAAAGAGCTAAGGATTTTTTTTTTTTTTCCCCAAACAAGTATTTAACTTCCGAATTTGCCTTCAAGGTCTTCAGTTGTCACTATGGTTAAACAGAGGAGTAAGTATTGTGTCATAGTGACCTATGATTCTATTTGACCAAGTGTTCTAAAATTCTTTGATATTTTTTGACAAACTTCTGTGCTAAATGAAGTCTTTTTGACTTTGAACTAACTTTGAGATTTTTCCGAGGGGTCCTTGGACATCTCAAAGGATTTGTTCTCTCACCTTATAAAAAGGGAGATGTTAAAAGAAACTCGGCTTATTTGGTTTGTTAAATCACATGGGAAACTTTATACTGAGTCTTCTTTATGCTGCATTTGTATAGTTACATTAAGTGTTTTTAGAAATTGTGTGAAATTCCTAGGAATCTGATTTGTCCTGGTATTATGTCATGATTCCAGTCATTATCTTAAAATGTCATCCCTCACAGAAATGACTACAATTCCTTATCAAATGAACTGTCAGCAGATCTTTAACAATGCACATTTTAAAGTCTTTGTCATTGGGGCACCTGAGGGGCTCAGTCAGTTAAGTGTCTGCCTTCGGCTCAGGTCGTGATCCCAGGGCCCCGGGGATCGAGCCACATGTCACGTCAGGCTCTCTGCGTGGTGGGAGCCTGCTTTTCCTTCTCCCTGCCGCTTCCACCTTGCTTGTATTCTCTTGTCAAAAAAATAAATAAACAAATAAAATCTTAAAAAAAAAAAATAAAAAGTCTATGTCATTTACAGAGTTACTGTTTTACTCAGATGCTTTTGCAAAAGTTTCCCTACAAAAGTACTTCGTCTTCATGGGGTTTCATGGAAAGGACTGGGACAAGTCTGAATTTTGGATAACCAAGATCATTAAACTGAACTGGGTGAGAATTCCCAGAACTTACGGGAAAAACAAACCAACAAAAAAGCAACCCAAAAAACCCAACTGGGTTCAAGCAGAATGAGGGTTAGTAACAAGTAAATGGATGAGCGGAGGAGGGTAACTATAATTCTTACGGCTTCTTGTTTGAAACACTGATGCTTCAAACAGCGATTTGGCAATGTTTACATTCTTAAACAAAACTGGAACATTTACTTTTTCTCCCAACCTGATCCCTCTAAAGCTCAGAAACTACTCTTTTCACGGCAATATAGTCAGTTTTTGTGTAACTTCAATGAGAAATGTGTTCTCCTTATGACAGGACACAGCTGGAAATATTGGGAATATTACCAAGGGTTTGTCCTACTGGTCCTATTTGAGAGAAATGCAGACTTGGATAGACCAGACAGCTTTAAGGAACTAAGGCTGACTTTCTGGGGCCATTGAAGAAGGGCTGGTTCTTTGCTTATGAGGTGCCAGCTTTGAAAGCATGGAGGAGCTGACATGGTCAGTCACTGTTCTTGCTGCACTTATATAAATAATCAGGCCAAGTTGAATGTAAAATTACTCCTACTGTGATTTTCTGTAGTAAAAAGTGAATAGGGGTGATTGCAGAAAGAAAATCCTGTAACTGTCTTTGAAGTTTTAGGATAAAACCTATAGACTGGACTGGATCTTGAATTCTTCTAGTTTCCTCATATCTGGCCACGACTCTGGAAACTGATGCTTCCAATTTTCTCCCACCCTTCTTCTTCTTCTTTTTTAAAAAAAGATTTTATTTATTTATTTGATAGACAGAGATCACAAGTAGGCAGAGAGGCAGGCAGAGAGAGAGGAGGAAGCAGGCTCCCCGCTGAGCAGAGAGCCCAATGCGGGGCTCAATCCCAGGACCCTGAGATCATGACCTGAGCTGAAGGCGGATGCTTTAACCCACTGAGCCACCCAGGCGTCCCTCTCCTACCCTTCTGATTTGGGTTCCCGAGGAACAAAGACTGCCCTTGAATCTCCTTGGAAGGGAGAAGAGGTCCTCCTCACTGCCCAGATGGCAGGCAGACTCTAGGGACCTAAAGTGGCTACAGATGTCATTGCTCAAGGAGGCTCCAGCTGACGGCTGGTCTTGGTTGAACGCTGAGACCTTCTGCATGGAATGACTAGGAAGAGAGGCAGCTAACATCGACTTGGGCTGCTTCTCCCCAAGATGCCGAAGACCTCACACTTGAACTGAACATGATACCTTTTCTTGTTCCCTTTTGTTCCTTGACTCTGGGGTTAGCCCGGGAAGACAACACCAACATCCATATCTCCCAGGCCACCGCTAGGAGTTGGGTAGCCTTTGCCTTTCAGACTGCTGGATTTGTCGTAAAGAACTCCCACCTGTCCATTAACAGCGCCACCTTAGTGGGAACGCTCTGTGCCCGGACAGGGCTCATCTTTGCCTGTGGCGGTTACCATTCTACCTGGGCCTGTGCCAATCTGGCTGGCGGGTGTATGCCTGGGCAAGGGCTCTTGGGTTATCCAACGTGCCCCTAACTGTGTGCAGATGGAGATGGATCACTGCAGCCTCCGAGTTTCGAGTCAGAAAGGACCTACCTACTGGGAGGCATTGGTGATTTAGGATTGGCTTCCTCTGGCCAGGCCCTCCTTCCCGGGTTAGCAGTAAATGCCATGAGGTTACGACCAGGGACCTCTCCTTAACTCCTGAAAGCACCGGGGGATCCATCGCCAAAGCAACGGCCACTCAATAAAGACCCTTAGAGTCTCTGGCCAAGGTTGTTTTTGGCCAGAGAAGGGATGATGGGAGAGGCCTTGCTTCTCCTGGCTGAACAAGGTAGGGCCTGTGCTGGGACCAACACCCCTTTACTGCACCTGGGGTGACGCTTCTGAGAAAGCAGAAGTGTCTCTACTCTTGTGCGCAGAGACACTGGGCAGGCCTCCAGGCTTACAAAGGGGACTCTTCCAACGGGATAGCTCTTTGACTTATTTGATTTTGAATCGTTTGGGTCTTGGGGACCACGGCTCCAAAGTGCGCTCTGGATACTGGGAATAATCCCGCTTATAATATTCACTATAACCTCCTTGGTGCGCTGTATTCTCTCAAAAGCTTTAAATGCAGGCTCGAGGCCACGAACCGTCAAGCGAATGATCTCAAGACTGGAATGTCAGAACGACTCCGCTAAGAAACGGCGAGCCTGAAGTCGTGACCCCGTGACCACCACAGGAATTCCACAAAAAACACTGGGATCTGGGAATATCACACAGAAGATCAGCAGTAACGCCTTCAATTTTGACCACGTCTCTCACTTAGTCTGAGAGTCGGATCAAAAGGGAACAACTGTTAAAAGAGAAACAACAGGCTCCAAATGGGAGTCCCTTGTGCCAAACCCCATGTCAGCAAAACCGAGACGGAAGACCTAACCTAATTGCAGAGTCAGCCTCTCCCGGGAAAGGGACTTTTAACCCGTCGATCTGGAATTTCCTGGTCAGCGCTAGTGAGGTCATCTGTCCGAGAGAGCCCTCCCGGCCCCTGTACGAAGGCACCCGCCTGAGACAATCAGCTCTTTCCTCGTCCTTCCCTTTTCTCTTTTCTTTTTAATATTTTATTTATTTATTTGACACAGAGAGAGAGAGATCACAAGCAGGCAGAGAGGCAGGCAGAGAGAGAGGAGGAAGCAGGCTCCCTGCTGAGCAGAGAGCCCAACTCGGGGCTCGATCCCAGGACCCTGAGATCATGACCCGAGCCGAAGGCAGAGGCTTAACCCACTGAGCCACCCAGGCGCCCCTTGTCCTTCCCTTTTCTGCCTACAGAAGACTTCCATTCTGTACAGGTCCTCGGAGCTCCTTGCCGTCCGCTGGATGGGCTGCTGCCCGATTCATGAATCGCTGAATAAAGCCGATTAAGAGCTTCAAAATTTATGCAGTGGATTTGTTTTTTTTTCAGCAGTGTTCTCTCAGATGTGTGAATTACCACTCTCATTCTGTAGATGGGGAAACACCCCAGGAGCCTAGGGGTTCATTCCAGGCCACATGGCTTGGAAGTAGGAGATCTGGGATACAAAGCCAGCTGTTCCCCACTGGAACCCAGAAACCTTGGTCCAAGCAAGCACCGTGCCTTGCTGGGAGTTCCTGTGGCTCTTTTCCTCAGGGGGGAGGGGGTGAAGCTGTGCTTCAAGCTGATGGTCCCCCCAACTAGGGCAGCCTCCTCCGTCAGATCAGGCAGGTTAGCAGGAGGAGGGCCACTCACAAAAAGGACCTTCTCCTGCCCCCGGCTGGGGCTCTGTGCTGCCAGCAGCTCCCATCAGGGCTGATCGGAAAGGTGCGCGGGTGAGGGTACAGCTGGCCGAGTGCTAGAGTGGCCGAAGCCCCCAGGTGGCTTTCCACGGTCGCAAGGCGCAAAGCCGGGGCTTCTTATTTACCACGCGGTCTTCAAAGCTCTGAATCATCACGGCCACCAATTAAGGCGGTGAGTATGAAGGCAAGTGCCTTGAAGTTTGACGAACAGGTGCAAATGAGACCCCGAGCTGTCGGCCGCGGACTGCTCTTCCACTTTTGCACAATAGAAACACAAGTGCTGTAGCCGTAAAACAGCTTCAGGTCTCAGTAGAACATTCTGACTATAAACCTAGTGCAAAAATAATGTTATATGCCAATGAACTAGTAAATTGCTCCTCCTGGGGATTTCCCTTGATGGGAAAGGCGGCTGAACCAGATGTCTGGCTGCGCCCGCACAGGGCGCGCGGCTGCTTCGTCCCCCTCCTCCGGCCCTGTCGCCGCCGCCTTCTCTCTGCTGGGGCCCGCCTCGCTGCAGTCCCCGAGTCATCCCTGCCCTGATGTAGCACGACAGCTGCTCTCCTGGCTTCCAGTCGTTCCACTCCCGACTGTTCTCTGATGTTCCGCCAGGGGGATCCTTCTAGAACACAACTCTGACGTCTCACTCCTGCCCAGGATTCTCCACCATGCTCAGAAAGAGGCCTTCCACGCAGAGGCCTGACGTTCAAAGCCCTCCCCCAAACCTGGATCTAGGTCCCCTCCTGTAGGCCCACTTTCCCACCCTGCACCTCCATACTTTGGCTTTATGGAATGGCCCAGAACGCTCAGGGCTCACCCTGCCCTTCTGTGCCTGCCTGCATTGCTGTCTTCCTCCTGACCACAGAGTCAAGTGCAATCCCTCCTCCTGTTCCCTCTGTGTTTGATCCCTGACCTCAAACCCTCAGCAAGGGCTGGGCCGCACCTCCCTTCACAGCTCCGGGGGCACACAGGTCTGGGCATCTCTGGAGAGCCAGGACTGACAGAAGGCTTCTCTAATCAAGACTAAGACCAGCCTCCAAGTGTGTCCATGACCATGAAAAAGCCTGACTCCTTCCCTGGGCCAGGCCTGGAGAGCTACGGGACAGGATCCATGATGTCCCCACCCGAGGGCCTTCCCCTTTGTGACCGTGTCACATCCCAAGTTCCTGCAATTATTCCTCTGGTGCTTGGGGTCAAGCCCCAATGTCTTCTTTCCCTTGTTCCCCAGAGATCAGGAATGTCCCCAAACCTCCTGATTTCTTTTGTTGTTAGGGTCCCTTTCCGGTCCTGGCTGTGGGGTGGAGCCCGAGTGGTACTCCACGTCCCAGGTGTCCTCATAGTGTGCTTTCCAGAATATGTTATAATTCCCCGGGCATGGACTGGTTGCTGCAGATAGGCGCAGAACTCCACCTCCTTCATTCTAGAAACTCTACTTCTATGAATGCAGCCTGAGGTTGCGTTCATTTCTCCGGGCAGCCACATCAGGCTCTAACTCACCCTGTGCTGTCCGTGAGAACTCACCGATGCTTCTCCCATGCCCATTGCGCTGGTATTTCCCCAGCACGGGACTGTATAATTCTCCCACCAAATACACGCTTCTCCAGCAACTACAGATTCATCTAGGTTCCTACTTTGTACTCGGGCATTTTAACCTCTAACCCTCCGAGCAGTCGTGCAGAGGAAGTACCAGTTATCATGCCCTTCCTTTCTTTCTTCTGTTTTAAAAAAGTTAAAACATTTTAATTATGGCAAAATACACAGAACATACACCATCTTAACCAATTTTCTAGCATCTGCTCCAGCACTGTTAATTAAGGACATCCACGCTGTCGTTCAGCTGATCTCCTCAAGTTTTTCATCCTGCAAAGCTGAAACTCTGTACCCACTGAACAAGCCTCAGCCTCCCTCGCCCGGCGCCCGCCAACCGGGATTCCGCCCTCTCCGTGACTTTGACTCCTCTCTCCTGTAGCGTGTTCGCAAAGTTCATTCTTTTCCTTTTCTTTTCTAAAGAACTACTAGCGGGCCACACAACCAGCACACACAGGGCTGGGACCTGAACCAAGGGGTGGCCCCTTTCTCCGCAGTCCCGCCTGGTGTCTCCCAGGACGGAGATCCGGCCAAGCGGCCTTCAACACTTGGAGAGGCACGCCAACTTGGCCAAACTTCTTCAGTACCTGGGGACTGCCGCAGAGCCAGTACGGACAGTCCGCTCGACCTCCCCAGCCTGCGGCTGTCTGGTGCACAAACCCGGAGCTGAAACCCCAAAGCACCGTCAAAAGGAGAGGCGCGCTCGAGACTGGCCAGGAACAATCATGGATGCTCAAAGAGCAACGGGCTGACGGGAGCGGGTGAACCTTTCTAGGACCTCCTTCGGAGCTAAGGCCTTTGCAAAGTTGAGCAGCGCCAAGTCAGTGCGAAGGGGCCAAGTCAATTTGTTTGCAACTGAAGGTAAACAAATGCTAAAGCACTTTGGGGAGGTGAAGGGGAAGCAGCGCTGGGCAGCGAGGAGCTGTGCGGACACGGGTGCGTCTGGGAGCTGAGAGGGTCTGAAGAAAGCCAAAGTGACGTCTGTTTGCGTCCCGGGTTCTGAGGGTGGCCGTGAGGAGCGCGGGCTCCAATCCCGGCTCCGCACCGGACCAGCCACTGACCTGTTGTTCCCCTGTCTGTAAAGTGGGAGTCTTTAGAGCAGCAACCCGGGTGGGCTGCACGGAGGGCTCAGAGGCTCAGTGCCTGGGATGCGCTCAGAGGAGAACCAGGCACAAGTCGCTCGAGAGCCATTGGCCCTTCTTGCGACGGACAGGGCCACTAATACACAAAGATTCCACCTGAGACAAAGCGCTAAGCTTTCCTGCGACTGTGGCCACAGCCTGGCGCCTTCTGAGGCCGAGAAAGCGATCTCAGTTTTGACTCTTTCTCCCCACGAATAGAGGAGCTAAGCGGGGAGACTCTTTTCAAAGCAGCAGCACCGTTCGCTAAAGCGCAATGTTTTCCTTCCCCGGGGCGGTGTCCTCGGGGAAGAAGTTAGGGGTTCTGTGTTTGTGTGGGGGGCAATGTTCCAAGTAGCTGAGTATTTATTTATTTATGTGAGGAGGCCCCATGCCCCGTGTGGCACCCGATGCGGGGCTTGACTCATGACCCTGAGCTCAGGATCTGAGCTGAGATCAAGGGTGCGACACTTAACCGATTGAGCCCCCCAGACCCCCCCGGCGGCTGAGTGTAGAGCCGCCTTGTTTTGTGCTGGACACAGTGCCAAGCACGTTCCCCAAGGCCCCTGTGACTCGCTGGTACGGCTGCCGTGGCACCACAGTCGGTCATTTGAGAAACGGATTAAGGACAAGGAAAAGCAACAGCCACTGTGTAGTCACCGAGGGAGTCTGGGATGCTGGGACCACAACCGAACACTCTGCCAAGGGACCTTCCACATGCTTCCCATGACATTGGGAAACATCGACATTGACAATCACATGTAAAAAATACGAGAATACCAGGCCTTCGAACTTAAGACGCATCTAGCGAGACGACATACGTGGCTATGTTGTTAGGATTTTTAAGCCTGAGGCCGTGAAACATCCTACCTGGTTTGCTCTTTCAAGGTCCGTCATGATCATTTCAATTTCGTCGGCCCTAGAAAGGTGAGAGAGAGAGAGAGAGCCGTTAGTGGGCAGTGGGCGGGCTCGGGGTGACCACGGTTCCCAGCTCAGCACAATGACCTGCCCCCTGGACCTGTGAGGGGCTCCGCTGCCCACCTGGAGGAGGTGTGCTTGTGTTGTAGGAATGGCCACCCTGCCCTTGGGGGTTCCAATCTCACTGGGGAGACAGAGTCACCGAAATACGAAATAGAGTATGTCCTACCGGGAGTTTGAACAGAGCGCCCTGAAAAACCAGGAGGCAGAAAATTCTCGGGGGAGGGAATCTGGGGAGGCTTCAAAGGAGGGGATGTGTGAACTGGGTTTCGAAAGACGAACAGAAGTCTGCCAGGGTGGGGCGAGCCACAAGAACGGGGAGAAGGATGTGGCAGGATGGAGATGGAGGCTGGGGGACCCTGTAGTCGGCTCTGCGAACCACCCAAGTTCACGGCCTTCACCTGGCTGGCTCGTGCACGTGGAGCCGCTAGGGTCTTTTCTCCCTTTTTCTGTTTTCAAAGTTCTCCTTTGAGTCATCTGAAGGCAAATATATGACTCCAACATATAACATCATGAGAGAGAGAGGAACACTGAGTTCTAATAAAGGCCTAATTTCTTTATTAGCAGAAGGGTAGAACGGGCTACTGTCAGGGCCCCATCTTCTACGGGACTGCTCCCCATGGCCCATCAGGAGGCCAAGGCTGAGAGTGGCCGCCACCCAAGGAAGACTCAACGGGGTCATGGCAGCAAGGGAGCCCAATGTCACAGCCACGGATCCTTGCTGGGATTCAGGGGCCCCCCAGTCCATCTCCAAGGAGACCTACAGGCCCCTGTGCCCTCCCTGGTGCTCTACACCAGGCCCTTCCATGAAGCTCTACCCACCACCCACCTCGGCCCACCCCTCAGCGCCAGGGCCCTGTGCTCCGACAGCTCCCACCGCCCGTGAGGCTGTAAAGAAAGAGCCTTGGACTACATGATCTCCCTGGCTTGCCCTCCATTCCGGGGACCGCATCTCCTACTTCTGCCCGCACCCCCAGCACTCTCCAAAGCCTCCTGATGGCTCCATCTCCTGAAGGAAATAGTCCAGTCCCTCCCCTCCCCGCACAGGTTTGAGTCGACAGGCTAGAGGGGCGGTCCTGACAGGTTAAAGGGGCGGTCCCCACACAATGGGAACTTTTGAAGGCTGGGCTGCGTGTCTCCTGCACCCTCATCTGTGCCGGTGCAGGGCTTGGCTTCTGGCTAGAGACTGGGGTCCTGGAGGAAGCGTGTCCTGCCAGCGGCGGGCCAGTCTTCCCCCTGGGCCAGCTTGGGGCCCCTGGAACAGGCCCAACTCTGAGCAGGTCCTTCTGTCCCTGAAAGCTGCTTGTGTGGCTCTCACCGGCGCCCAGCCTTCACATCAAGAGTTGGCTAAACCGGACTCGGGCCCTGGCTGCGCTGGTTTTGCTCTTCGCTGCGCCCAGCGCTCCCTCTGGCCCCGAGGCCCTTCCCGACGAGGCAACCATTTCAGATCCCAGCAGCCTGAACTGGGTAACAGAGGCCCCGTGATCAGGTTCCGTGCTCATTAGACCTGTTTGAAACAGTATCCTGCTTCCAGCTGGGCCTGAACAAAGTCTGAAACAACTCTTCAAATGGCCTCGTGAAATGAAGCTGTGTTTAGGGGAACTCTGTAAAGAAGACCCAGTCTGGGCCCCTGCCGTGAAGTGCTGGGGGTGGGGTGGGGGGCGGGGGGCGGCGACATTAGGAACCGCCTCACCAGGCAAACCTCTAAGACCTCTTGGAAAGCCTCAGTACTGCAGAAGGGAGTCTGCGGACTCCTAAAGGGCAAAGAATCAATTGAAGGGTGAAGGTCTTAAACCGGGCAGAGGCTTCCAACCAGGTGCAAAACTTCGCTGGGTTCAAGGTGAAAGAATGCGTTAATGGCCTTGTCCCAAGGCAAATGCCATTAAGCACAGTTTGGAGCTTTAGTCAGACAGTTAATCATCGCTGTGTTTACAAAATCCGATCTACGGTGGATTTCCTCGGCCAGCACCGGCAGAGCTCACGTACTCCGTCATCCCATGACCATTTCCCAGCACCTGCCAATGTCCGCGCCCTGGTCGGGGACTCCACAACAGGATGGGCCCGTAGACACACAGCTCCTGCCCCGTGTTTGTGGGAGACGGCGGGAAGGCATCACGGCCGGCGCCAGGAACCAGAGCTGCAGGCCGCCACGCCTCAGTTTCCCCCTGGGCAGATCCAGGGAGCCTGACGCTCAGTTGTCGGTCTGCAGGGCAGGGGCCTGCCTGGAAGGAGCCGGGACCCTGAGCCTGTGGCAGGGAGGCTGTCCTGCGGGGTCCTCTGTGGGCCCCCGTCTCCTTCCTTCCCTCCGCAGCACACAACCTTGGCTTTGCACCTGCTGTTTCTTTGGCCGTTCCTGCTGCCTTCCGGCTTGTTCTTCCATTCGACCCGGATAGATGCAGCTGCTGTACCTGTCAACTTTCTTTGGTTCCTTAGTTTGGTGGTTCTGTTCTTCCTACTGCATTCGTTTTTTAGTTACTCCTGGTTTCTGCTCTACCTTGCTCACACCTTCCTGGTTTGCTGGAGTATGTTCCCACGCCCGTTTCGGTGCCTGCGCTCCATCTGTATGGTTTCAGATCACAGACACTGTTGGGTTTGGGGTGTGTCTTCCAGAGGGGTGTTCCCCTCTGGGGCTCACTTCCCCCTCGAGTACCAGCTACTCCTGGCAGTGCAGGCGGAGGGAGGACAGAGAGGCAAGTTCTGCTCAGTGTCTCTCAACAGGAATTCAAGAAAAGGAACACAGCAGGTGTTCAAATGCATTTTGCTGCGCGTAGGGAGGACGAGGCTGGGGAGGACTCCAGGCCCCCGGAGTCCTCAGCGGTAACTCCCCTTCATCTGGAGAAGCCTCTGGCCAGGGCTTTAGTTCTCAGAGCGAGGCTGCACGAGGAGCTGCCCTTGGTACAGTCCCCCAGTCCCGGGGGCTTAGAGAGAAGGGGTGGACCTGTGGCCTCCTGGGGGTCCAGTGGCCTACTCTTGCCTATTTTCAGCCATTCCTCACTTCTTGCCTCGCTGCTGCCAGTGGCCAGGGGGCCAGTTCAGGGTCCAACAAATGCTGTAGAGAACAGAGGGTTTCCTAGGGTCCTGGCTTCATCTAGAGGCAGCGACGGGCCAGGCTGGCATGCTGCGGGCTGGGAAGTGGCAGCTGGCTCCTGCCTGGTTTGGGGAAAGGGTAGTCTCAAGAGCCTCCTCGCAAAGGCAGACTCTCAGAATTTCTTCTCAGACAGCAAATGGTTGTGGATACCCATTAATATACCGAACATCCAGAACACAGTGCATCATTTCCAAAGGATTTCAAGGCACTTATTTAAAAAAAAATTAGTCACACTAAAACAGGAAGGTGCCTTCTTGGCAGTCTGAGGCAATCCCTGGAAACGAATTTCAAGTTTTTCCATTTTCTGGTCAGTTTCACTTCGGTTACTAAGCAACCGGTAAACTGACCAAAATATCGAACCTGATAACAACTAGTGCACTTACCTTTTCATTCCGGGAGCAACTCTCAGACTTCCAAAGCTTTCAAATGATAATCAAAACACTGAGCTCTGTGGTTCAGGAAGTGTGTGTGCATGGCAGGGGGTAGCTATTCAACACTAGGCATCCTGATGAAGACAGGGCCCAGAGGGGCTGCGGTTCCCATTCACAGAACGGACCAGAAGCCACCGGAGGAGACAGTGGAAATAACCAGGGATGCTGGGAGGGAGGAAAGGCTCAGATTCGTATTTTTTAAAAGTCTGGAGGCTCATAACTGGCTTTTCCAAGGGGCACACTTCTTAAAAGGTCAATGAAGATACAACTAGCCGGCTATTTCTGTGTGATCAGGGGTGTGGCCATTGGCCGGTGTAGACGAGGACCAAGATGGCGGTTCTGGAAAGCGTGTGCTGGCGTCGTCTTGAGGACACACCTGCCACCGAGTCCACTCCCCTCCGAAGTGCTGCCCTTAGCGCCCCCCACGAAATTAATCCTACCAGACACTCTGCCCTTAGTAATACAAAAATGCCCAGAGGTTAATACCACTGGAAACATCCTCCTAGAAGGGAGTCATGAAGGCCACTGCGTGTCCTTTTGTAGCACGGGTGTCGACAATGGTTCAGAGGCTTTTCATTCTGCTCATTCTGAGTCCTGCCTGCAACAGGACCCAGAGCCCGACATTAGCCTAAAATCGTTTCTTTTCCAGAGTCTATAATAACTAAGCATATTGTTTGCTCAGCGAAACGATTATAAAAATTTGGTTCCTTCACCTTTTCACGAGCTGACAAAACAGCTTTCGCTGATCTGTTAACCCGCACTACATTATTAGAGAATAATATGGAGCTTTGGCTTCAAACGGCGGAGCATTTCTGCTTGGCCTGGAACTTGCAGTTCCTTCAATCAGTTCCCTACAGATCATGTTGGGGTGTCCTCTGGCCTAGCACAAGATTTTCATGAGGAACTTAGAAGGACAGGGTCAGTGACAGGAGGGAAACGACTTCCACTCTAGGCCCCTGACGCTAAGGCACGGCAGTAGGGCAAGGCTGGCATGGATTTCAACTCCAAAGAATCACAGCCCCGTCAGGAGCTGTGAAAACAAAGGGCATCCACAGGGCAGCTAGAAAAGCCTCCGGGGCGCCCTTCGGGTCTGTGTGTCTCCTTGGACCCAAGTCAAAAGCCAAGAGCCTCAACATGAGATTGTGAAGTTCTTGGGCACCCAGAGAAGAAGCACTGAAAGATGAATTCTCCCCGCTTTAAACTTAATAATTCTATATGAGGATTTTATAATGGTGTATTTTTTCAGTATTACAGTGAAAATGTTTAAAATTTTTTTTTTTTACAAAGCCCTAGGATGTTTAATAAACATCCTAGGCTCCCCGCCTCCCCCAACCCGTCCCGCTCACTGCCGACCCCAGAGGCCTGGCCTTGATGGGTCTCTGCCATCAGGAAGGCGGTTACTTTTCTGACATCTTACACCCCAGGCCTGGCTCTTTGAGCACAGGGGGCAGAGGTGACGCAGAAGCAGGGCTCCCTGGACTGGGTTCAGAAAAAGAAGGTAGGAAAAGGAAAAGGAGGTAGCCAGGGGGCCAGATGTTGAGGAAGATTTCTTGGCTATGGTCTGGAATCCCCTAAATGGGGAGTGTGTGTGTGGCGGGGGAGGATTTCTCTGGAAAGGTAGCTCCCAGCCCCTGCGTGGGAATGCAGTGTTACCGAGAGGAAAGGTTGGTCTGCAGAGTCTCCTGTGAGAGTCAGGGCAAGACTAGACCCAGAAAAGGCGGCACGGCGCCCTCCTCCAACACTGGCACCAGCTCGCTCTGCGCCAAGTGGGACCCCGGCACTGTCTCCTCCGTGGGGGGTGCCGGGAGAGGAAGAGACCCGAGTGATTCTGGGACAATGTGGCACAGTGACAGCCCTCCGAGGGACAGATGGACAATGTCTCCTTTGCAGACAGGAGGAGGCAGAGTTTCACGGATTCAGGGACATCTGGTCTACATCCCAGAGGGCAGAGGAGTTTGTGGGCCTGAGGGAGGACCTTCCAGACAGAAGAAAGAATCACAACGCGGTGGGTGCCCGTTCGAGCCTGGAATAGCTTCTCGGTTGTTCTCTTGGGCTTTGGAGTGTCCTGTGCCCTTGTGTGCCCATGACGGGGCTGCGTCCTCCTGCCTTTTCCTGTCTCTCAGTTCTTTCTCTTGGAGGATGGCAGTGACCAGCACTCCCAGAAGCACATGACAAAGCAAGGTGGCAGCAGGGATCCCTGCCTGGCGTCTTGACCGCCAGGGCATGCAGTCATGTTGCTCATTTCGGACTTTAAATAGATGTGTTTTGTTTTGTTAGTGAAATATCCAACTGTTCCTATTTTATTAAGACTTTTTAATAAAAGATGGATATTGATTTCATTAAGTACCTTTTAAAAAAGCATTTATGGAGCAAATTAAAAGGTCTTTCTCCTGTGACTCGCTAAATCGGCAAATTACACTAACTGTTATTTGCCTGTTTGGTTGTGGTTAGTGTGCTCCCGAATTCTGTGTGCTGACATTTTATTTAGTATTTTTTTTTTATAAATACTTTTATATGAGATTGGCTTTCAGGTTCTTTTGTCTTATCTTTGCCATTTGAAGTCATATGACATACTCTGAAAGCATTTCCCTCTCTCTGTAGACAAAGCAAGCTATTAGAGATTTGACGATGCTGCCCTTTTTTTTTTTTTTAAAGGTTTTATTTTCAAGTAGTCTCTATACCCAACATGGGGCTTGAACTCATGACCCTGAGATCAAGGCTTGCCTGCTCTACCGACTGAACCGGCCAGGCGCTCTGACGGCATTGCTCTTAGAATACCCAAGCTCGGACTCTCTCTGTGCAGTGTGCACGAGGCTGCTGGGCATGTGAGCCCTGAGACGTCTCCACCTGCTGTCCCCCTCCCCTGGCCCGCACTGGCCTGGCCACCACCTCTCTGGGAGGGCCCGGTCAGGCCACGGACTAGCCCTTCCTTCCACTGCATTCCCTGGCGGTTTGTGGTCAAGCCCAGTCTGCAGGCCACCAGTCCGCTATGTTCGGAGCCGTGGATTCCAGGAGCTTCTTTTGGGCTTGCTTCCTCCCAGGAAGGCCTGAACACCCCTCATGCCCTTGAGGGCCCAGGCCCTGCAGGGAGCAGAGGCTCAACAGCAGATTACAGAACCGCCTCCCATAAATACCTCGGCTCCTTCTCCAGACTTTAGGCCATCAAGGCTTCAAAACAAACAAGCCTGAGAAAGGCCCCGCTTCCCCATCGGAGCCACTGGGCTTGGGGAGGACTCTGCTCCTGGCGGATTTTTCTTTTTTTTTAAGATTTTATTTATTTATTTGACAGAGAGAGAGAGATCACAAGTAGGCAGAGAGGCAGGCAGAGAGAGGGGAGGAAGCAGGCTCCCCACTGAGCAGTGAGCCTGATACGGGGCTTGATCCCAGGACCCTGGGATCATGACCTGAGCTGAAGGCAGAGGCTTTACCATTTTATTTATTTATTTGACAGAGAGAGAGAGAGAGATCACAAGTAGGCAGAGAGGCAGGCAGAGAGAGGGGAGGAAGCAGGCTCCCCACTGAGCAGTGAGCCTGATACGGGGCTTGATCCCAGGACCCTGGGATCATGACCTGAGCTGAAGGCAGAGGCTTTACCCCACTGAACCACCCAGGTGCCCCCTGGCGGATGTTTTTTAAACCCGTTAGAAACAGGCATCCCGTGTAAATGTCCTCCTGACGCTCAATCAGTTAATGCTCTCGTGGCTTCTTCAGTCCTGTTCCTGGGAAATCTGCTTGGCCACAGGGTTGTCCCCTCTGCTGGGGTCCCTACAGGTGGCTGTTGTCACTAGTCACCGTCCACGGCTCAGCCCTGGTGGCTGTCCTCTGAAAAGCCTCCCAGCAGCCCTGCTCTGCTCTGTCCACTCATTTTTGCACTTATTCTGGTCTCCAAGTATCTTATTCATATATTGATCACTCACTCGCTCACTGCTGTAATCTCAGAGAACACAGCAGGGGCATGCTAGATATTGGCCGGCTACATATGCAAATACGCGACATCTGCGTGCTATGGAAAATCCACTCTGCACCTGACAAGCAACCGTTCGTGGGCTGGTGTTTTATTTTACTTTTATTTTTTAAAAAAGATTTTATTTATTTGAGAGAGAGAGAGAGAGAGAGAGAGAGCGAGCGCACGAGTAGGGGGAAGGGCAGAGGGAGAAACAGCCTTCCCGCTGAGCGGGGAGCCCGACACAGGGCTTGATCCCAGGACCCTGAGATCATGACTGGAGCAGAAGGCAGATGCTCAACCGACAGAGCCACCCAGGCGCATGGGCTGGTATTTTAAAGAACAGAGGGCGTAGGGGTATTTTGCCAAACTGCACACATGACTTTCAAGGAAAGAGTGTGTAAGTTGCTGTAAGGGCCTATTTAGCCAGAGGGATTCCATCTTGGGTTAAACAGCGATTTTGCTGTTTATGCAGTAAAACTTAAACTGACCCTGCCCCACCTCAGGAACTTATTTAAAAACAAGTCCCGGGAACCAGTCCCAGGTAACAAAGCCCAAATACAAGAGTGGGTCAGGCCAGGTGGAGACATCCAATGTGGGGGGGGGGGGGCGCATACTGTCTCCCTAGTTACCAAGAAGTATGGGCCCTGCCCTTTGGATGCCTTTTGGGTGCCAATTCTGACCAAGGTGATAGGCTAATTCAAATATCTACTAGGGTAAATTGTAATTCAATTGGTCACTTATGTGTGACCTAACATGACTGTGCAGCTTTCTCTGTGTGTTACAGTTTCATTGGCCACCTGTGCGTGGCCAGGCCCAACCACATGGCCTTTGCCCTTAAAAGCTAGTCTGTGAAGCAGAGAAAGGTCACCCTCTCTGTAAGAAGCACGACCCCCAACGTTCGGTCTGATTCTTGATGCTTGGCGCGAAATAAAGCTTTGCTTGACCTTCGCTTTGTATCAGTCTCGCTCCTTTAATCACAGACCCATTATTGGGGGACCTTTCAGTTGCTTTTGCAGATTTAAGTTTCTTGCCACTTTTCATAGCCTTTGAAAAAGGGGAGAATGATCTCCTTGGAGAAAAATGTATGTCAAGATCTGGAATTAGGCTCTGTTTTGTGCACTGGACCGTGAGCTCCCCGGGACGGGGCCAGTCAGCCTGGCTCCCAGCGTTTCCCTGTGCCTGACACAAAGCTGGGCACAAACTGGGACTCGGCAGAAAGCGGGGAAGGGTCTTCTGGACAACCCTGTTGCGTATGACCAGACCTATCTCTCGTGTTCTACCCGAGCTGAGCTAGTTCTGCCCTGGCAGGAGTGGAGGGCAGGGGTGAAGCCACTAGGCTCCCTTCCAAGCCTCCGATCAAACAGGTCACTCCCTCCCGTCAAATCAAGGGCCCAGGCAGAGAGGACTGTGGTGCTTAACCTCCAGGCCAAACGTTCCGGAAATCGTGGGTTTTCTTCTTATTGCAAATGAAATCGTGTTCAGACAGTGAAATGGCCAGAACGTCACCTCTGCCTGCTCAGAAATTAACCACAATTGGTTTGTTTTTCTGACCATTCTATTTCAGCTTAAATGATACAACAAGTAACAAAATCAATTGCAGTTCCGTCTCCGCTTGTCAATCCCAATGGGAAGAAAACTTCCCTCCTGGCCCCACTGTTTAGCTGACTCGGGTGGCTAGCTGACCGATGAAATGGTCTTCTCCGGCCTGCACGAGGCTCAGCATTGGGCCGAGCTAACAGGACAGCTCCAAGCAGCCCGTCCCTCGCCAGGGTCTGACCCTCCGTGTGATCACAAACAGCCTGTGACTGTCACTCAGGCTTCAGTCATCTCTGGGCAGGGACACGGGACAGCTGTGGCTGACAATCAGATTATGAGATTGCATAATTCATTCTGTTTTGGCTACTGAGACCATCCAAAGCCTCTTGGGACAAGTGTCTGGATGGAAGTTTGGGGGGCTTCTTGCCATTTCTCTAGCGTTCTAGCACGGATGCTCTCAGAGCAGCAAGGAGCAGGCTGGATGGAGATTTCTCTCCTTAAACCAAGTGCCGGGGGCCCCTGGGAGGATGGAGGTCCTGGAGGTGAAATTAGGGAAGATTGTGGTCTGGAAAAGCAAACGAGCGTGGCCTGTGGAGCAAAGAGGCTCAAATTCTTCCCCACTGCCTTAAATGTTTGACCTTGGGCTGACTCGTGAGCTGGACAGCCATCTGCGCCGCAGGAATAATGCAGCCTTTCTCAAGGAAATCGGCACAGGATAAAGTAAGAGCATTGCTGGGGTGAAAAAGGGCGTTGCAGACCAGGACTCACGCACATAACGGTTCTTACTGTCGCGCGTGAAAACCAGGATCTTTCTCTTCTGCCCAGGGCTGATTTTCAATACCTGAGAACATTACAAAGATACGCAACACCACCTAAAGGGTGGCTTTTGCCCAGAATTTCCAGTCGGAATCTGATCGAGCTTCTAGGTTCAACGACACACCTACAGGAATTAGAACACGGGACAGAAGAACGCGCTCAACCACTTCCGGGGATGCTGTCAGCGAAACCCGGACTGTGGGAAACTCTTCAGGACAAACGAGCCAGTTTCTTACGCAAACAAACTGCCAGGAAAGGAAGAAGAGGGGGGTGTCCAGAAAATGAATGAGGCATACCAACCAATCCCAAAGTCTGGATTTTATCTGAATTCTGAGCCCAGCAAACTAAAAAAATTAAGCCATCTATGACTGGGGGTAACCAGAAATGTAAGAAATAAAGTCATTATGAAATTAGTTTTTGATCTGATGCAAGTATTGCATAGAAGGAGAGTCTTTACATGAGGTCGACATGTTTAGAGGTGAAGGGAAAGGATTCTGGAAGAGCCTAAGGATAAAACGGGGTGGGGGTGGGGACAGGCACGACAGGTGCCCCCTAATGGGGAAATCTGGAACTGCACCCAGGCACCTTGGGGTCCCGTCATCTACTGTGTGTTGGAAATTTAGCACAAAAAGTAAACTGAAAAAAGCATAAATAAGAAAAGCTACGACCCTCACAGCAGTTTTGTATCCTTCCAACACCAGGCGTGGACTAGTGAAGCTTGTAGGAGGTCGACCCTGCCACCCGTTTGCGCAGGAACGAGAAGCAGAGCAGGCGGGCGGCTGCCGTTGAGCCCCAGAACCCCCAGCAGTGGGGGGGCCTCTGTGCCGATGTCCAGCTCCGCCCGGACGCCACACTTTGCGGGCTTGTGTGAAGTCAATTAACTCCCCAGAATCTCAATTTACTTGCTCAGCAAAGGGGAAAAAAAAAATGCACACGAAAAGCTCATCTCCGTAAGATAAACATGGATGGAAAGTCAAACGTGAATATTTTTCTTTGATCCAGAGAAAGGCTGCTGCGACCAGAGAACAGGAGGAAAATGAACTCCAGACGGGACACCCAGGTCCCGCGCGCACCCCCTCACCGCTTGCATTGTGTCTGTGCCCCCCCGGGGAGCCAGATGGCCAGGACGAGGGACCTTCCAGCAGAGATCTCCACCAGCAGCCTGCGGACCCAGACTGCTGCCTGCTCACTTTTCGTCTTTAAAGCGATGTTAGGGAGGGGCCGCCGTTCGTGCCATTTTTCATGCACGCATTTAAGTGTCTCCTGAACGCATTCAGTGTAGGCTCTGTCAGCACATCCTTCTGGAGGCTGGAGCCCTGCTTCCCCAGTCTGAGCCCTGGCTCTTCCAGAACCCCCTTTCAGATTGTTTCTCTTTCCCTGTTTGCTTACCCCGCAGCCCTGCCTACAGCTGACAGGCGCTGGCCCAGCTACCGGCCCGAGGCTCGAGAGAATGCCTCTGATTCCGGGCCCTGCCCCTGCTGCTCGCCGGCCCCAGGAGTGAGCAGGACACGCTTTGCTGCTGGGAGCCACAGGCCTACAGGAGGAAACCGCTCAGATTTCACAGGTGGGGAAACTGAGGCCCGGGGGCAGAGTAGTGACGGAAGGGGCTCATGGTCCCAGGGAGCAGCAGGCCCAAGGCGGGAGCCCTCCTTCTCGTCCCCAGCGTAAAGAACCCTAATTTACCCCTCTTCTCCCCTAAGTACTACTTGGTAGGATATGTTAAGAGGAGGCTTGGTGGCAGAGAAGCTAAAGCGAAGAATAAAAACAGTTCTCGTTGCACAGCTACGACTCTCAGCTGCTCCTCCCTCCTCTCCTCCAAGCCCACGGTCAAGGCGACGGGCCCCAACCTTGAGCGCCCTGCACGTGAGCCAGCCCGAGGTGGCCTCCGCCCCCAGGGCTAGGAGGCAGAGGGGCCCAGCACCCCTCAGGAAAGACAGCAACCTTCCTCTTCCTCTCGCTGGCACCAAACGTCTGCATTTCGGCCGCGTAAGTGCCTTTTTTAGGGCAACTTGAAAATGAATAATTCAGCGGTTCCTATTCCACTTGTGAAGTGTTAGACAAACAATCCAGACGGGGCCAGACTTGCTGGCCCCACGAAGACCGTCCGTTCCCTTCGTTCTGACATCATCGGATTTGGCCATGAATCTTTAAGAACACCCTCCATCCTGTCTAATCACTAAAATACCACAAAGGAAGTTCACAATACTTAGACACCCGGGCGGGGGTGGGGGCGGGGAATAGAAAGGTTAATTGCACATAAAGTTTTCCCTCGTAGCCAAGCAAACAGTGCATCAGTCCCAGTGATACGGAACTCTTTAAAAACCCTACGTATGGAATGTCTTAGTCACTCCAGGCTACCGTAGTTGAGCTTTTTTTCTTTTTTTAATTTTAAAGATTTATTTCTGTATTTTAGAGACTGGGGGGAGGGGCAGAGGGAGAGAGAGTCTTAAGCAGACTTAGGACTGAGCATGGAGCCGCACGTGGGGCTCGATCTCATGACCCTGAGATCATGACCTGAGCAGAAGCCCAGAGTCCTTTGCTCCAGACACCCCCCACAATGGAGCTTTTAAAATTCAAATCCAAGGCCTAAAAGTATCTTCCCCGCAGGACTCCCCTTGAACTCCCCTCATCTACCCTAAGTGCCTCAGGGATTCTGTGTTTTGTGTTAAGGCCACTTTTGAATATTTTGGGAGGTCGAGGTGATGACAAATTTTTTTTTTTTTTGAGGTGATGACAATTTTAAATTAAACAAAAAACCTTCCCGGTTTTATTAGAGAATTCATTTGGGAAGGGATTCTTAGTGGACAAGCCAAACCCTCTTTCACACGTCAGGGCTGGAGAGCCACAGCTGATGGCATCTCGAGGCCCTGCCTCAGGAGGACATGTACAGCCCACAGCCGCCTTACCGCTCGGCTACGCCTGTGATCACTGATCACAGTAATTCTGGACAGAAAACTGAATGTAGTCACTTTTCAAACAAGGTAGGGGCCCCCCCAGGTTTAACCTGTAGGAGAAAGACCCCGAACACCCAGGGGATCAATTTCTGAGATCAGTAAAAGTTAAACAATGCATCCGATCCTCTCCTGCCTCTCTGCCTACTTGTGATCTCTGTCAAATAAATAAGTAAAATCCTAAAAAAAAGGAAAAAGAAAAAAGAACTTTCCAGACATAAGGCACAGTAAATGATAAAGCACAACAAGCTTGAACTTGTCTTAAATCCTGAGGCAGGAAAATCTATAAAACAGGTAATATAAAAACGTACAGAGATGCAATATATAGAATATAATCCTATTATAAAACCCACTACAGAGCTCGGAGAGCAGGGCACAGGGAACGGGTTCTAGCACATGGAATTGGAAAAGCAGGTCACGGTTGAACTTGAATGGGGGAAGCGCTAGATTGGCCGCCGTGAACAGGACAGACACTCAGAACCCAGAGGCTCCTTTATTCTCCGCACAGAAATAAGAGAGACGCTCCTTTCAAGAACAGGAACAAAAGAAGAAGATCGGATGTCCTGGTTGTTGCGAAAGGGCGCAAATGCACTATTTGCGGGCGATACAGTCACATGCTCACCAAATCCAAGGGGTTCACTGCAGCAAATGAGTGGAGATAACGAGTTCAGCAAAGCCTCAAGATTTTTGGTAAGGACATAAAAAGAAAAAAGAAAAAAAAAAAGATACAACTCCCATGTGCCAGTAATAAATATCCAGAAAACAGAAGATCTATCTTACCTACAACAGGGATATAAATATTAAACACATGGGAATTAAAAGAACACGGCATGAATTCCTTTTCTAGAAAATCGAATTATAAAGTGCTAGTGGCAAAGGAAGTTAATGATGACATTTCTTACTTGCAGTTGCATTGAAGAGAAATAAATTATAAATTCTCCCAAGCTGATTAATAAAACTTGGTGAAGTGACAAGTTGTGTGCCAAAAAATTAGGGGATGAGAATACCAAAGGTCCCCCCCACCAATGATCTATCGATCGATCTATGGATCAATCTGTTTAGAGTGGGGAGAGGTGGAGGGAGAAAAAGCAGAGCCTATGACGAGCGTGGAGCCTGATGCAGGGCTCGATCCCATGACCCTGAGATCATGACCTGAGCTGAGACCAAGAGACAGATGCTCAACCAGGCACCCACACTGGAGTTTTTTTTAAAACAAAAAACAAAAAACAAACAAACAAAAAAATCCCAACAAGAGCAAAGTGGGTGTGCAAAACACCCAAATGGAAAACAGAGACATGAGCAAACCCCCGTGGTGCTTATTAGAACAGAAAGTTGATCAACAGAACGGCATTCCGGACAGGAATCCAGATGTATATGTAGATATTTATGTCGGATTTTTCCAGTGTTCGACACCAGCGGAAGGGATCGTCAGCCGCTGTGGGACGAACTGGATATTCAGACGAGGAATAACAGACAGACACGTACTCTACCTCATATGCCAGAAGGAATTCCAAACAGGCTGAAGTTAAATCATAAAACAATACTAAGAAAATGGATTGGAAAAGGAAAGACCATCTTCCGCGACTGAAACTGCATTGAAAATAACTTGTGATACATTTGATGGCATCTGTCTCCTATAAACTAGATAGAATACCTCTGCACAAGGAAATCACTAGAACGTAAATGAAAAGAAAATCACTTAAAAATGTGAGTAATTAAAATCCAAAATATGTGTAGAAATTACTACCCTGTTTCCACCCTAACCATGTTCTTGGGATGTAAGGAAACACACAGGGTAGAGAGACAGGAAAATACCGAGTTTTGTGCTAACGTGAGGTCCCACCTCGATGGCAGTGAGATGGTGAAAATCACTGCAGCCTGCCCCTTATCTTCTGGATTTGCCACAGAAGTTCTAAGACAAGCAGTGTTTCTTCTCCAGGCCAGACTGGAGTTCTGGGCTTACACCCCTGGAATTTGGGCTGGGGTTGGGGGAGCAGAAAGCTGAGCTGTTCTTGCAAAACGGTCCATCCCTCTGCAAAGCAACAAGCTAAGAAGTCTTAAGACAGTCTCTCTTTTGCCCTATGATCTCTCTTTCTGAAAAACAGTTTTGGGGATTATTTTTCTGAACAAAAATTCATCACGAACAACCCAAATAACCCAGGCGCTCACCAAGCAAGAGTGGTAAGAACAGTTACATAAACCCTAATTCATTGAGAGAAGAAAATACAATTTTGCCACCAAAATGACAAATCAGCAGATGAGCAGGTGTTACAGGAACCTACAAGTGATGTAAGACAAAAGGACAAAGGACAGTATACAAAGCAGAAAGTCCTGAGCTCGTCCGTCTGTGTCACCAATGTGCGTGCGTGGCTACGTGATGCGTGTACCCACTGCCATGGGCATCTGAGATATGTAGACGTGTCTGTTCTCGAAACTGGCTACGGAGAGATAAAACATGGCTCAGATCTCATTTTTCTATTGAGATGGCTAATTACTGAACTGTGAACAACGGAGCCAGGCCCGGTGGAGGGTCACGAAGCCCTCTTGGTAGCGGCTAGCTTTGCCACAGGAGCCGGAGCACAGGGCGTCAGACACGTTCGCAGGGATGGCAGCAGCACCCATCACCTGGCCCCTGGCAATGCGACCACTGAACACTTTATGCCTATTAACCCCTGGGAGCTCGCGTGGAGGCAGACACAGTCACAGAACATGAAACCCAGGCCAGCGGGAGGCTAACTGGACTCGCCCGGGGGCTCACTGTTTGCGGCAAGTGGACCCGGGTGAGCCCCCAGATCTGTCCCCTGTGCCAGGAGGCTCAGCCTCCTCTCCATAGGGTCTGCGGGGTACACTTAACTAAGCTTGCAGGAGAGAAGTACGGGGCTGCTTTAAAGATACACACATTCATGAAGACGGTTCCAAAGTGCTATTTCGTCTGTCGTAGTGATGGACTCTAAGCTGGACAGAGATGGGGCTGAACACGGGCTGTGCCTTCGGAGGGAGGGAGGTGCCTGATGGCTTCAAGGCCACTTTGGATCCACTGATGTGAAGGCTCCAGAAGGACTAAACAGGTACTCATTGAACAGGAGATTCAAAAGTCAGAAAGCGGGACGGTGAAAAGGCACCTGCCGGCCCCAGATCCCCTCTGAGAGCCGGTGTCTGCATTGACAACACGCGGCGCGGGTTCAACGCTCAAAGTTCAGAGTCCTATGCTTCCCGCTCGAGTACATGATTCGGACGACATCTCTCCGCAGCAGCACGTAAGGAGCTTCTGCATCCGTTGAGTCACAGCAGACTCGCTTAGCGATCACCCTGCATGAGAACTCCAGAAGGCCAGAAGCAGAAGAGCTCAGGTCGCCGTGAACCAGCCCTGCCCCTCGGAGCCCCTCGGAGTCCCTCGCACCGCTCTGGTGCCACCAGGACCCTGGGGCATTCGCAGGCCACCGAGCAGACTCTGCCAGGCTTGACCCAGCAACCTGGCTGCATGTCCTAATTATGCATTAGAAAACCCCTCATTCGGTACTTTTACACCTGGTATTGGGACACCCTGGGGAGAAGTCCAAAGGGTTGCCAGACACTGCACAGCAGAGCCCACGGGGCTGACCGTGAGAGCGCCAGCTACAGCTACACGCACGCGCATGCCTCCCACCCCTCCCTCCCCTCCCCTGATTGGGCTCTCGAGATAGGCTGATATCCCAAGGATCTTGTTCATTAGAACTTCTGGTGAGGGGCAGACACCGTGACTGTCAGAGTACCAAGGTCAAGGACATGAGATGATGCAGGGAGGTGTCTGCTCACCCCCGTGCACTAGCTCGAGGATTATCCAAACACTGACGGACACCCCGGTCAGGCACCGTCACAGACTCTCGGAACCCATGCGTGAGCCCTTGAGGAGCTCCTGGGCTGGTATGACAGACGGGACTGTCACACACCAAGTCTGACACAACGCGGCCCCGTGGAGGTATGCATGCGCTCGAGCACTGGACGCAGACGAGGTGCTCCAGAAGGGCCATCGGAGTCCTGTCCCTTGTCCTTATTTGGGCAATTCTGTCTTCAAACCAAGTATCAGCCAAATGAAACCACAGCGCCTAGATCAGTTTTCTGAAGGGTGGTCGCCGGACCCCCACCCCGGGTAAGTAATCTCCGAGTAAGTGTCCACGGCAGAGTCAGCGCCCGTGGGTGGAGCCCGTGCTCCGGGCTTTTGCCTTTCATTTGCGACCGAGGCACCCTGCTGTCCCCGACCATCCGTGGCAGCCAGCAAGGCTCTCTCCCCGCCTTGCCTGTTCCTTCCCTTGCTTTAATTTTCTTGGTAGCACATGACACCTGACTCTACCTACACGTTCATCACCTGGCCATCTGCTCTCTGCTCAGTGGTGGCCTCTAGAGCAGGGACCAAGAACATCTGTGAGCGCTGAGCGGGCGCTGTTCTGGGCACTGGGGACACAGTGGCAAAGGGACCCGGATTCTAAGGAGAGAGCGATCAGCCGAGAGAGAGTCAGAAGGAGGAGAGGAAAGTGGGAAAGTTTGGTTTTGTCGTGAAGCTTGTGATATCCGTTACGGGCGGGTCGGGGCCAGAAACATCAGTGTGGGAGCCATCAGAATACAGATGGGATTTAAAGTGAACCTCCCAGGGTCAGGACGATCAAGTGCAAAGACGGGAGTCCTGAGGCCCATGCCTGAGCCTGAGCCCAGCACCTAGGATGCACTCAGCAGATAATGACTGAACAGACGAAGCTTCAAAATAACCCTGGCACGGGGGAAGGGGCACTGCCTCCCTTTTTGTGGAAGGAGAAATGTCCCTTAGCTTAGACAGAAAATGCTTTCACCCCTTCCCTTCGTTAGGAAAATGAGCTGCAGATTTTCTGATGCCCGTTCTTTTATGGTGACGGAGCTTCGTGCCCCATGTTAGGCCGACAGCATATGCTGCGGACTGTTACAGGCTTGGCCCTCCGACAGCCTGAATTCCTGCGTTGCTTCTTCAGATGGGGGTCTAGGCATGTGGGGGGCAGACCCTGAGGGGCAAACAGCATCCTCCATCGCCAGAGGAAGGGTCCATCCACACAGCTGGCACTGCTGCATCTGTGGAATTGGGACGCTACTCGCCCCTGCCCTAGGCCCAACTGTTCCACACCTGGAAGAGGGGAGTTTCGTGAAAGCCGCACGGACTATCACTAAAACCCCCCGTAGTGGGGGACAGCACTATGCGAAGTCCTGGGGTAAAAAAGGGGGAGGGTCTAGTTGGGGCCCTCGAGACGCTGCTGGTCTGTGACGGATGCTGAACCTTCCCTGAGCCGTGGTCCACAGTCTGGTGGGGAGTATGGACCTCTTTCTAGAAAAAGGTTTTCAATATCCAAGTTTACTATGGGAAATAATCATTCTGATGTGCGGTTATTACGGTACCTAAAAAAAAAAAAAAAAACCACCCAAATTTATGATGTAGTAACAAACATTCTTCGTTATCCGTGCAAGGAATAAAGAATCTGAGGGTATTTACAACCATTTTAACGTGATGCAAGATCCACTTGCAACCGAGCCTCAAGATTCTTATTCCAGTCTGGTGACTTCACGTGCAAGGGAAGGAAAAGCTACTGCACAGTCAGATGTCAGTAGAAAATAAAGATGTATGTTTTCTGGATCCAGATTCATGATCCCCGCCCCACCCCGCATTCCCTCCGTGGAAAGAGAGGGACCAGAGCCTCCGCTCACGTGTCCGCGCGGGCACAGGCACAGGCCGGAGAGGTGGGAGCTGCTGCGGAAGGAAGCTGGGAACTCTGAGCGGGGATGTCGGAGCCTGGTGAGCCTGGGAAGGGCCCGCGACCCCCCCGAAGGCAGGTGGGGAGCTGGAGCTGGTGTGAAATGAGGCTGTGAAGTATTTGGGGGGGGGGGGACGCGCTCATGAAGCGGCTCAGGGTTGGGACTGTGAGGATTTTTCAGTGGAAGCAAGACAGAGCCACGGAGAGACTTTAAGGAGGAAGGATTTTAACAGGATCAGATTTATATTTCGGGAAGACACTTTGGGCAGACAGACACTTGGAGGATGGATTAGTCCAGGGAAGAAACTGGCGGCAGGGAGATCCGCCGGGAAGACAGTGAATTTCGGGGCCGAGAGATGAAAAGAGCCAAATTATTACAGTAAGAAGTGAGGGATACGGAAGGTCTCGAGGAGGTGGAATTAATACGGATTAGGGCAGCAGGAGATGAGAGTCGGGAAGAACCCTCCGTTCTCTGGAATAAAGGCAGACCGTGCTTGCCTGGGGTGGGGAGGACATGCGAGGGAACAGTCCGTGGGGAAGAGGGGAGTCACGGAGGATGGTGAGTTCGCTTGAGTTTGCGACGCCCACGGCAGAACTGTCTAGAAAGGAGGCGGAGCTGAAAATACAGAGCTTCCCACCGTGGGCCTCATGCTTCTAGAGATCTTCCCCACCCTCACATCAAAGAAGGAGCCCCCAAAAATTTCTCCTCGTGTTTTCACGCTTTCATTTTTTACATTTAAAGGATTTTAAACATTGAGACTTAGTGCTGCGGGGGCTCAGCTCTCTCTTATCTTCCTCACGGCCAATTATTCTGGTGCCACTTATGAGAAGCGCCATCCTTCTGACTTACTTAAACTCACGCAGTTTTTGTAGACAGCTTCTTCTCAATTTTTTCCCCCTTAATTTAAAAGCCTTCACTAATATACAGAGCTACCAGCAGGGAAAGAGAGAGAGAAAGAGAAAATAAAAAAGACAATCAACCATAGGCCTACACACAGAATTGACCACTTGATGTAAGTGGTTGATTCTTCGTGACTGATGACAACTTCTAGATTTCTAATTATGCTTGAGTTTCCCACGAAAAACATGGGAGCATCTGGTGGCCTTTTTGTTGGGTAAATCCTGAAAACTGTACAGCCATCTTCTGGCTAGAAGAGGGTGCAGAAGCACGTTCGCGTGGGAACAGGCCGTCTTGGAAAAGATAAATGAAAAGGTACAAATGTATGTATGCCGTCCAATAAAATTTTGAGACTATGCTGCTATTGGTGCTCCAGGCTATGCTGAGAACATCCCAAACATTGCAGGACTGAAAAAATTTCTTTTTTACCTCCCGACTCCTTTAGGTTTACCTTTAGGGAAACGAGAGGGTGCACGTGTGGTCATCGGGGGGTTAAGCCTCCCTGGTGCCGATGTCCCGAGTCTTCGCTTGTTCATCAGGGTATTAAATCTGAAAGCTCAGGAGAGCAATGCAGCCGGGCTGCCAGAGTGAGGCTATAAAGTTCTGCATTAAAAATTCATATCACAGGCTCGCCTCGGAACTCGGCTCTGGCTGAAGGGGGAGCGGGCGGGGAAATATGAGACACCCCACTGTCTTTCTGGCAATTGGAGACATTCCTCAACAAACAGCACCTCAGGAAGGGAATGAAAGGCCAAACAAGCCGTGAAGGAAATCAATGAGTTCAATTATCTAGCTCGCTCTCGCTTTCCTGGAGGAAACTTTTCATTCTTAAGGCTGGTTCCAAAAAGTTTTTTTTTTTTTTTTTTTTTAAACGCTATCCCAGAATAAGAGCCGCAGACATCTTTGCTGGTGCCCAGATGTTTGGCAGCTCTCTTAATGTGTTTTACAACAGTCCAGAGAGCCCCAAATTCTCCAAGCCACACGGGGTGAGGCCTCTCCTGGAGTCTGAGAGTCGCCTCGATGTGACCCTCCAGAGGTTAGGGCATTAACAGGTGTACAACGCTAGGCACTTGGAGCTTTCTGCTTCCCGCCCAGCAGCACCCAAGTGGTAAGTGGTCAGGATTTCTAATTCCGAGCCCTCAGGACGAGGACTCCCCCAGCTGCAGCGTGCCGACGTGGACAAAGAGGCCTGGTGGCATAGACATCCTGATTTTCCCAAGGTCACCACGGGAGAGGGTGAGGGGTGGCTGGGGCCCACTCGCTGAGGGTCCGCTTGGGGCATTCCTCCACCTCGCTGTTGAGGACACCACGTCCTGAGGACAGAAACTGGGTGCCCTGCCCACGGTTACTCGTCTCACTGGGTCAGCAATCAAGCCTCATGGTGACCCTGAGAGCGGGGCTCTCCCCCTTATGCTCCCACTGTCCCCCGCGTCTGGGTCGGTGGCTTCCCTGCAGGCCAATCTACAGAGAGGCTGTGCAGGTCCTGCTGGCGGACAAGATCGGAGATTCAGCTTCTGGGAAGCAGCTGTGGGGTAACGCTCAGAGCCCAAGAAGGGGGCGGGCTCTTCGATGCTGCCCACAGCCGTGCAGCCCGGTCCCATCGTTCTACTAACGAGGACACGGCTACTGTGAGGGAGGGGACTTCGTCAGGCCCCACCTGTGACAGAGTTGGGGCCCGACCCAGGATTTCCTGACTCTAGGCCTAGTGCCTTCCACCGTCCCCCAACCAGAGGAGGCTGTGACGTCTATCACCGTCACAAAACAGCAGTCTGGTAGTGAGGCGAGGGATGCTGGGGCCCTTGGAGCATTCTGGGGTCCAGGCTCTCCCAGTATGATGACGCTACAGGGAAGCCACTTGAAAACCCCGCAGCCACTAGTGGGACAGTGACATGAAAAGACGGCACGAAAGGAGTTTTCTAGTTTTCACCTGTGAGGTAATGACAGCAGTGTAGAGCCGGGCTCCCAAACAAGAGGGCAACCGAGGAGTAACTGACCCCACAGCACACCTATCCGATGAAGCGCTGGACAGCACCCATCAGGTTTCCGAAGGGAAGTTACCAACAGCAAAGAAACAGTTACACCTCAAGTAAGACAACAACAACAAGCAAACCAGCCACACCAGCAGCCTAGAAATGAAATCTGACGCAATCTATACGACACAACAGCAACAAAGCACCATCTAGAAAAAACACTGGAGGGACTGGGCCAGGATGTTACTGACGGTTCTTTCTGTGCGGTAACGAGCGATGACCTGTTTTCTAAAACTGTTTAGAATTTTCTACATTTGGTGTAACACACACGGAGGACTCCTGTAATGAAAAATACTAAATATCCCACAAAGGGGACTCTCTTCGCTGATCGGGGGGTGTGCTGCGGGAAGGTCAGTCGCGCCAGCCCTCCTGCCTCCCTTCCAAAGGGCCCTGGGCCGGTCGGTGCACCTCCTGTCACATTCCCCTCAGCCACCTGGGAAGCACGGGAGGAGATGGGCCGCCTCCTGGTGACCGGTGCGGTCCTGGGCCTCAGCAGTAGCCGGGGACTCCTGTGCAGAGGCAGAAACGCATGGCTTTTGGAGGAATTCCCCGGGGAGGGCCCGAGGCAGTGCGCAGTTCCAGGCAGGGCCTCCACAAGCCTTCCTGCCTAAAGCACTTCAAAGGTTCAGATGGCTCCTGCTTTCCTCTTAGAGGTCATCAGCTTCCTTTGGGAGTCTCCCAGGGAGTAAACAATGTCACCGGTCAGGGTCCAGGCCGCACGCTACAGAGACCCCACCCGGCTGTCGTCAAGGCGAAGGCTCACGCTGACTGACGAGGTCACCCACGAGCGTGGGGACGTGCACACGGTGTAGGGACAGGACAAGCCCTCTCCGGAGGCAGTTCCGCTGGTGTCTGTCACCACCGAGCGGGTGGCAGGAACACTCGCAGTACGTCCTGGACGTAGGCAGGCACAGGTCACGACGTCCGTCCGACAGGTCTCTAGAGGCACTGGGACGGCTGTGCTCGCCATCAGTCTCCTTCTCCGTTTCCTTGAGCTGCAGACTGTGAAGTTCCCAAGCTTTACCTTGATCCCAAAATGAGGGAAACCTCAAGGGTCTCTATAAACACGACATTTTTATAAAAGCATGCCAAGCCCCGGCGACAGTCAAGGACTAATGCTTTTCTCTCTAATACGCTCTTCAAGGATGCCGGAGGAGCGGGGTTACTCTCTCTCTACCCACAAGCTCGTTTGTACACACACCCCGCCCAGCATCGCGTAGGCACATGGGTACGTGGGTGTTTCAGCATTCGGAGCGGGGCACGCGAGCCCGTGCGCAGATGGCATCGGGAACGTCCCCGTCCCCTTCATTCTGCAGTCCCCGCACTTGACACCGGGCCTGACATTTTAACACAGGCTTCTAGTGAGCGTGGCTGAAAGGGGGGAGGCGTAGAGACCCCGGTCTCCTGCCAACGCTGGGTAAACGTCCAGACACATCTGGAGTCCACGGGACGGGTGAAGGATCCTCGGCACTCAGAGGAAATTCGACGTGGACTTGGAAAGATGAAACAATCCCCTTCTTCCCACACAGTGCCCTGGGCTGGGAAGAGCCTGGCTCTGGGCTGTGCTGCTTAGAGACGCTGCTGTTGCTGGAGAGGCCGAGGAGAGCCCTCTGGGGCTCACCCAGGCGTCGGATTTTAGGTGTGAGGTGAAATGCTGATACAGGGATGGAGAATCCTAGGATTCTACAAAATGCATGTCACGCTCTTTGGGAGCTAAAGCCACAGAGCGGGGAAAGCCCCCTCTTCTCCCCTCAAAGTCCTTAGCTGTTCCCCGCAAGCGTCATCTGACCGCCTCTAGGTTGAAGGGACAGCAGGTTCTTTATTCAAGCCCAGCCCCTTGAAACCATCAAAGTGGCTGTCTCTCTATTTTTAGGGAAATTAATCTAACCAGGATAATTACAGCAACTCATACTGGAAATTGATGACTCATCAAAAAGACAGGAAATAGAAAATGTTCCGCTCTTAAAGGTACAGCCGAGAGACTCCATTTCAGGAGACCAGCGCCGGTGTTGTCAAGTTCAACGGCGATGCGCAGGCGTCCAGCGGGATCATCAGAACAGCTGTGCGGTTCTCGGGCTCCGCCGCCTGCGCTCTACCAGGCCCCCTTCCACAAGTCCTTCACGGGGAGGTGTCAAAATAAATAAATAGAGGAGCAACCAGTCTGCCAGGGCTGACAGGAGGGGGCCGGAGGGAGAGCGAAGGCTTGAGGGGCTCCACGGCGACCTCTGGCCTGGCTGGCCCTCCCATAGGTGACACCGCTCTCTTCAAGGCGGTCACGCGTCACCACCTCAGGGTGTGCAGGGCGCTGGATTTCGGGGCCAGGCCAGAAACCTCCGGGGACTAGTCCCCAGTGACCCGCGCTCGCGGAGGGTGTCCACCCCACCGCCAGTCTCCAGCAGGTGGTCTGCACGTAGCCCCACCTGCGCATCGGGTCTCCAGCTGCCGGTCCCCTCCCCTTGTCAGAGCGCCTCTCGGGGCCCACGCGCCCCACTGCTGGGCATTTCCGCCCTCAACGACGTGGGGCACATACAGGCCCCCTGCCCCGGCAATTCCCACAGAGCCCTAAGCCAGGCTCACTTCTCAGAGTGCACGGTGTCCTGTGAGAAGGCACTGGTTCCCTACGTGCTCGAAAGAAAATACTCTAAAATTAACCCGAGCGAAGTTGTTCACAAATGTCCCTTTTTGTAACACACGATGGAAGTCGGCGTGTATACAATGCAGGGCTTTCTCAGAAGTACAGAGGAAAGGACTAGAACATGAACAACCTTAAGAAATATGAATTCTTCTGGCAGGAAAGGCTCGGGAGGTGCAAATTCTCCTAAGACTCACATTAGCTGTAAAACACAGAGCATTTCAGTACAATTCGGTATTTTCTTCCACGGGAGGCTCAGACACACAGGCCACAATCGAGAGGAACGCAGTGAGCGGACTGTATGTGTTGTAACGGAAGCTCTTTCTGTGCCAGGATTCCGGGGACCCAGCAAAGAGGGGACCGTGGACGGGAGGAGAAATTCCTGCACTTCGGCCCAGGATGCTAGTCGGGGAGACAACGCTCCCCTCCTGCAGGGTGCGGTGCTGACCAGCCACGAACCCAGGCGGCTGGCTGTGGAAGGTGAGGGCCAGGCTCTCTCCGGGGCCAGGTGCCACGTGCCCCGAAGCAGCTGTCCACCTCCACGGGCATCCAGGGACCTGTTTACTTACTAAAATCCACACTCCTCTGCTTGGCTGACCTGTGCAGGTTGAAGTCAATCGGGTTGCTAACTTTCCATCTGCTAATGCAAGTGGGAAGATCGGGACCCAGGGTGCCCCTCTCGGGGCAAAAGAAAAAAAAAAAGGAAAAAAAAAAAAGAAGAAAAGAAGAAAAGAAAAAAGAAAGGAAAAGGGTGTGTGGGGGGGGAAGCAGAGACATAATTCATTTATTTAACCCAGAAACGGTTATACTCTGCAACCCTGCAATCCTCTTACACAACTGTTTTGGCAAACCCCCCTATGTTCCAACAAATATTAAACTGTGCTTGCCACTTGTCTAAGGAATCTTGCATTAATAAACATGAAGAAGAACACTTTTACCTCCCACTCTCAATGACGGGACAAAACAAAGACCAGCTGTATTCATCAATGGGTCCTTGTTCTGCACATAAAGGCTAATTACATTTTGCTTCAAGCCTCCGCGTGGAAAACTTCCCCGCTGCAAGTCGGCCTGCGCTGTCCCAGCTGACGCGGGGTGGTGACTGCTCACAATAAACCGGGCTCTTAGACCGGCCTCGGGGCCTTCGACCTGCGGGCTGCTTTCCCAAGTGCGGGGGACATCTCCCAGCGACAGAGAGGCGAGGGCAACATGGGCTCTTGGAAGCCCCTGGGGAGCCCACCTTCCCCAAGGTCTGCTGATCAGAAGCACATACCAGGCCCCACTCTGCTGATCACGGAAGACGGAACGGTCACTATTGGCCATGCTAAGGGCCGCCCGCACCCCCTCCCCGACTCTGCACCACGCCGCTGTGCGTGTCCGCCGTTGGGTAAGGAAAGTGGGAGTGGTGGTCAGCGAGTGCCCCCACGGCCACGGGAGAGGCCCGGACCCCCGCCCTGTGAGCAGGGAAGCCTTCTCTGAAACCAATGCTGGACCCTGCCACCCCATCCCCCTTTTGTGATTTAAGAATTCCCTACTCTCGGAGAGAGAGCAAAGAAATGGTTTAGAAATGTTTTAAGACCATTTGTGAGAAGGTTTGCCCCCGGTGGGCTTCTACTCGTACGTATTCACGAGAAGACGTCTAGTCTACTAAGAGACACGTACGGTGGGCCCGAGGCGGATGGCAGAGCGACAAACCTTCCCCATAAAATAAAGGGGGAGAGGGATGCGAGGTGGGAGGCTCCACACACAGGCGCTCTCCCAGGCCGATGGACTCCCCGCAAAGCTACAACAGAGTCGTGAGGACTGACTCAGTCCATTCTCCACATTTTTTGTGGATTACTTACTCTGGGAAGCATGTACAGTAAGTTTGGCCCTAGGCTGCCTTTTGTTAGCAGTCAGTCCACTTCCAACTTGGGAAATGCCCAACCCCTATGCGGGCCTGAGTCCACTGTCCTTCCCCCGCTCCCAACACACTCGGCACCCGCCCTGCCCCATCCCCATGTCTGGCACGTCTGGCGGGTGAGCCCGGCGGCCCCATGTTCTCGCACACCCGCACTCCTTTGCCTCGAGCAGCCCCTCACCCGAACTCATCTTTCAACCACAAACCACATGTCACCTCCTTCAGGAAGGCTTCTCTGATTACCCTTTCCTTTTGCTCCAGCTGGCTGAGCCTCCCCTAGAGGCTGCCCACTGGCTGCTGCTGAGTTCGGCCATGGGAGTTCTAGCAGTGGGAAGCGCGGAGGGTAAGGGCAGGGGTCACTCTTCGCCCCAAAGGCCACAGGTCCTCGCAAGCCTCAGTGTGGTACATCCCGGCCAGTCCTGGCTCAAGCTGCCACATTCCCTCTGTGGCATCCCTGCTGCCAGCCCCTCGCTGGAGTGCGCAGTCTTGGGGACACCCTGGCAGCACACACGCTGTGCCAGCTGACGGCCCCCCTACCACAGCAGTGATCACACTGGATTCCAACGGCTTGTCTCCCCGAAGCTTCTACCTTGGGATTTTCAGGACCGAGCACAGGGCCAGGCTCAGAGGGGGCCCTCTAGGAATGTCGGCTGTGCTGAGCAGTGGCTCTGTTCTGAGTCGTGACCCTCCTGAGTTAGGCTTGTTCTTGCCAAGCACACGCAGGCGCGCCGCACCCCTGCCTCCCTGCTCCTCTAGGGGGAGGGCAAGCAACTCCCGGCTCTGATCCTGGAAGGTGACGCGCCCCGAGCGCCCATGGCCCTGGAAAGCAGTCTGTGACAATAGCCGGTCCCGAAGCAGAACATTCTGTTAGAATAAGCAACTCTCATACATTCTGCTTCTATTTCCACTTACTGGAGTTTAGCGAACATAAGCAAGTCACCCAGGGGTTTTCATTTCATTGGATTTTTGGGGGAAAAATCTTTTTGGCCTTAGGACACACTGAAATGATGAGAAACAATCTGGAAATATTTCTCACTGAGCCCACACCAGTGACCGCCACTGCCCATCAGATGCCAGTAGAGTTGTAGGAGTTGAGGGGAGGTCTGGGGCCTCTGGGGCCCCCCTGGTGACCTTGCTGGTTCAGGGGACCCAAGATTTAATTCTTACCTGTAACAGGACAGAGCTGGCTTCTCTGTCCAGCCCAGGAGTCAGTGTGTCTATAATCCGTAACTAGAAAAACACTCAAGACTGAAAATTATCTCTATCATCTTAAGAGGCGGTCACCTGGGAGCAGGGCCCTGACCGGTGGCCGTGCTGTCCTCCCCCAGCGTCAGCCTGGCCTCTAGCGAGGTCAGAGAGGGTGGGGACAGAGGAGGAGAGACCCTGACCCCCTGGGCTGTCTCCCGGCAGCTCCCCAGCCGCCAGATTCCCCACCCAGCGCGGATGGAAACCTGGGGGCGGGGAGCGTGTCAGCCCTTTCTACATGGCTCTTTTGGGCTAAGTCGCTTCCCCAACGCCTAAGACAAACCATTCAATGGACACAAATTTTCTCTGTGGCTTCTCTAGAAGCCCAATAAAGAAAGGATGAGTCTAACCCAGGGACCAGTACTTAGCACTCAAGTGACAAGTAGCATTATTTGCTGTCATTTCTGAATGGCTTCGGTAGAGGCCGGATGTCTCCAGGCTGCTTCTCTTCCCTAAGCAGGTGCATGTCTGCGGCTAACGGCACCTCCTCTCCGGCACGCCCCGGGAGGACAGGGCAGGAGGCACCAGCTTCTGGAAGCTGAGCCTCTTAAAACATTCTCAGAGTAGCGGCTTTCAAAGTAATTTCTGATTGAGACCCCCCGAAAGAACTGCATTTTACACGGCAACCCAATAACCGTACTTTTGTGTTTTTAGATTTCTACACACAATGAACACGAAAGTGTCACAAAACAATACTCGACTTTACCCTGTGCCGGGAGCCGGGATACTGTCTACTCCGCTCTGTTTTTCTGTTTTCCATTCTTTTTTATTGCTCAACCCGCCGGGTGCCGCTCACTACACTGACTTTGTCCCTGACACCCAGTTTGAGAAACACTGGCTTAGAGGGGCTCAGAGACGGGCTGCACAACTTTTGAAGTGAGCAACAGAGCAAGCTTTGGTTAATTATAGAAATGCAAGACGTATCTATGTCTTCTAGAAAGAAATGTGGGTTACAAAAACAAAATAATAAACCTTGTCGGGGGGAAAAAAAGAAGGAATTTACCAAGAAAGACAATGACTATTCTTAGTAGAATAAAATCCAGGAAGAAATAATAGAAAAATAAGGGTGCCAGGCTGGCAGAATAGGGGGCCAGATACCAACGCCCCCCCACCCGCCCCGGGCAGTGATGCCCGCACAGGCACAGCAGGAGCACAGCGGGGCACCCTTCTTACTGGCACAGGCAGCCTGGGGGGCATGGGCTTCTGGGGGACACTGGGGGAGGCTCCCAGGACAGGAGGTGGCTCAACTTCTTGTCTGGTGGCCCTTCCTGTCTGGACTTTGACAGGGGAGACTGGGGAGGGACAACTGCTGCTGCTTTGTCATCTCTCTTGATTTCTGTCACTACTGTTCCTTCTTTTCTGGTGTTCTGCACGTGGGTGGAGTGTGCCCGTGCTGCCCCAGATCACGGATTTCCTTCTGGCAAGAGCCTCGTGTGACACACGCCCACCCCCAACAGATGCAGGCCCTGTGTGTCCGTACATGGATGTGTCTGTACATGGATGCCCAGTGTGACGCGCGAGTAAATACATCTGTGTGGGAGCCAAGGTCGCAGACACAGGGAAAAGGGGACGTCATCTGCACAGACCCAGCTCCCCCAAGGGTCCCATGTGTCCCCTCTTCTGTAAGATGCCCTGTTCCCAAACTTTCTTAGAAAAAAAGCACATGCTGATGAGGCTTCCTAATAATTAAGGACACAAGTTCCAGTGTTCGACGATCTCCAGAGCTTACTGTCACACCACGGTCATCAGATTGACGCGAGCAGCTCATGGTGGTGCTGCTGTTGTCCCCACGGTAGCCCTGAGGCTGAGCGCCTCCTAAATCCCATACCGTTTTGTGAAAGCCAACAGACAGGAGGGCAAAGTGGGGTGGCGGGGTGTCTTCCATGGATTAACAAAGCTGGGGACACCTGACCGAAAGCATGCAGACGGTGGAAGCCAGGCAGAGACTTACTTGGCAGTAATTTCTTCATCGTATTTGGTTTTCAGGTCGAATAATTCTGTTCGAGTTTTTTCCAGGGCTGAAAGGCAGAGGACATAAAACCTTAATATAAGACACCAGTCGTTCGAATTAAATCAGAAAAGGTAAAGTAGGGGCGCCTGGGTGGCTCAGTTGGTTAAGCCTCTGACTCGGTTTCGGCTTAGGTCACGATCTCGGGGTCACGAGATCGAGCCCTGCGCTGGGCTCTGCACTGAGCGCGGAGCCTGTTCAAGAGTCTCTCTCTCTTCCTCTGCCCCTCCCCCCGCCAAAGAAAAAGAAAGAAAGACAAAGGACACAAGCAGTGTATACGCATCCGAGGGGTCCAGGATAACGGAAGTGCACAGAAGGGGCCCGAATCCCCTTCCCTTCCGCCTCCTCTTAGCCACGCCCCTCCTCGGAGGTAATTCCTGTTATTGGTTCAGTGTGTAGATTCCCTGCTTTTACATATATTTTATTATTTAAAAAATGCTCTCATACACAGTTACATATATATATATTTTTTTCTTCCCCTCCCGACCCTGCACAGATAGGATGATCCAAATACTTTCTGAGACTTGCTCTTTTCCTTGAGCAGAACTGCATGGAAAGCTCTCCGTATCGGGACACAGGCAGTAACAGCAAGCTCTTGCACGAAGCCGGCCAAATGCTGGGCACCTGAGGACCCTCAGGAGCCAAGGTCCTGGGGTAAGGAGCCGAGACATGCTGGAAAGACAAAAGCCAGCGGGCTGGCTCCCCAGGAGGCAACTTACGTTCCCAGCAATACCAGGAGTGTGACTATTTTCTTATACTCTCACCAACACTGCATATTATCAATTAAAGAAAATTCTTCTGACAGTATGACAGGCAAAACAATCTTTCCCCTGATTTAATGAGCATCCTCTTGCCTGTTAAGAATTGTTAATATTTTTTCATGCATGTACCGGCCACGTGCGTGTCCCCCCTCAGACCACCTGTTTGCATCTCTGGCCCCTCGTTCTACTGGACCGTTTATCTCTTTGTATGGATTTCCTAGTGAGTTTTTAAGGTGTCTTGAGATCTTGGGGGGTCTCATTCACGTGTCTGGAAATGTGCTGTGGTTATGTTCTCACACTCTGGCATGAGGTACTCCCTCGGATTATGAGGTCTTCTGATGTTTTCCCCCCCACGTTCAAATTAAGTATATGACGCAGTTTCCCTTTCAGGGGAAGAAAAGAAAGAGAAAGAGAAAGAGAAAGAGAAAGAGAAAGAGAAAGAGAAAGGAGGAGAAGAAAAAAAAAAGCATAAAGAAACGATAAAAACTCCAGAACAACCTTTTCGGGCATCTTAAATTTTAAAGTTCTACTAGTACTGTGCTTAAGACGGGAGGAAGTGTTGTTTTTTTTTGTTTTGTTTTTCCCCCTCTTGGTTCCAAATGAGACATCGGTCCTTGACAGTTGGGCGATTTAGATGTGTTTGTTGGAAAAAGAGCAGAAAGAAAGGGCGGTGTGTGGAAGGGATGGGAAAGGAACAGACCCTCCCACCTGGACGTGACCCACTCAGGGTGGGTAAGAATGAGGTCAAGGTCGAGAGGCTGGGGGGAGGGGTCTGAGGAGCGTGGGCGCCTTCACTCGTCCAGGGGGCCTGGGACAGGGATGGGGGTGTGGAAGGGGGAGTCGGGGGACAAGGGCACAGCCCAAAGCCCCCCACTTCCGTCTTCCCCGAATGGACTTGACTAGGATGCAGAACGTCCCACCTGTCTGCAGACTTTGAACTTTGTGTTCCGCTTCCTCCAGCTTTGAGGTGGTAGACATCTGCGTCTCCTGCAGCTTTCTAGAAAGGAAGAGAATAAAGCCAACTTGGTCATCTTATTCCCCAACGTGAACGTCCTATGTGCTTTGGAGCTCGGCGGCCAACAGTCTTTGTGGCAATCCATGCCAATGGCCCTGGGTGCATGATGGGGCTACCGCTGGGGGCGCCACGAGCGTCACGTGGCTGCTCCCCAATCTTCAGCGCCCAGACTCTGTACCCACATGCGACACAAGGTGGAGCGTGCATCCCGCGGGACCTGATGCAGGCTGATGGCCACAGCCGGGCATCTTAAATGTAACTTGCTCTTCACGTGCCAGATATTTAAAAAAATAAAAATAAAAATCATCATCACGCACTCATTGTTTTCCGAAGTTCCCCAAGAAGAATGATACATTTACATTTTGCTGACACAATGAAGGAATTTGTTGGGATAAAGGATGTGCTAATAGATGTGACAGCTGCTCCACGTCTGTTATAATGGAATGTACATGTGACCATAATACCTAATGCGCGATTGTCAGTGTTTGAACCCAGCGTCCCCGGATTTACATTTCCCCTGATCTCCAGATGAATTCCCTGGTCAATAAATAGCATTCCTTCCTCCTCATCTGCAGAAAATGTCTAAAAATAAGTTTATTATTTTTACATCATATGAAGAAAACACACGCTCTCAGACTAACAAACCTGGGAATACAAAAAAGTAGAAATTACATCGTTTAAAAAAATTGCTCAAATTTCCATCCCTTATGGAGAAGGGATTGCTCACGTTTTCACATATTCCAATTATAAAACTATTACAGGTTCTGAGTTAAAAAAAAAAAACAAAAACCCACCAGCTCAAGTATACTATAAACTCACACGTAATATACAACAGTGTAATAGACATTCCCTGTCCCTTTCAGTGTGAAAGGGATCACAGCACACGCGGCTTGCCCACTTTTTCACTTACTTCCTTACTTTGGAAATGTTCTACACCAGCATACGTGGCTCCCCCTCATTCTTATTAAATTATTAACGTAACCAGCCTCTGCGGACTGTTGGATTGTTTACTGCCTCTTCCTACTAAACAATTCTGCAGTGATCATTATGTAGACATTGTTGCGTAATTGTGACAGTGAATCTGCTGGAGGAAGTTCTAGCAGAGGAGTTAGAATGGTCAAAGAGTACGTGTGATTTTTTTTTTTTTATTATTGTTGTTCTGATAGATATTGAGAAACTTCCCAGTAACCAAAAAAAACTCACTAATTTAAACTCTTGCCAACAGTATGTGAGTGTTTGTTTTCCTGCGCCAACACTAGATAAAATTAAACTGAATTTTCCTGCTGAGTAAAGCTGAGCATTTGCTTCTCTTCATAAGAACTGTCTGCGTATCTCCGGCGTCCACTTCATAGCTCTCGTTTTTTCCTACTAATCTGTGAGGGCCCTTATGTGGTTGGAAAACGTCTTCTCAGTTTTTTGATGCTTTTACAATGTTTATTGTTATTTATTTTTAAATAATCAGTTTTCAATTATGATCAGAAAGAAATACCTACTCCAAAATTACTTAAAACAGAATACTTGCCCAAGTTTTCTTCTGGTATGTACACAATTGAATTATTAATGTTTAAAGCCTAGATTGCTTTCAATTTCTTGGTGTAAAGAATGACATTAAAAAAAACATCATCTAGCTTTATCTTCTCTCCCGAGTGGTCAGTCTGGTATTTGCATCTTTAAATATAATTAATTCTTTTACCTAGTTTGAAAAGCCAATTTAATAATATCAGATTCCCTGATGAACTTACTCTCACCATTTTCAGATGCATGACTTTGCTCTGTGTAGCGGTAATCACGCTGTATGTAATTGTCTATCCTGCATTTTCCACTCTGTGTCATGCTAGATATATCGCTGGTCTTACTTCAAATTCTACACTGTTATTATTTTAATGGCTGTGCCATGTTCCAGCTGGCGATGGCCCGGCTCTACCTACACATTCCTCTCTGGCCGGCATTCTGATGGCTTGCCTCCCCAAACCCTCACCCTAGGTAGTATCAGTAACATGGTGAGAAACTGCTCTGGGCGTCAAGTGCTGTTCTAGGAGCCCTGACCCTGTGGGGCTCCCTTTTCCCCTGGGGGCAGTACCCAGCCCTGCTCTCCCACACTGTACAGGACCTGCTTTGGTCCTGCAGCGAGGACTCTGGGAGGCTACGTGAGACCACGGGGGAGGCCGAGGCTGGAGTGCTGACCTGGGCTCTGGTCCCACCTCTGGGACCAGGCTGGCCGGGAGAGCAGGGCAGGTCCCGAATCTGAAGCCTTGTTTCTCTATCTGTAACAGATTTTACTGACATTGGCTGCTTGATATATGGAGTGTGGCGAGGTACAGAAAAGAGGCCAAAAACCCAAAAAAGCCCCCCAAAAAACAAAAACCCCAAGATTTGTGGCTGATGTTAAATATCTGCATTCATTTCGGCAGGTGGCAGGATTTCAGCGTGCGTCTAGGGCGTCCCCAGAGAGGGCACAAGGCCACACCCTGTCATCTCAGCTCACATCAGTGCACGCCAAGCGCACACGCTTTGTGCTCAAGCCTTGGACCCACGTGGCCTTGACAGACACACTTGACTACCTGACTCCACCCTCTGGTAAGTAACAAAGCACGGCCCTCAAGGTAATCTCCCAGATGACAGAGTAAGGGACACCTTGACTTTTCAAACAAAATTTTGGCGAGAGCCGCGCGGAGTGTGGCTCGCCATCTGGGCTGGTCTCCCGAGCTTGCTCCGAAGGCTCCTCGCAGAGTCAAGTTCAGGGCTAAGAACATCGTGTCAGTGCGTGCAGACCCCACCAGACACTCACCTCTCCTTTTCCGCAAAATCATTTTGTAACTTCTGTTCCTTTTCGAGAGCTATAGTCTCCGCTTGGTTCTTCAGAGTCTGTTCATATTCTCGGATTTTTTCTTTAAGTGCTTTTATCGTAACCTCTGCAGAAACAGAAACATATGGGAGTGAGCGGCGCAGATTCTGTGCGGCTACACACACAAGCCTTCTGCGACCTGGTAGGATCGCTGTTCTAAACTTTAGCTCCTCAACCTTGACACAAAATCAATGGTTACGAGTCCCTTCGGAGACCTTTTACTCTCTAAATGTTAAATTGAACTTTAAACATTTAGGCTGCGGAGGATCAATGGATTTTGCTGGGAAGAAGAGTTACGGTTTCTTCAATACGACTTACAAAAAAGTGGGGGGGGGAATCAGTGGTCATACAGAATATCATCTTATTGATAAGCTTTAAATTAGTCCTCTACTGAGGGAAGATGAATCGTGTTTTTGTGCAGTTTAAGTACTTTCTCACAGTTCATAACAGTTCATAAGCGTGTGTGCGTTCTGGAAGAAGGCGTCCTGGCCAAAGTCAGGTGAGTCTAGAGACGTGCCTGGCCCCATGCTGCGGTCCTGTGGGTTCACAAGTGACGGGGTACCGTGGGGGACGTGGTGTGCTAAGCAGGCACGGTGCACGTCTAAGGGACGCACCCCGGAACTGGGAGCTGTGTGTGCGGAGCAGGGGACTCCTGGAGGAGCCAGATCTCTGGGAGAGTGAGTGCCAGGGGTGTGGGCAGAGGGCTGGGTGACGGAGGAGCTCTGCGGGGCTCAGTGCTCAGAGCCCCTCGTGGGGCAGGGCTGGCCCCAGAAAGCCTGGGCCCCACCACCACTGAATGCGTACTTCTAGCCCTTGTTTTAATGAACCCAATGGGAACGCCAAAGCAGACGTAATGGACAGGGCAGCGCCCTGACTCAGACCCGTGGGTGGCTCGAGGGCAGGCCTATTCCGCCTGCTCCCTCCACAGACACCCCCACCCCACCCTCTGTGCCGGACCGTCCCTGGCAGGCACTGAGGTCCCAGCTCCGAGCAGAGCAGAGCTCTCGGGGAGCTGCACCTGCTGCGCGTGATCCGTCTCGTAGAAGGCGAGGCCGAGAAAGGGCCAAGGCACGAATGAATGGGGGAGCCTAGGCAGGCTGACTGGGGGAGGCCCGGATGGCGCTTGTGACAACGGGGCTCCAGGCTCATGCGACAACACTGGCTGCCAGGTCTTCGCCCAAGTCAGAACTTGCTTCGGGGCCCTCGGTCCTTCAGGTTGTGACCCACATGCGGCTTTTACAGCCCCAGCTGCACAGACGTGCGGGGCAAGGCCGGAGCCCATGCGCGGGCGGTTAGTACCCGCATGGCTTAGGGGAGAAAAGCCAAAGGCTCTTCCACGAAGAGAAGAAATGGGCCCTTTTCATGAATTGGAACCTGAAGGGCTCTCCGTAGAACCTTCCACTTTCATTCAGTGGAAACCTCTGGGTTCTCCTTAGAGAGACAGAGAGACAGAGAGAGGAAATTAAAACCAATGACCCCGTCAGGGCATCTGAAAGGAGAAAGGGGGTCTTTCTGCCTTTGGGGCTGGCTGTTTGGGGCCTGAAAGAAATACTGTGTGAGCCTCATGGCTAAGCACACACGTCGCTGTAGAGCCACAGTGACAGGGACAAAGCTGGGCAGGAGCGGACCCAAGTAGACACCACAGGTCAGCTCCGAAAACACACGCACGCTCTGTAAGTCCAGGTCCATGTCACTGTGGAGCATTTCTGCCTCTCACCACTGGTGGGAATTATCTGTGCTGCCCGTGGACCTCAGTGCTCACTCCGGCGGGGTTTCTCAGAGTGACACAGCCATGCTCCCCCCAGGGGAGGCCGGGGCACCAGCCGGGGGGCTCCCACTCTGTCTGACGGCATCTCTTTGCCATCCCCACCCCGCCCGGGCTGCTTGCTGGCCAGCCGAGACTAAGCCGGGGCTGGCTCGTCCTGGAGCCTCTGGTCCTCCTCCTGCAGGCCGGCCTGGGTCCGGGACATTCCCCGGGCGGGGGGTGCCAGCTGGAGCCCCTCCCTGTGAGCCCGTGAAGGGGGAGGAGACTGGCCGCACAGAGAGAACCGCAGTGCTCTGCTCTATAGGCGCGCCTGGGCGCCAATGTGCTCAGCTTTAAATGGCGGGGAAAGTTCTAGCACATGATAAAGAGGCCCCTTCTGCTCTAACTTTGCATCCATCTACACTACGGCTGTGACGTAAACACATGTCATGTGCACCCCACCTTTCCAAGTCAAAACCATCATGTACTGGGAAGAAAGGAGCGGAAATCGTCATTTTGTAAAGATATTAATAAATAAGGAACGGTGAGAATTTCTAGAAAAAACAGCCATGGGCAGTAAGATCCTCTGATATTTACTGAGTGCCAGGAAAAGTGCGCTAAAGAGCCCCCCAGCATCTCAAGAAAGCCCACCGCAATCCTTAGTGGTTACGATGTGAGGCCTCCCACCCAAGAAAGAGAGGATTTTCACGAAGTGAGGTCCCTCAATCACTTGTTTAAGGTCTCAGAGCTAAAAAGTGGCCCTGGAGGGTCTCAAACAGGTCTGTCTGCCTCCGGAGCCTTGTTCTGAAGTCTGGGGACTAGGGTATCTCACTGAAAAAAGCCCATCAGATGGGGCCTTTGGGGAGGACATCCCATACGGTAACGGTTCCTCGCGGGGCCGCTGGCCCTGGGGGAGCCAAGCGAGCCCGGTCGCCGAGGGAGACCATACAGGGCCCAGGGCCCACCTGCACCTCCTCCAACAACAACAAAAAAATCCATCCATAAAAAACAGGACTAGCGGGTCTGTCAAAATGAGACGTCAGAGGTCACGGGAGGGAGAAAGGCAGCCCCCTCCTCCTGGGCAGTGCTGCTAGGAAGCCGGATGCGTGCATTCCCGGGTTCTCTCTCACCTGGAGTGTGGGGGGAAGGCGGCCCCTTCTCTAACCTAGATCCCAGCCCGCTGTGTCCAGTGCCTCACTGTGAAGCAGGACAAAGCTGTCCCGACGCACCCCAAAGACTTACTGGTCCCTGTGGAGCCAGACTGAGGTGTACTCCCCCCGATACAGGGGAAAGGGGGTCCTCAGGACGCCTCTCGAAGCCTGTCTCCAATGGTCTCAAAGCCAAGGATACTTTAAAGATCTAAGTGATTGTTCTCCAGTGCACGGAACAGATTGGAGAAAGGGCTGCTCCCCCAAAGTCACCCAAAAGGCCAGCAGCCCCTGGCTCCCAGCTCCTTCCTCGCCCACAGGCCTAAACCAGAACACACGGGTGACGTTTCAGGTGGCGCTGGCAGAACGACTGGCAGCGGCTGCGACATGGGGCTGCGCTCTGTCCCCGTGACAGGCAAGCCTGCAGGCTCCCGCACACGGTGACCACATCTGGATTCAAGATGCCGCAGAGACCCCTCTGTTCTTCCCCGACAGGAAGAGCTGGGCGACCTCTGCCCTCCCGGCCTCGGTGGGTCGCCGGCTGGGCAGCCGGGCCAGTTCTCTTTCATTCAACTCGGAAGGACTAGGGGATGTGGAGCAGCGGCCATTATCAAAGGACTTACAGGCTCCGGCCCTGTGATCACGCGCTGGCTCTCTGACAGGTGTCGCCCACAGGCAGCCCATCAGCCTTCTGAAAGGCTGACCCCATCCCACGATGATCTAGGAAGAACTGCAAAGACTCCTGGGCAGGCCCGTCCTGGGGCTGCAAGAGCAGGTGTCGTCACCGTGCTCGGGAGAAGTTTTGCTTCTAAACGGCTTCGTGTTATTACTCTTATCATCTCTCTCTAACGAATCTGATTTGGGTCCCACCCTGACTTCCTGACGTGGAATCCAGTTAGAGCTCGTCCGGAGAGCGTGGGGAGGCAGCTAGAGGCAGAGGGGAACAGCAACAACAAACAAGGTGAAGACAAGAGAAAGTAAAGCACAGAACCGTCTGGCACCCACCTTGATTTTTCACTTCGGCAAATTCCTTGTTGTACTCTTCCAGAGTTTCCCGAAGTTTCTGGTTCTCTGTTTCAATGTCGTGCAGACGCTGCACTTTGAGCTGGAGCTGCTGCCCGAGGTCCAGGGCAGGCACGGGATCTACGGGACAGGACAATGCACGTCACCCAACTCCGGGCACAGACCAGCCACGTTCATGGCCCGGAGCAGGCCAATGGCAGGGCCCAGGAGGTCAGCCTCCCCTGGCTCCCCCGAGGCTTCTCTGGCCCCTGCAGAGCCCCAGGTGACAGGCCAGGGATGCTTCTCTGCAGCCTACAAAGGATGGGCACGCAGCCCCAGCCTCCAGGGCCACAGTTTGTGGTTGTGGTGTGGCAGTGGCCACGGGTGCACTGGGATCTGCCCACAGCTCTGGCATGGTGCAACACTCGGAGGATTTCTGGGTCCTCGAGCTGATGGACAGGAAGGGGACACACGTGGCAGAGGCAAGGGGAGGCATCAGAAGCCTCAAGTCTCCTATAATGCTTGGGAGGCTGGAAGTACCACTGATGCCCTGACAGTGTCTTGCTGTCACGGACACCCTGAAGGACGTTTTCTCACTGGAGCTTCCCCACCATCCCAGGGAGGGGTTGTGACGGCGTGTTGTGTTCCTGTCTCACAGGTGGGACTAAAGCTCCTGGGAGCACAGTGGCTTGGCCAGGGTTTCCCGGCTCCGTGGCGGGCCGCCCAGCTGCAGGGGCGAGACTCCCCGGGTCACAGTGCGGATGCGGGAAACCGCACCTGCACGGGTCGCATGACGTCCCGCGGGCCAACTCGGTGTGTGATCTGCGATCAGACGGACCTACACAAAACTGGATTCTCCCCTCAAATTCCAGACTGCAGAACGGAACTTGCAATACTGACTCTTGGCCTTTTGACTCTATTGCTAACTCAGCGCACGGTGGGGAGAAGCTGATGCTCTTCATTCTTTCCTCCGCTGCCAGAAAGGTGCGTCTCTGGTCCACCTGCTGGGCACCGGGCGAGTGCCTCCCCTAGAATTCTCGGCCGGCCCGCGTGGAATAACCCAGTCCGCTGGGCTTAGAGGAGATTACTGGAGATATTTCTGGTATGGACGCCAGTCTCACTTGTGAGGTGGCTGCGAAGATTTAGTCTCTGCGGCAGGAATGCTAAACACCGGGCCCCGAGCATCAACAAGGGCATATATTCAAGAGCGCACTTGATTTTCAAATACCAGAGTCATTAATTTTTCAGACCACCCTCGGTTCCTGGAAGCGAGGGGAGATGTCCCATGCCTGAGTCGGCCAGTCCGCCAGGAGCCAGGAGCCCTGCGAGATGCCAGCGTCTCCGCAGAGTTTACAAAGACGCCGGCCCTGGGGAATGTCCAGTGCAGTGGCGGACCTGCTTGCGGGGCTTTAACACAGCACTGGCTGTCATGCGACCCCTGGGGCCGGAGGGGGGCATTTATCCCGGGTGTCTACACAGTTTATGACTATGTCACTTTCTCATTTGTGGCTCTGCATTATTATTTTAATCAGCATTAAAATATTTACATTAAATTAGATTTCAAAAGCTATTCTGGGGAGACGGGTCCTTATAAGTAGGGGGTAGTGGTAACCCAGAGGCAGAATTCCTCAGAACATTCCAGGTGCTGTGTTTTTTGTCCTTTTTTTTTTTTCTTTCATTTCACGCATCTCCAGGGTACTTTCCTACCTCCCCACCTCCAACACCTGCCTTTTTCACCCTTCTGTCTCCCAGTGGTCCCACGCGGGTCAAAAGGCCTGAAGGACAGAGACAGTCCGCCCAGGGCCCTCTTCATCTAGAACACCCATCTGAACTTGACACTGAGGTCAGGGAAGGATTGAGAAGAACCACTGCACTTGGATAAAATTCTATTAACGTTTGCGCATGGAGGCTTTCCAGACAGCTGCCCGTACAAATTATATTTTTAAAGAGCTAAGCAAGTATCCTGCCCTCTCCGTCCCAAAAATTTCTGGCGACAACTTTTCTAGTCCATTCCTTTTAAAAGGCCAGGACCCACTGTGTCTGCTTCGAATAAAAAATAGCTTCCCTCGTTCGATTCAGCCAGGAACTCAGTGACATATAAAAAATAACATGCACATTATCAAGTGAATGGGAACTAGACCTTTAGACAAAATTTCAAAGCATTACATTGTAAATGAAAATTCTGGCAATCTCATAATTATTCATTAGGCATGTATATTTAATTTAACACTATTAAAGGTTAATGCCTAAGTAGCAAAACTGGTCACAGAATAAAGAATGAACTCAATGTTCAAACATCTCTATGTATTAAACTTCAAACTTTACTACGGTACAGTTGAACGACTAGACGCCTCCAGCATTTGAATATTGTTTTGGATTATGTAAAAGGCATTGCTGAAGTCGCTCTTAGGCTTAATTTTTATTACTTGTATTAAAGGAACAGCTAATTACCACATGACAATATAATGACTCTAGCATTTTGGGCTGGAGACCAAAACAATGAATCTCGGCGTGCCGAACCCCAACCTGTATGTTAATCCAGGGGAAATCATGGCTTTTTGTCTCATTAATGATTCCCAGGGCCATTAAACCCCACACAAGTATTGTTGGGTCTCATTCTGAATGTCACAAGCCTCCGACCTCGGCAGCTCAATTAGGGAATTGCCTGGTGGAGGCCAGAGAACACACCAAATCCTGCAAACCCGTCTCCTTGCCTCTTCCAGTTCAACGGGCTTGAGCGTTGGTTCCATCCGCCCAACGTGACAAACTTGCAAAGTGTTTTACAATCATCTGATAGTTAATTCCTAAAACGCTCTTTGAGGCATTATGGAGCTCATTATGCAACACAGGACCCAGAACATAATTACAACAAACAACAACAATGCCATCACCTGTATTTACCCAGCACCTTCTCCTAAGTACATGTAACATGACCTCATTAATTCCAGCCGGCACAGTCAGAGGTCGGGGGAGGGGGCGCTGGCACAGGGACTGGGGGGGCGGGGGGGAGAAGTCGGAGGCAAACAGGCGCACACAATTCTAATTAGGATTTCTGCTTCCTGAACCAGCAGCCAACTAAATTATACTGTCTCTTCAAGCACTAATTTAACAAGTATTTCCTACGCATCTCTCTGCTCCGGGCAAGGCCAGGGTAAGGCGCTGGGACGAACGTGCGGCAGCATCAGCTGGGACCAGCCTCCCGGGAGAGACACAGCAAGTTCACAAATGACCAAAGGGAAAGCAAAGCGGGCGACACTGACGAGATGAGCTGGAGACCACTCCCGGATGGAGACCATGGGGGCAATCGGGCCTGGTGGGAGACGCAGCAAGTGGCCACGGAAGCGCCAGGCAGGGCCAGGAGAACACTTCAGTCCGACTGCTGGCGCCCATGTACGTTTCATGACGTCAGGACCGTTCTAGGTGCTGGGTGGGGGGCATGGCGATAAGAAGACAAAACCCTTGCTCTCAAAGGCCTGACATTCTACTGAAATGAAGGAAATAGACAAAAAGCAAAACTAAACAAAACAAAATACTTTCAAGCACTGCCAAGCAGGACTATGAGAGGAAACAGGGTGTGGGAACGGGGAATGGGTCCTGGAGACAGATGGACAGGGAGGGCTTCCTGGAAGAGGTGGCGCTGAGATTAAGAGGCAGGTGCCAAAGATGAGAGACTCTGAAGCCTCTTGGCAGAGAGAAGAGCAGTGCAAAGGCCCGGAGGCGGATGTGAATGTGGCATATTCCAGGCACAGAGAGAAGCCAGCAAGGCTGCGGTGAAAGGAAGAAGGACCGCAAGGGACACATCGTCAGTGACTGAGGCCTGTGTTTAGGTAGCTAAAGAAGAATACAAACAAAGTTAAGGAGAGAAAGAGAAGACATAAAGAAGAATCAAATAGAATTCTGGATCTGAAAATACCAATTACTGCTGACACGGTAAGTAGCGCATCAGTCTCATTAAAAATACAACGTCTGAATCAAGTTTGTATTCAGTTCTACTCCTGATGGGAAAACCCGTCAGCAGAGGACGCTGGTAAGGTAAGCCTCTGGCCTACAAGAAGAAAACTGCAGCACTCAGGACCAAAGAAAGGCTTGTTGGTTTGGTGGCAAAGTATTTAAGAGTTTTAGGCTTAAAGACGAGTTATGCAATTTTCTTTTGAAAAGTTAAATGTTCCACATTAGCTGCCCTGTTCTCTGATGGCAGATGGCTATCAGTAGTACGCTACCTTGCAGACATTTTTGAAAAAACAAACACATGATCTAGTTGATGTTCTAATACTGGGCAAAAAATCACTTCTTGAAAGAAGCTCATGCTATAGTGATAGCATTTCAAAAGCAGGTATTTGGAAACATTCCCATCATCATCTAAATGTACAGGCAAAAACAACGTCCTCTACGAAAATGTCTCAGCTACAAAAATGACTGCAAAAAATAGGATAATCGGGGGGGGTGGGGTGGGGGGAGATAAGTTAATAAAAACAGAACTAGAAATGACAAGAGATAATGGGATTAGTTGATGACGATGTCAACAGCTATTATAAGCCTGCTCAAGGATTTAAAGAAAAATATAAACACAATGAGGAGAGAAATGGAAGCTACAAAGAAGAAGCAAATGGAATTCTGGAGCTTGAAATACAATGTCAGAAATGGAAAAAAAATAATTCCCTCAACTGGCTTAACACCAGATTAGACACTGCAAAAGAATAAAGATCAGTGAATTCACAGACCCAATCATAGAAACTGTCTGAATAGGAAGAATGTTACTAAAGCCTCGGCAACCTACGGAATGGTACCAGGAGGTCTAATGCTGGTCCTGAAGAGGGGCAAGGAGTTGATCTGAAGAAACAGGGGAGAAATATTCCAAATTTGGTAAGGGTTATAAACACGAAACTCCAAGAAACTCAACAAATTACAAATAGGCTAAACACAGAACACCAATAAACTTCAACAAATTGCTGAAAAGAAGAATAAAAAGGCAATCTTAAAAGCCAGAGAAGAGAAGGCTTGTTCTGTGCAGGGGAAGAAAAATAAGACTAACTAGGGACCTCCTGTCAAAAATAAAGCAGGCCAGTTCTGAGAGACAGAGAGAGAGAGAAACAAACAAATAAATCCAAAATTGCCAATGTACAGTTTTATACCCAAGAAAAATGTCTTTCAAAAAAATGAGGTTGAGTTTTGTTTTTTTCCCCCTCAGATGAATGAATGGTCAGCATGCCCACACTGTAAGAAATGTTAAGGGAGATGATATAGACTGAAAGAAAATGGTGCCGGACAGAAACCTGGATGTGCACAAAAGAATAAACAACACCAGAAATGGTAAATATATAAAAATAAAATGCTATTTTTCTCATTTTTAATTTCCCAAGAAGATCATTGACTATTTAAAAGCAAAAATAGTAGCGCTTGCTTTGGCAGCACGTATACTAAAACTGGAACAGTACACGGAAGATTAGCTTGGCCGTGCACAAGGATGACATGCAAATTTGAGAGGCATTCCATATTTTTCTAAGGTGAAAGAAGAAAGCAAAAATAGTAACAATGTACTGTACCATTAGAACATATCTAGGAATAAAATGAATAACGATACACAAAGGACTAGAGAGAGAAAATAAGTGTATTGGAAGATTCTTCCATTGTATGAGAAGTAGTATAATATTATTTGAAGGTACAGTGTAATAAATTAAAGATGGTGATTGTGAACTCTAAGTAATCACTGAAAAAATAATACAAAGAGTTACAGATAACAAGACAATTGGGGAGGTAAAATAAGATCATAAAAAATAATCAAATGAAGCAGGAAAAAAATAACCCAAACCAGGTAACACAAGTAGGAAACAAACAGTAAGTTAGTTGGCAGACTTAAACCCAACTTTATCCATAATTATACTCAATGTAAAAGACCTAACGTTCCACTTAAAAAGAAGATTGTCAGATTGGACAATGAAGGAAAGCATAGCTGTTTATAAGAAATGCAACTTAAGTATAGTAACAAAAAACAGGTTAATAGTAAAAGCATAGAAAAAAGATCAAACATGAAAACATTAATCAAAAGAAAGCTTGTGTGACTAAGTTCAAATCAGACAAAGGAAACTTTAGTAGGACATGAAATATTACTAGGGATAAAGAAAATCATTGTATAAACTTAACAGAAATTGTATGATGCATTTCCTGCAACCACAACAGAATAAATCAATGACGTAACTTCCCTACCCCAAGAAGAGTGAATAAAACCCAAAGTAAGTAGAAGTTGGTAAACAGTAAAAACAAAGAGTAATAAAACTTAAATCAGAGGGGGAAAAGAGAAAAAGTAAGGCAAGCAAAAGCTAGGTCTTAATAAAAAAAAAATCATTAAAATTGACTAGCCTCCAGCCAGAATGATCAAGAAGAAAAAAGAGAGAATCCACAAGTTCTAAGATCGGAAATGACAAAGAAAGTATCACTACACATCCTACAGATACTTGAAAGATAACAAAATATTATGAACAAAACTATACCAGTAAACCGGATAACTTACATGAAATGGATCGTTCCCTGAAAAATTACCAAAACTGACGCAAGAAGAAATAAAACATCTTAATAGTCTTTTATTTTATTTATTTATTTTTGAAAAAGATTTTATTTATTTATTTGACAGACAGAGATCACAAGTAGGCAGAGAAGCAGGCAGAGAGAGAGAGAGAGAGAGAGGAAGCAGGTTCCCCACTGAGCAGAGAGCCCGATGCAGGGCTTGATCCCAGGACCCTGGGACCATGACCCGAGCCGAAGGCAGAGGCTTTAACCCACTGAGCCACCCAGGTGCCCCATTTATAGTCTTTTAAATGTTAAAGTTAAATTTATAATTAAAAATTTTGTACCAAAGAAAACCTCAAGCCCAGATGCCTTCACTGGTGAACTAGAGAAGTTTTAGAGAAGAACAATATATATCTTACACCATAACAGAGATGGTGTAATATAATACTGGTGTCACGGATAGATATCTTACACCAACTCTTTCAGCAAACAGAGAAAGAGGAGGCAGCACTTCTCAACTCATTTTGTAAAACCACAGTCCTATATTCCTGATGAACGTAAATGTGGAAGCTCTTCATGAAATATTAGCAAATCGAATCCAGCATATTCTAAAAACCACAACACATCATAACCAAGATTTATCCTAGGAAGACGAGGCTGGATTAACATCACACCATCAACCACGTAACTTCACCGTATGAAGAGCATAAAGGTAAAAAATTGTATGATCACCTCAACAGATGCAGAAAAAATCTGAGAGAACTCAGTATCTATTCATGACAAAAACTCCTGGCAAAGTAGGAATAGAAGGGCATTTTCTCAACCCCATAAAGAGTTTCTATTAAAACCCCATAGCTAACATCATACTTAATGGTGAAAGACTGAATGATTTTCCCTAAAGGTGGGATCAGTGCAAGATGTTTGCTTTCTGTACTTCTATTCATGGTCACACCTGAGGTCCAAGCCAGCGCAAGAAAAAAAAAAAAAAAAAGTATTTGACATTACAGATTGGAAAAAATACAGAACCCATCAATAACACTACCAAACAATTTGATCTGGTATTTATGAACATTCCACCCAACATCTAAGAAGTACACAACCACTTTGAGTGCACAAGGAACATGCAAGATAGAGGATCCCAAGGAATTTACCAAAAAGCTTTCAGAAATAATGGGTAAGTGTGAAAAGGCCACAAATATAGTATTATTATATAAAAATTAAGTGCATTTCTATATAAAAGTGACAAATGGAAAAGAAAATTATAAAGAAAATACTATTTACTACGGCATCCAAAAACATGACCTACTTGGGGTTATGCTGGATGAAATATGTGCCAGGCTTGTATGCTGAGAACTATAAAATATTCCTGAGGGAAATTACAAAAGACTTAAATAAAAACACCATGTTTGAAAGGAAAGATTTGGTAGTCTTAAATTGTCCATTGTCCTCAGATTATCTATAGAGGAACCCTGATTAAAATTCTAGGACACAATGTGTGAAAAGACGACCAGGGATACCTAGGTGGCCTCTGCCTTCGGCTCAGGTCATGAACCCGGGGTCCATGGATTGAGTCCCACATCAGGCCCCTCACCTGGTGGGGAGTCTGTTTCTCCCTCTGCCTGCCACTCCCCCTACTTATGGGCACACATGCCCACATGTGTGCTCTCTCGCTTGCTCTCTCTCTCTGACAATAAATAAATAAATAAACAAAATCTTACGAAGACCAAAGATAAAGAACTTCTATTACCTGATTAACACTGACTGTAAAGCTCTAGTAACCAAGACAGGGTGACATTAACATAAGGACAGACACACAGAACAATGAAATAAAATAGATGGTCCTTTAC
>NC_081567.1:8207818-8271037 GCF_022355385.1 Mustela nigripes | reverse complement strand
TATATATATATATATATATATATATATATATATATATATATATATATATAGACAGATAGATGCATATATGTCTGTCTATATACATAGATTATATACACAAAAGAGAATCTAGACAACATCTCACACACATATTGTCCATTAATTTTCAATGAAACTTGACCTTAATTTCAAACCACACGTAGAAACTAACTCAAAATGTATTATCGGCCTAGAGGTAAAAGATAAAAATTATATAACTTCACTGAAAACCACAAGAAAATAAACATAGAGCCTAGTCAATAATTTCTTAGAACATAAAAAAAAAAAAGAAACCCAGACCATAATAATCAGAGTAACTTGGGCTTTATTAAAATAAAACCTTATCCTCATATGAGGAGAAAATATTTGCAATGCATATATTTGACAAAGGACCTGTGTCTAGAATATATAAATTATTTGCAACTCTGTAATATGACGATCCATTTTTTTAATGGGCAAAAGATTTTAAACCCTTTATAAGCGAAGATCTAAGAATGACCAAAAGGCGCATGAAAAAATAGCATCATCTGTCATCAGGAAAATGCAAATTAAAATCACAACAATATAGGCTATACTCTCCGTGGAATGTCTAGCAGTGAAAAGACTGACAACACCAATGGATGGAGAGGACATGGAGGAACCGGAACGCCCACTGGTTTCCTGCTGGGGGTTAAGATAACACAACTGCTTTGAAAGAACACAGCTTGGCAGTTTCTTGCACCTGTAACTGCATGCCTGCCCTGTGTCTCAGCAATTCCAGTCCTAGGTAGTTACGTATGTATTTGTACTTACGTATTTATAAGATTTTGATCATTTATGAGAGAGAGACAGAGTGAGCATGAGCAGGGAGAGAGGCAGAGGAAGAGGGAGTGGACTCCAGACTCCCCACTTAGCAGGGAGCCCGATGTGGGGCTCGATCCCAGACTCCAGGAGTACGACTTGAGCCAAAGGTATATGCTTAGGTGAAGGAGCCACAAAGGCGCCCCTAGTCTTAGGTATTTAAAAAGTATGCCCACACAACAGCTGCTGATGAATGCTTATAGAGAGTTACTCACAGCAGCCCTCACGCCGGAAACCATACGGGTGTCCATCAGCAGGTGCATGGACAGCAGGTGGATGGACTACCCACACGGTGGGACACCATTCCACACCGCAAAAGGAGAGGACTATGACGACAGAGGTGGATCCCCAACACAGCACTTTGAGGCGAAGAAGTCAGACACAAACGAGAACATGCCAAGGTCTCCATTTATGTGGAACAGCCAGAAATAGTGAAACTGATTGAAACCGACAGAAAGCAGATCGGTGGTTGCTGGGGTCTGGGATCAGGAGGGAACTTTGGAGGCGATGGGAAGGTTCCATGTCTTGACTGGGAGGGTGGGCACGCTATCAAGCTGTACACTTGAGATTGGTGCGTTTTACTGTCTGCAAATCATGCCTCTACTAAGTTGACTTTAAAATATGGTATTTTGGGGAGAGCACAAAGTTTTTTGCACTGCTGAGAAAATATAAATTTGAAGTCGTTTTTATTCTTCATCACATCTTTTAATTCCATTTTCACCTTATGATTTATAATGTATTTGCTACATTCCTCTAATTAACAAATGTCTGTCATTTAAAAAAGTGAATGCATAAGCATAGGCAAGGGGTATGATGTCAAGATTCGGGGGACGCGAACAAAAGTAGTTTGGAGACCACTGACTTAGACCCATCCAGCTGCCGTGCACAGGACGGCCGGGAGACGGGACAGGAAAGGTTGAGAGCCCAGTGGGGCGAGAGGGTATGGTGGCTCGGATGAGGTTGGTGGTGGCATCTGGAAGGTAACACACAGGAAGTTACTTAGGGAGAGAATGTAAAAGCAGAAAAGAAAAAGGCTCGGCAGAGACTGGGAACTGCCCACATTAGGAGCCCAGCAAGGAAGAGGCAGTTGTGGTGTCGGGGAAGGAGTGTAGCATGTGGGGGGCGGTGTGTGTGTGGGGGGAAGGTCAGCAGGCATAACTGACTCTGGAGTTTTGCTCTCATGGGGAGTAGAGAGCTGGCCAGTGGCTGGCAGATGTCACCCTCCTCTGATCCCATATACTTTCTCAGTGAGGTCTGAGGTGTGCGGAGATCAGGGTGGAAACAAGGTATGAAACAGAACACGGATGGGGAAGAGGGGCTAGTCTGTGTTCTTTAAACTTGAAGTGAACTGACATCCTCTGGTCTTCTCGTTTTGGATTCTCAGTGTCACTGTAAAGGGAGTGCTGGCACGCTCTGAAAAAACTCAATATGGGGGGGGGTACGTTCTAGAAGGAGGACGCCTCTGGCCTTCATGGAGCACGGTCGAGGCTGGGAAGCAGGGCTTCTGATTCGTGGGGGCCCCCCCGGTGCGCTGGGGAGGGTGTGGACAGGCTCTGGTGAGCTGCCTCTCCAGAGACACCACGAGGACTGGCAAGAACCATCTCGCCAAAACCAAGCCCACGTCTGCACAGAGAGGGCTGCGGGCAGCAGGGTTGTCCCCCACCATTGGGGGGGAGGGGGGTGAATGTGCCCCTTGTGAGTGCCATCCCGGCGATGACATCACAGCGCAGCAGACGCTCCTTTGCGCCGGGGCACTCTAGGCTAATGTAATCATACGATTACATAATTAACCCAGCTGTCTCATTAAGAAAATCAACTGGAATTCAGGGCATAATTAGTCATACAGCAATTAGCATGCTGATGAGCAACTGATGAAAAGCTGTCTAGCTATCAAGTGTGCCAGGACCACCCCGGTTACGGCAAAGGGGGGAAGAGGCGACACACCTCCCCGCGCGAGCGAGCCCAGGATCCCCAAGGCCCGGCTGGTGAGTCCCCGCACTGTGTCGAGGGGCTGGGAAGCTGATCGGCAGGGAGAGCCCAGAGGAGGAGAGGTGGCACGCGGACGTGGCCGTCGGCGCTCAGAAACCCATCTTGTCACGTCTGCCTTTCTTTAACATGCAGCGATGCCTTGGCCAGCAAACCTTCGGTGCACAAAATGAAGATGCTCATCGGGCCCCAAATCTGCGTAAAGCTGGGCAAGAGCAGTAGAGAAGTATCTCCCTGTCTGGTTTACGATGACCCCAGGGCTGGGCAGAGTGTGACTGTCCCTTGGCCTCTGGTACCCAGGCTGCTTCGGGACCAGCTCTGCGCCAGCGGAGAGACAGGAGGGCATCTGCAACCCGCAGCCTTCATGGCTTGGTCCTGGTTCCTCTTCTGCCCATCAGGGTGCTGGCTGGTGCTCGATTCTCGCGTGTGAATGAAAATGCTTTAGGAAGGTAAACTGCATATGTGCAAAGGGGATCCCGAGGTTACAGAGTTCTCTCTGGAGGGGCCTGGGCACCGGCTTGGCTGCCAACACCAGGCGATCTGGAAAACACGGACTGGAGCAGCCTTGCAGGATCAGGCAGGAGAGGCCACATCCCTACAGTCTTAAAAAATGCCACCAAGGAGTGCGTCCTTTTTAATGCTGGTATGAGAAGCAAGGGCTGTTTCTAACTAGATCCTCAGATACCGTTTCTTTTTTTCCAAAGTCTTGCCATCGGGATCCTTGGTCAGGGGCAGGCGGGGAAGGAGGAAAGATGGATGTCACGGTATTTTCCAATTTTAAATGATGGTGTGTCCTCCCTCGAACCTGGCGTGTCAGGTTCAAAGGCCCAGACGATTATTGTCTTCTTACGGAGGCGCATTAAAAAGCAGTTCTCAAAAACGGTGACGTTCTACTTTATTTCTGGATCCTCAAACGCTAGGCGGCCGGGGATATTTACCAGGGCAGGTTTTCCCGAATGCAAATTACAGCCTCCCAGAGGAGCACCTGGGAGCAGGGGCATTTTCGAGAGGGTTCTGAAAACCGAGGGGCCTCTCTTTGCCCACTCTCCTTCAAGACTTCTGCAGACCAACACCTCGGCTCACACCTGCAGGCCAGTTACTCCATGGAAATCAAGGGAGGGCAGGCACTCGTGAAACATGGAGTTCTAGCAGTGTTTCATGAGCCAATGAATATTTTATATCGCTGGTAATGTGCTTCCTCAGATTTAAATCTTAAAATAAACCCTTCCAGGCACTGCCTTTGTGTTTGAAGGGTTTGTGTCTGTAGGACCTAAACCACATCTTAGCAAGGAGTGACAGATGATTCTCTGTTGGGGGTTGAGGGGGGGCGGTGCGGACAGAGGCACGGCGGCGACGGGAACTTGCAGACAGAGGTTCTTATGGTGAATCTAGTCTCCAGTGCGGAAAGCCTCTGGGCCCCCCATGTACAGGCGGGAGCTGACCCCCTGGTCTCGTCTCTCCGTTTTCTAAACTTCAAAAAGACCCTGTTGCCAAGATGTTTCTGAGACGGAGAAGTCACAGTTGTGTTTTACACAAATTGGTGCCTTACAAACACTCCACCGCCTAGTGCTTCAATTCTGAGCTGTTTTCTATTAATAAGGGCAATTCAGAGATGAAGATGTGATTGTTCTGATTTCTGCTTTCCCCCCGACTATAGAGATTAAATACATGCTCATTGTGGGGGGGGAAATAATCTGAAAAGTACCAAGAAGCAAGAGCAAGTCACCCACGCCAGGTTGATTCCGGGCAGATCACGCACACCGTAACTCTGGCTCAAGATACGGCACCAGTCCAGCTCTGCAAGAGCCTTCTGGAGAGGTCGTTCTAGAATATTTCCAGCTATGGGCGAGGATCACACTTTAAGAGCGGAACCATTTATTTTTCTTTCCACTGCAGTCAGGGATGGAGGCTGCCTGTTTAGCCTGTTTAATTGTGGAAGTATTTTCTCAAAGAATGGGCAGTCTCCCATCAGGCAGAAAGGAACCAGCCAGAGGCAGGCGAGGGTCAAGGCTCCATCCCGTTTGTGCCTTACGTGCTCTAGGGCTTGGCACAAAACGCACCGCCAGGAAGTGCTGGCCAAGGGAATGTGTTTTAGGACTTCAGAAACAGCACGCCTCAAACCTTCTCTCGCACACTCAGGGTCACTGCTGTTGATGGATATTCAGTGAACTTGGCTCTCACCCACAAACACATGCCCACCCACAAACACATGCCCACCCATGCAGGGGGACGCTGGCCTCCTGAGTGAACCGGCCGCGGAGGGACTCCCCCTCTGGGGGCGCCTCGCCCAGGTCTCCTTACCAAGTCCTGTTGTTGGCAGATGGCTGTGACGTCTTCATGAGCTCAGCTCATTTGTAATAAATACAAATCTCAATCAGAGGTGTATTAAAAGAAAAAAAAAAACCGTAAATACGTCCAAGTTGAAGCTACCCCTATAGGCTGACCGTGAAGAGTATGATATAAAACACGTCTGTGATGAAACTGACAGATGAAGCCATCTTGACAAACGTAGTAAAATCCTGACTTATTTATGAATCGAAAGGTAAAACCGCTCTCATTGACAATAAAGGCAAAGACCACTTTCAATTAGAACAATGATTAGAGACGATACTAGCAGTCGGGAAGAGAGGCTCATCCTGCCAACTGTCTATTGGTCTTCCCTTTAAGACTGACTGACTGATTTTAGAGAGAAAGGGGGTAGGGGGACAGAGGGAGAGAGAGAGAATCGCGAGCAGACTGTCCGCTGAGCGTGGAACCCGATGCCGATCTCACGACCCTGACATCATGACTGGAGCCAAAATCAAGAGCTGGACGACGCCTAACCGACCGAGCCCCCAGCTGCCCCTGCTGGCCTTCCTTTTCATTAATAAGCCAGAGGAAACCATGTATAAGCAAGCCCCGACACCCCACCGCGTCCTGGTGAGGGCTGGCCCCGTCACCTTCCTCAATCATCCCCCTACCTCCTTCGTGCAGGCAAAATCCATGCATTTGCCTCTAATTTTACTCCCGCCACCCGAAACCAAGTGACCTCATCTCTCCCTCCCCATGTCCCCTTGGGCACCTTTCCGATCTGTTGTCCCAACTGCAATCAGGAGTGTCATTTCCCTGCTCACAAGCCGTCCCCAGTTTCTGCCTGTGAGATGAAGCCCAGAGTCCGTCCCATCCCCGACCAGGCTCCTGCCTGCCTCCCCGGCGAGGTGACCACGAGGGCGTGCACCCCTTACTGGGGCCTGTGAGCAGCGGCCCCTTGACTGGGGACAGTGTTTCTGTTTAGATGACATGGTCCTTGGCCCCTCTTGTCACTGCCCAGGGCGGCTGCCTGGGACCCTGCCCCGCCCTCACCGAGCTCCACTCCAGGCCTGGTGGGCGTTACCTCCCAAATACTTGTCATACCTACACTTTAATTGCTATGTGTGTGGTTGCTTTTAATGCCCACATTCCCCAGCCCTCCGAAGTCCATGGAAACAAGAAGCCATCTGGCTGATTCGCTCCTGACTCCACCCCTGGGGCTCAGCGTGGTTCCTGCGACCCAGGGAAGGGACAGCTTCCGAGGCGCTCACCAACTCACCCCAGGGAGGGAGGCGTCGCAGCAGTGCGGAAAGAGGGCGTGTTTTGGCCAAAGTTAGCAGGGTATTTCCGATAAAAAGCATCTTAAGATGCCCTCAAAATGGACCACGGAATGAAGAACAGTCTGAAGGCAAATGAGGAAGGTGCTAAATTTGGGGAGAGTCTTACCTATTTCAACTGTTTGGGGGACTCATCAGGACAATTATGTATCTAAACGTTTATTCAGTGTCTTGAAGACGAAGGTGCTTGGGCGAAGAGAAGGGCCATCGCTTGGGATTTGGGGCGTGGAAGATGTAAAACGGAAGAGCCACAGGCCCAGTGTTTCTTCTCCCCCCAGAGTGGCCCCGGGAGCCACTGTCAGCCTCGGGAGCGTGGTCTGCTGCGAACAACGGCAGACTGCACGGGCTCAGCAAGAAATGGTGTGTCTTTCGCTGACTCATTCGACCAATGTTTATGGAGTTTCCGCGACGCGGCAGGCACTGGGGGAGACGGTAGGAAAATGACGAGGGACAAGACCCCATCCCCGTCTCCCTGCCGGGCCAGAAAGGAAAAACAGCGGAGTGCCAGGAGTTGTAACGGGGGCAAACGCAGGGTGCCGGATGGGCGTGTGTGTGTGTGTGCGTGTGAGTGAGAAGGGCTAAGCCAGACCTGGGAGGTCCCGTAGGAGGGTCTCAGGTTCATCTGGAGGAATAAGGTATCCGCTGTGATGGGGCCTGGCCTGCCTGTGGGGTGAAGGATAAGCCATTCCTACAAGCCTGGAGACTCACTTTGAGAGGCGGTAGACACGAGGGGGTGGCCTGAACTATGAAGCGGAGAGCAGAAGCGGGGGTGGAGAGAAGTGGATGGAATAGAGAACATTCTGGAGGCAGAATGGCCAGGACGTGGTGACGCCGTGCTCTCGTGTGAGCAGCTGGGTTGAAGGCGGTGCTGGTTGCTGAGAGACGCAGAGCGAGGAGCTGGTTTCCTCCGGACACACTGGGTGGTTTCAGGGCGCCCGTCAGTCATTCGGGGGGCATGCCCAGGAGCTACCGGCTACGTAAGCAGACACTCAGAGGACTCAGAACTGAGCTGGGATGGAGCTCTAAGAGCCACTAGAGTGCCCCTAGGTGAGTTCTGTTGCTGAGGACTCCCGGGTGGCTCTGGGATGGCACCACACCTTGGGGCACACCACGTATCACACCTGCTGTACGCCAGGCCCTGCTCCAAGCCCTGGGCACAGAGTGACAACGCAAAGCTGTTCCTCAGTAGGACCAGCATGCACGAAATAAGAAAAGACACAAATAAAATTTCCGCATCGTGGGGTGCGGGGGTGGGGAGAGAGGGTGTGCCTGGGTGGCTCAGTCGGTGGACCTAGTGCCTCTTGGCTTCCGCTCAGGTCATCATCTCAGGGTCATAAGGTCATGCCCCCCATCAGGCTCCACGTTCAGCACGGAGCCTGCCGGACATTCCTTCTTCCCCTTTGCTCCTCTTCCTGCTAACTCTCTCTCTCTTTCACAAATAAATAAGTTAAATCTCTAAAGAAAAAAATGTTTGGATGGGGAATGGGGGGTGGGGGGTTGGTTCTGTCAGATTTCTGGGCCAGCCTCCTTAGTCGCTGGCGCTTTGTCTCCGCCTCTCCCCGGAGCCAGCTGTCGGCTCTTCCCAGGCTCCTGGAGCTCGGCCATAGGACGCACAGCTGAAATACCCACCCCATTATTCCCGACAGCTGTCCTGACTTTTCCGATGTCGCGTGAGTTGCTGTTTTCTTAAGACCAGAATTTAACACTCTCTCCACCCCCACACTGATGTTTCTGGGTTCAGGTGGACTGCGGCCGAAAGCACACAGACAGTGAAACCCCAGACTCCCCCCACCTGCCTGCCTGTCAGTAAATGCGAGGCTGTTGCCCAGGCCCTTCCTGTAAGGCTCAGCCACAGGATTACTTCATCTGAGCAATAAGCAGACTTCAAAACCCAGGTGGAGGGCTCCAAGCTCCATTCCTGCTTTGCAAAGAACTTGCTGGATGTGTCAGACCCCAGCATTTGTAAGAAAGAAATACCTAGGAAGTGCGTGAAAGCGATCTTACAGGGCACGCGGATGTACTTTGATCGACTTTTACTCTTAACAGAAAACATCAAACGTCATTTGCTCCCACCGCCTTACCCCGAAACTGCCAACTTGAATTCTCCAGCCAGAAATGTAATTATGAAGAATATCACCAATATGGGAAAAATGCTGATGGTACGATATTAAGCAACAAAAAAAGAACAGCTACCCGCGTTATACTCGAGATTCTATAAAAATTATAGGTCTATAAATGAGGCCTGCTCAGGCAAAGAGGAGAGTTGATTTAAAACTGCCTCTATGAGAAATTTAGATGGAGACTAACTGCAAAACGAGAAAGCCAGGAACTTGCTGAAGGGATTGCCCGGCTGAGAAAGTTCACTAAAGGAAGACCCAAGGACAAATGGACTTTTTAAAAAGAGAGCATAGGTTATTTAGAAAACAGCAGCTGAAGGCTCTCTGGGTCTCTGGCAAAGGCAAAACAAGCTTGTCCCCTTTCAACTAAGTCATCCACACAAAACTTGCAAAAAGAAAATGCAAGCAGGCCTACCAAGCTGCCAATTTCTGAGAAATAGTGCACGTCGGGCACCAAATGATCCAGTTACCCTGAAGAAGCCTCCTCATAAGCCTTGTCCAGGGTGGTCGGGAAACCCCTAGGTGGATACAAACTCTTGCAGAAAATCAAAAGGCTGCACTTTGGAACTAAGGGCTGGAGATGGTCCCCAAACAGTGAAAGGTTAGAAGAAAGAAAACCATTCTCATCACTAAGCTGTTCCCCCACCTTATTCCATTTTCCAGATGAGAAAGCTGAGGGCCAGAGAAGAAAAGGAATGTAACCAAGACCTCACAACAGGCCCTGGCGGGAGAATCTGTATCGCTCCTCTCTGTCCAGAGTGTCCAGAGTGCTTTCCACCACCCCTTGCTTGGCTTGGCCTCTATTAACTCCCACTCCCAGAGGGGACAGCCGAGCCTAGTGAATCCGAACTGGAATTCAAGTACAGACACCAAGGAGGTCTACTTCTGCTCTGCTTTGTTAAAAGCAGCTCTAGTAATGTCGGTAATGCTCAGAGGATTACTAAGAGTAAGTGAGCACTTCCAACTGCTGGTAATTTGGCTTCCTTGGTCTGTAGAGGAGGACGTTCGCACTACTTTCCTGATTTTCTGATCTGAGTCTTTCCAAGACTGAGCTGGGACCCATGTGATCGTGTCCATCACCTGCCCATGGTTTCTAGGTGATGGGACACCCGGGAAAAGACGACCAGTGGGGCCAGTGGGTCAAGGTGCTCTGAATTCTGCCTCACTTTTCTAAAATAACGAATGGAAAGCCATTCCCTCTCTGAATGTCCAGCAAGCATGATTAAAACGTTAACTCTTTAGTTCCTTTACAAGAAGAAACCACCCACCTATGTCCCAAACAGGCTACCTCTTGCCCTTGGCTAGAACTTAAGTGAAAGACTTGGCCAGAGGATGCTAATTCCCTGGATGACCTGGGAGGGAGGAGGCGCTCCAGGGGCCCTATCAGGGCCATTCCCGAAGGTGGAATCGGTCAGTCCAGAAGCGTGAACGTTCACGATGTCTGCCTGGCACAGGCTTGGGTTCTGTTTCTTCTCTGAATGCACAGCACTGCATACCGAGGCTAAAGGGAGCCCTATAGGTTTGAGTTTCTGCACTTACAAAGGCATCAACTGGAAGTTACATGGTTAACTTCAGCAGATGCACATCTGATTTCCATACCCATCCGAAGCTTGGGTTTTCGAGAATCCATATTCCCAGAATTCCCAGCTTCCTGGGGAGCTGCCATTGCTGGTCTAATTCCCTTAGGGAAGCTGAGAAGAATAAGCCCGAGACCCACCAACGCACCAACACACAACGCCCACTGGCGGCTTCTGGAAGGGCGCGGGCTTACCTGGAACGTCGATCAATCTTTTGTAGACATTCAAGAAGGCTGCCTCGGCTTCTTTGCTTCTTTTACTCAGTGCATCAATCTGAAAGGTGACAAAAGAAAGAAAAGAAAAACAATGAGCTCAAAATTTGTCAAGAGGTCATTGAGAAATCATCACGCATCTAGAGAGTTCCCAGGGCAGAGAGAAGTCTGGTTTCTTCATGAAAATGCCAGGCAGTCGGGCCTTCCCCTCGGGGAAGATGGTGGCAAACACACGAAGGGGCGACAATCCCCGTGGGCCCAGCTGGTGAGGGTGGCGGGGCAGAAACAGGGCTGTGCAGCCACGTGTGACCAGATGAGAAAACGGTTGCTGTCCTTACTCTGTGAGTGTTTACCAAGAGTTGGCCGTACGCCTGCTCCAAGCCCCAGGAGCCGCGGTCCAGCAGGGGGAAGAGGTATGCAAACAGGGGGCTAAATCCTACTTGAGAAGAGCAGAGCCATGGGGACCCCGAGAAAGAGCCACCAAGCAGGAAAGTGGGTGACATTTAAGCAGAAACTGCAGGAGGAGTTCAGCCAGGTGGGAAGGAGAGACATTGCACATTCGAACACCCAGAGACAAACCCTTCAGTCTGGGGGCTCACAGGTCCCGGTTAAGGATCTTATGAAGGCCAAGGGCCCTGCTTCTAAAAACACACATGCACAGTGATGTATTCTCCTTAGGATACTCACAGGTCCTCTTGTGTTCCATCCATGGGATCCAGGGTGAGACCCCACCATGGGGCTGTTACAACACACCCCGACACCATGGAATGTGGGGGTGTGCTGGGATGTGAATGGGGATACTCGGCTGATGCGACCGGGCAGGGGAGCAGGGCTCAGACCACGAAAGGCCCGCGGTGCACATAGGAGGTGACGCTCAAAGGGGGTCAAACCGAGCTGACAGGAGGCACAGAAGAACCAGACAAGTCAAGGACAGCCCCCAGGTCTCTAGCTGAGGCACCAGGCTCGTGACGGTGGCCAGGACTGATGAACCCACCCAGCCGGGCCAGTGGAACATCTCTTCATCAACGAAAGGGGACACGTGACACTCCCTAAGTGTGCCAGACACACATCCAAAGAGCCCTTGCTTGCTATGAACTCGGTACGTATTCTGCTCACGTAACATACTTGTTGAAACATCCGATCACTTTTCATACCTGAAACATTCAAGATGCTACATGTACCGACTTCATACTGGCTCAGGAAAAGGACACTAAATTACATATTCCTTCTGTCCCCTCGCAGAATTATACGCTCTGCCTCCAATGTTATTAAAGAGGCAAGAGGATGTGACTTAATTATAGGGTCCCTCGCGGGAGCCAACCAACAATTTGTTCAGGGCCGAGAGAGGCCACCTGATGAGGGCTAGGAAGACGCTGGGGAGCAGGACTCGGGTCTCAGGAAACCCAGGGCAGAGATAACCAGCATTGCCAGTCCCAGCCAGCCACGCTCCAAAATTCCCTTTGAAGTCAGTTGCTTGGAACTCAGATACATTTTCCTCCCATAAAATAAGACAGTGATTTTCTTTAGGTGCCGTGGAAGTGTCCAGAATAATCCCCAAGGATGACTTAAAAATGACAAGACAGTTCTTGCTTTATTTTTACAATAAAATGGTATCCCCCCCCCACCACCCCGGCCCTGAGTATTAGCAAAAGGGCTCACTGTATAATTAGAAAAATATTAAAAAAAAAAAAAAAAGAGAGAGAGAGAGGAAAATAAAAATTTGAATTCTGTCACTCTCCAGTAGAAGTCACCCTCTGTCTCGTTTCTAGCTCCCTTCACTTTTTTTTTTTTTGGTTTAAAAAAAATATAAAAGAGTTGAATGAAATGTAGTCACACAGGCAAACTACAGAGAGGAAGTAGGTTAGCGGCTGTCTGGGGCTGGAGAAGATGGCGGGTTTGGAGGACAGCTTAGGGGTGCTGTGTTGCTTTGTGGGGCGATGAGACGTTCTGCAGTGGACTGCGCTAACAGTCACACAACTTTCTGACTAGGCTGAGAATCAATGGGCTGCAGACTTCCTAAGGGTGAATGATGCTATGAGAATTACATCTCAATAAAGCTGTTAGCAATGTCTGCACCTCAAATTAAGGCACATGTAAAATTCCGGACTGTGCGATCATAACGTGTGAATATTCTCCAGTATCTACTACAAAATTTGGAAAATGTCTTAATAGTAGTATTTCATTTGTATCTCAACTCCCCACGTGTAGATGCTTTGAGTGAAAGTGCACTTGGAGTTCCGTCTGCGGACGTCTGGCACACTCCCTGCGCTCTGGGTCTTTCTGCTCCCTCTGGAGAGCAATGGACTCACGGGGAGGGAGTTTCTGCCCAGGCCCCAGATCGGATGCTTTGGCTACTCTTTGTGACTCCAGGCACCGACAGAAGCTTCTCTGCTCAGCTCAGACCCGTGCCGGGAGGGTCCCTGGCTTTCCTGGGGGCTTTCCTCTGACCAAGAGTGCAAAGGGTCGCGGCCTCCTCAGTAGTGGACAAAGGATGGGCTCCGGAAGGACCCCGTCTCTCCCATGGGGGCTGTTGACAGGCAGGGCGCAGGAGTTACCCAGCACACTTGGGGACAGTTCAACTTATGGGTTGAACCGTGCTCCCTGAAAAGAGACTGAAGTCCTGGTCCCCAGCACCTATCAACGGAACGTTATGTGCAAATAAGGCCTCTGCAGGGAAGCAAGTTAAGATGACGTTGTTCGAGTGGGTCCTGATCCATTATGACCCTGTCCTTACTGAAAGGGGAACACTGAACCCAGACATAGTCAAACCCCCAGGGTGGACCCCACGTGAACATGAAGGCAGAGACTAGAGCGGTACCTCTAAAAACTAAGGAACACCAGCAAACCAGAAGCCAGGAGAAAGGCCTGCGGCAGATTCTCCCTCACAGCCTCAGAAGGAACCGACACTGCTTAGGCCTTGATCTTGGCCTTCTAGGCCCCAGAACCGTAATAAATCAATGCGTGTTGTTTACACGGCTCAGTCGTGGGTTACTTGGTCGCAGCAACTGACAGGCTAACATAGGGGCCGTGATGCTGGGTTCCCTTCCTGCCTGTCCCCTTGCGACAAATGCAGGATAATTCAAAGCCAGTCCCGAGAGAACAAGGTCAGGCCAACGAGCTTCATTAATTCATGAAGCCACTGGACGACGAGGATTCTTTTAAGATTTTATTTATCTATAGGGGGAGCGGCAGGCTCGCTGAGCCCGGAGCCCGATGTGGGGCTCGATCCCAGGACCCCGGGGTCATGACCTGAGCCAAAGGCAGACGCTTAGCGACTGAGACACCAGGTGCCCCCACGACAATGAGGTTTCTTAAGAGGTGATGAGTACTCCACGTGTGGCTGAGTTTCTGCTCGACGAGGTCCCCGACCCAGGCCTCTTATACGATTTCCGAATCTGGTAAGATTTGTGGATTCGGGGTATTCTGAGACTTTCTACTCTCACACACTCTTCAGACACCCCTACGGGCGGCAACCCTCAGCCAGGACTGGGCCCCAGAGAGGATCTGGTCAATCCTCTCCCTGTCCCAGCTCCGTGCTTCCCGGGGTGGCTTCCCCACACCACGGCTGGGGACTTGCTATCTCGTGCTCCTGCTTCCTTGACTGCCCTGCGGAAGACCTACCCATGCTCCAAGGGGACCTGGGTGTCCGGGTCCCTTGGCTGGCAGGGCTCTCTGAGCCTGGAGCTTGGGGGGCCGGCCTGATCTGTACAGGGGGGTAATGGCACCCACCTCCCAGGGCCGGGCAGGTAGAGGAGGTCACATGGCTAAGGCGCTCATGGAAGGACTAGCTACCTGACAGTGACTTTGTCACCTTCAGCAGCTTTCCTGGACGGGTCCACGCAGTCAGAGCACGGAGAACGGGGCGTGGCTATCCCGTCTGCGACTACACCCAGTCTGTGGCAGGTGCCCCTGGTCTCCACCTGGTGGCCCTGAGAAGTGGCCTTAAGGCGCAGATGGTCTGAAGCAGAATCCGGGCTAGACACTCCGACGACTTCATGTGCAAAGACAGCCGGAGGTAGAGAGTCTGCCCCCATCCCCACGCCCTTAAAGCCACGGTGAGCAAGGGCAAGGGCACAGGTGGCGGCACTGGGGCAGAGGGAAGCTCTGGGCACACGCTGGCCCGGGCCGCAGGGAAAACCTGTTCTGCTCCAGGGACCAGCCTCATCTCCTGCCACGCCCGGTTACTCCCTGTTCCCTGCGGAGGAGAGCAATCTCCCCGCAGCCCGGAAGGCGCCTCCTTGGAATGTTCCTCCCATCCTTGAGGCTCAGCTGACCCATCTGCCAGCCACCGCCTGCCTGCGGGACACTCCCATTGTCCCCTGGGATCATTCTGGGGTTCTAGTACTGCGGGTGGGGCTCCCTGAAAGCCCACGATATGCTTTCTGTCTCCACCGCCTTTCCTCCCCAACAGCACGCAGGAGGCGCTTACTACCTTCTCATATGCGGGCGGGACAATTTGCCTCAATCCATCAGGTTTTACCTGCGGAAGTGAGCCGGTGGTTAAGGGATCCAGTTTTAAGTCTTTATGAAAATGCTTAATATGTCAAGAGCTCTTTGGGAAGTACAGTTCCCGCGATGACGTGATGACAGCCCCTTGGCTGGAGCGAGCACACCAGAAGCATCTCCCCCCTCTGAGCACACCAGAAGCATCTTCCCCCTCTGCACGCACCCCACCACGCTCTCCAGCCCCCCCCGGCAGCGAGCTGGGCGCCCCCCCCCCCCCGCCCAAGCAGGAAGCCGGGTGGCTGCTCTCCAGTCTCCCGGACCCAACAGTGACCCTCCCAGCAACACCATCTCTGCCATGCTGAGTTTGGCTTTTCTGCACAGAGAATTAAAATAGATAGAGAAGGGCGCCTGGGTGGCTCGGTTGGTTAAGCAACTGCCTCCGGCTCAGGTCATGATCTCGGAGTCCTGGGATCGAGCCCCACGGCAGGCTCCCTGCTCAGCGGGGAGTCTGCTTCTCTCCCTCTGACCTTCTCCCTTTCACGCTCTCTCTCACGGTCTGTCTCACAAATTTAAAAAAAAAAAAAAATCTTAAAAAAATGGATAGAGAAAGGTAGTTTATTCTAAATCTGAAACAATTGGGGTGCCTGGCTGGCTTAGTCGGTGGACCATGTGATTCTTGATCTTGGGGTTGTTAAGTCTGAACCCCACATTGGGTGCAGAGATGGCCTAAAAGTAAAATCTTTATGAGCAAAAAATCCAAAAAAAACCCCAACCAACAACACCCTCCCCCAAAAAAACCAACAAAAAAAATCCCCAAACCATACCAAACCAAACCAAAAACCCTGCTTTAGAAACTGGAGACAACCCACAGGTGTTCACAGTAGCACACAACACACTCAGAGGCCAGGTCTGGAGACGAGTTCACGACGTCACTGGTGCAACCCCAGAGATCGTGAAGGCAGAGCAGGTGCCCAGCCGTATCGACAGAACCATGCTCTGCGGCCCTGGGAGTCGTGTGCAATCTCGAGCTGTCGCTGCCCGTCACCGTCCACCTGCCCCATGGGGCGGACTGCACACCTCTGTCACTGCCACGTGACTGGTGGGGGACCAGCACCTTGCATGTGCGGGTGCTCTCCACACCCCACTGATGGCAGGTGTGACCGCGGGGGCCGCTTTGGCCAATGTGACGCAAGCAACAGTGCCACGTGCCACGCCAGAGACTCTGTTAAAAGCGATCACGTGGTTCACGCGCTGCGCTCTTGTCTTCTGCTGTGGGGCCAGCGCGACCTGACGGGGGCCGCTTCTCTTACCGGACTCTGTGGACGAAGACCACACATGGTCCCATGGCCATCACGGCTGCCCACAGCTAATATGTCACATGGGCGAGAAGTGGTCTTTTGTTGCCACAGGCCACTGAGACCTGGGGTCGCTTGTTACAGAGGCCTCATCTAGCGAGCGGTCTGGTCCAAGTCCAAGGGAGGTCACACCGCTAAGCCAGCGCGAAGTAAAAATAAGGAATAAACCACCGATATCATGAGGGCCAAAGGACTTTTTTTTTGAACTATTTTTTTGCCACAGGCAGGGCAGGGGGAGGGCAGGATGATAAAGCAGAAAGGGCACAGGACTTGAAACCGGAACAGCCCATTTGCGACAGGGCTCTGTCGCGCATTCGGAAACACTAAGCCAGCTACATAGTCTCTGCCTCTTTGAATTTTATTTCCTGTGCCCAGGAGAAGGGAACGGCCAGAACGTCTGCCGAAGGAGTCCTGCAGAATCGAACAGGACGAGAATCTGACCGCGCAGAGCTGTTCACAGGCTAGTTCTCAGTGTCGGAGACCATTCCCGACCCGTGATGTATTTAGAAGGTGAGCCACCACACAAACAGGAACCAAATTATGTGTCATTTTCAGAGGGTCAGTTAGAAGAGAATCTACACACTCAAGGCATTAGTTTTTGTACAAACTGCCACATCACTTTTAAAAGAATTAACCCCAGGATGCCTGGGTGGCTCAGTCAGTTAAGGGTCTGCCTTCAGCTCAGGTCACGGTCCCGGGGTCCTGGGGTCGAGTCCTGCATCCGGCTCCTTACTCAGTGGGGAGCCTGCTTCTCCCTCTGCCTGCCACTCCCCCTGCTTGTGTTCTCTCTCTCTGACAAATAAATAAAAACTTTAAGAAAAAAGAAGTTTTAAAAACAAAAAGAATTAACCCCTTCCAACAGTCCCATAACCAGCACCCATGGTGGGGGACTGCAACTTTTGAGGGGCACGCTGCTGTCTTAAGGGGACATTGCCTACAAGAGTCCCTCACCCACCTGCAACTCAGAACATTAATGGATTTGAGGCTTTGGGGGCTGGTACTCGACTTTTCAGTGGGGCTCTCCTGATTTCTGCAGAGGAAGGGAATGTGGGGAGAACGAGAAGCTGAATCTGAACCGGGAGATGCTCGCCACAGGACAGAAGAAAGGACACAACAGTGTGATATTTACAGATGGATAAATCCGCCTTGACCACCAGCCTTGACCACCGATCAATTGAGAAGTCCTGATCGTTTGGCCTCAGAAATCGATTTCAGAATTAATATCTCTTTCCTTCATTTGATGCTTTAGCCTTAGGTGACATCTCCCTGTTACTTCCAGCGTGGACACTATAGGCCAGTGCCCAGCAGATCTCCGTAACTGTAGCTTCTCCTTGCCACCAAGCGGGACATGTCCTCCACAGGGGCCCCGGCTCACTGTCCCAGCCCTCAGGAAAAAACGCAGAGCCACTCTGCCCTAATGGCTTTTCCTCACTCCCAGACTTCCATCCACACTCCCCAGGCTGCGGTCCCAGAACACTTCCCCACGCAGCCCTTGACTTACGCTAAGTTCATCTCCCACCAAATCCCACCACTGACCACGCTTGTCCACACCAAGCCTCGGTCCCCGCCCCCCCGCCACGCCCCTTCACGCCTCTGGGTCTTTCTAGGCTAGGTCTTCTGCCGGGAATGCCCTTCACTCCAGGCACGGGGGAACCCAGCCCTCCCTCTTGAGTCAGTCTAGGTGACACCTCCTGTGTGGCGTCCTCCTGATTTCCCCAGGCCCCGCTGGTCACTCAGTCCTCGCGCCACCTGAGCTCTTTGTGAATCCCTGTCTGCCCACTGCTCACACCGTGTGATGACGAGCCACGGGCACGAGCCTCTCCCCACCACCCCGTGGTCTATCCCACGGGGACAGACCTCGTACAGTGGCGCCTCCTGCTCTGTACCCAGCATCCGGGTCCTCACTAACACACGGGGCTGCCTGGGAAGCATCGGTTCCGGGCAGAGACGGCCGCCCGGACTCAGGGACTCCCTGGAACTCAGCGCTGAGCTCTGTAGCACCTGGCACTCGCAGGATCGGCGCAGGAAGGCCGCCTCTTACAATTCAGAGCTTCAAGGAAGCGATCACTAGCTCCCATTTCATCCACTCTAAAAAGTCCGAAGCATGAGCCTGGCTCCGGCCTAGTTTAGGGAAGAGCAAACTTCCTCGTCAGAACAAGAAAACGCCGGAGAGGGGGTAGTGGGGGTGGGGGTTGGGGCTGCAGATGAAATGACTGGGTGACATTGTCTCCAAAACGGAGAAGATAAGAACCCTTCAAGGACTTTTGGTGAGTTTTACGAAGGAATGTGCCTCTAACTGGGCCAGGCACCTGGGAGGCCCAGAACACTCCGGTGCTGCTATCGTTTGACAATGAATGTCCTGCTTGTGTACCAGTGACCCCCGAACCTCCCCAAGGGTGGCCTCGGTTGGGGTGTCACAGCAGCTGCACACTCAGCCCACAGTGAACAGTCAGTGGGGGGGGAGGGGGCGCGGCTGCAGGTGCCTAGGCCCTGCCCAGGTGGGCCCCACCCATAGGCCCACACCGGCACCTTGTTACGCCAGCTGTGACACACAGACAGAGACAATGGTGTGGACTTTTTACCTAGGGATCGCCCCCCAAAATACGAAACACACAGGTCTCGCCGCTCACTTGGTGTCATATACTCTGACATGGAAAAGGCTCACCTTTCCAGGGAGCCGCCCGGTCTCGCCAGGCACGGCTGGTAGGGAGCGCAGTGCCACATGGGGCCAAGGGCCTGGCTGCGGTGCCCGAAGATCAGGGTCGAGTCCCGGCTCCAACACCAGCACCAGTGAACCACCTCGACCACCGACCAACCTGTGCCTCCGTTTCCTCGTCTGCAAGGCGGGGAGAATAAACCTTGGCTGCTGTGGACGGTGACAGAGCCCCCGGACTGGCAACAGCACTTCTCAGATGCGGAAACTGACCAGGCCCAGAGCCAGGCCCCTAGGGATCCCCACCAAGGCTACAACGATGCCCCAGCACCATGCCTGGGGCTGCGCAGTCAGTGGAGAGAATGTGTGCTTGGAAGGAACAGAACCTCTGGTCTGAAGCCAGCCCCGGGGCATGTGTGCTGGAGGGTCTGGAGGCTGGTTCCTGCAACTATTTACCCCTCGGTCTCTTCATCTGTCTAGGGAATGACTCCCTCCTCACTGAATTGTGGAAATGAACTGTGAGAATCTCCCCTGTCAAGCAGCCGGTATACCCTGGAGGGTACAGAATCAGAGAAAACATCGGTAACTTTTCTAGAAAAAAAATCCAAAGGCAGCATTCTCTTCCCAGCGCCCCGCAGACTGTCCTCCTCTGATTCAAGTCTTGGGGACAGAGAAACACTTAAACCACATTTAAGATACTGTGGCAGCAACGGCCCGCTCGTGAACAACCCATCAGCCTGTGCCCCGGCAATGTACAAGCTAATGATTTAGAAATAAACACGGACCATTAACAGAATTTTCAAATCGATGTGCTCTGCTGGACTACAGGCTAGCAGGGACCAGCAAGAGCTTCAGGGATGCGACTGGATCTGTCTCACTCAGGGTCTTTCAAGAGCAAAACAAGAAGAGCCCCGTGGCCCACGGGAAGTCAGCCGACGATGACCAAGATTCCACCCCAAACAGGCGCATACGGGGCCCCGGCTGTATAGCTCTAACTTTCATTGAACACAGCCACGTAAAAGGAAGAGGTATGTTTTCTGGAGCGAGATCACAGTGGCAGAGAGCACGTTTGCTTTGAGTTCCATGGAGACGCGAGAGGACTCCAGGGAGGAGGGAGCCCCCTTTTCCAGCACCCTGGTGGCCCCTGGAGCAATGGGGAGGGAGGAGAGACTGGGAGCAGGTGTGGGAGCCCAGCTGCCACCACCAGCTTGCTTTCTCAAGGTCCCGCTCCATCGTAACATCCAACTCGCAGAGGGAGTCCCATGGGGAGGAATCACACCCACCCTACTCCCCATCGCAGGGAGCAGACCGAGACTACCCGCATTTCTCTATGCGGCTCAAAGCTGGATGAACAGATCCCACAGGGCGGTTCTGGCTGGTTATAAGGGCAATGCAGCGTAGACGTGGGGCACAACGCACAGCTGCTTCTTACACAAACCATTAAGAATATTCCTTAACTACCTGCCTGCCTCCCCCCGCCTACCTTGACCAAGTGTGTAAGAGAAGAAAACTGGAGAGAAGTCCAGAGAAGACAGTGCCGTGAAGGGCGAGCGGGTAAATAAAGATGTGGGGCCACGGAGAAGCGATCTGTGGCAGAGGACAGCGGGAGAAATACTGTGAAGACCGTGAAAACAGTGACTAGCGTCTCTCTCTGCCCTTACTGCTGGCCACGCACATCTGATGTTCTGGCTGTCACCGTGGATCTGAGGGGCTGCCGTGGGGAAGGATGAGCCATCCTGTCTCTCCCCAGTGTGCAAATCCAGAGCCACCAGGTAGAAGCTACTGGCAGATCACAGCTTCACAGTGGGAAAGCCTCTGCCAACGACATAGGACTTCAGAGGCGGACCATGTGGGCCGCCTGAACTGCTTCCTGCTTGGTTCATTCATTCACTCGGTCCATAGGATTGTTTAAAGGTTGGCTAAAATGTCCCAGGAGGTGCGCCGTCCTAGCCTCGGAGGCCAGAACCGACCCTGGCCCCCTCCAAACCTTACAGGAAGTAACAGTACGGGTGCAGAGCAGGAGGAAAGTCTCCCTGAGGTTTCTTCGCTTTTTCTTTTTTCTTTTCTTTTTTAAAGATTTTATTTATTTGACAGAGATCACAAGTAGGCAGAGAGGCAGGCAGAGAGAGAGGAGGAAGCAGGCTCCCTGCTGAGCAGAGAGCCCGATGCGGGGCTCCATCCCAGGACCCTGGGATCATGACCTGAGCCGAAGGCAGAGGCTTTAACCCACTAAGCCACCCAGACGTCCCTGCTTTTTGTTTTCTTATCTGAGGTTTCTGAAATACAGTTTTTGTGAACAGATGATATATGTATATAGTAAAAAAAAAATCTTAGGGTATAAAAACATACAGTGTTCAGCAAGGTTGCATAATATGAGATCAATACACAAAAATCAATTATCTTTCTATACACTGGCCATAAACCATCTGAAAGTGAGACTTTGAAATGTTCATGGATCGAGAGACTTAATATGGTTAAGATGGCAAAAGTCCCAAATCGATCTCCAGATTCGGTGCGCTGCCTGTCAGCATCTCAGCTGGCTTTGTTGCAGAAACTAAGTGAGTTGATCCCTAAAACTCATACTGAAATGCAAGGGATCCAAAACAGCCAAACAGTCTTGAAAAAAGAAAAAAACAAAGGTAGGGGACTCACACTTATCCATTTCAAAATTTACTGCAAAGCTACATTAATCAGGAATGTGTGGCACGGGTATTCAGACAGACATGCAGTTAGATCAGTGGAACAGAATTAAGAGTCCAGAAATAAACTCTCACATTATGGTTAACTGAGTTCTGACATGGGTGAAAAGACAAATTCAGTGGGAAAGAACCGTCCTTTAACAGACAAGACAAGGACAAGTAAATATCCATGTTCCAAAGCATTTGGCCGGACCCCTACCTCAACACTGTATATAGAAATTAACTCAAAATGAACCAGAGACCAAAATGTAAGAGCTAGGACTACAAAACCCCTAAACTGAAACACAACTGTAAATCTTTCTGACCTAAGATGAAACACCAAAAGCACAAACAATAAGAGAAAAATAGGGAAAGTGGATTTTACCAAGTTTAAAACTCCTGCATTACAAAGGATACTGCCAAGAAAATGAAAAGACAACCCACAGATTGGGAGAACATTCTTGCAGATCATGTACCTGATGAGGGATTAGTATGCAGAATATATAAAGATCACTCACAACTCAACAGTAAAATGACAATGAACTGAATTTAAAAATAGAAAAAATATCCAAATAGACATTTCTCTAAAGAAGGTAGACAGGTGGCCAATGAGCACAGAAAAAGATGTTCAACATCAGCAGTCATTAGGGAGATGCAAATCACAGCCACAACGAGATACTGCTTCACACCCGCTGCGGTGGCAAGTGTTAGGAAGGAGAGAAACTGGAACCCTCGTGCACTGGAGATGGAAGCATAAATGAGGCACTTTGGAAAACAGCTCGGCAATTCCTCCAAATGTTAAACAGAGTTCCCATATTAACCAGCAATTCTACTCCTAGGTACGTATCTAAGAGCCAAAAGGTGGCGGAAGCCCGACGGCCGTCCGCTGACGAGGGGACGAACAGAAGGTGACATGTCTACACAGTGGGTTAGTACTCTGCCACAAAAAGGAACAAAGTGCTGACGCACGCTGCGGGCAGCACTCAGAGTCGGCATGTTTTAGCGGAACCTGCTCTCCAGGTTAGTCTCCTTTCCCACTAGAGGGCTCAGCCGCGAGCTCCCCCGTGGGTCCCACCGGACTCTTACCCCCTTCTCCTGCCTCTCGGTCTTCACGATGACAGGAGCTGGGGCCCGGGAACAGCCCCAAGCAGTGGCAGAACAAGACGGTCCCTGGGTGAGGCGGGAAGCTGAGGGGGGTCACGGGCCCACCCGGCCAGGTTGACTCTTTCTGGCTGGCAATGTGGAAGGCTCTGGAAGTTGTAGTTAGATGAAACGCTGGTCATGCCCCACTCCGTGGCAGTGAGTGGAATGAGTTTCTGACCCATCCATTCTGGGTTCTAACCTACAACCCTGTTTGTGCCACGTGCGATTCTGAGGCTCGTCTGGGCAGGTGGCTGGCTACCAAGCATGTGGCTCAAAGTCATGGCAGGGGTGGGCTCCTGTAGTCTGGGATCTGTGGCACCTGCTGGAGGGGGTGAGTATTTAGTGACGAGAGGGAGGCTCCAGGGAACCACAGATCCCAGGACAGGTAGGACTGAGCAGCGACAGCGAGAGGGGAGGAGTTAAGAGCACGGAGTGCAGGGGTAAGTGGCGGGGTGGTGGGGGGGCGGGGTAGGGCACAAGACCTTACCTCCGGCAGGGCACCCGCCCTGCTCCTCAAGCTCACAGCTACCCGCCCACTGGGTCACTCTGGCCGGCGATAATGTCACCAGCACAGAGTGTGGGTAAGGCTATCAGAGATCAAGGAAATGGGAACTTCGAGATGTAAAACGCTTTGCAAGTAACTGCCAGCAAAGAGTAGCGGAGCGGTCTGAAATAGGGGAAATAGGCCGGGCGAGAGACGGAACGCAGGTGACTCCACATGCAGGCAACAAACTCGGCTGAGCTCTGGGCTGTGATCAAACTGTGTCCCCGAGCTCCCTCCCACGGCCACGCGCACATGTCCTCGGGCCCCCCCTTTGACCATCTGCTCCGTGGTATCAGTGTCACGTAAGGAATTACTGCATTAACCTGATGGAACATAAATAAAACCTAATTAACGTCCAGACCGAGTTTCTCCAAGGGAAGAGAGATCTGCAGAAAATAAAATAGCCTAATAATTTAAATTCCACTGTATTCGAATAAATGCCACATGACTATTACAAGTTGGATTGATTCTAGTCCAGGAAAAAAAAAAACACAACAAACTGGGAGACAAATAAATACCACTTCCCATCATCATTCAAATCTATTCCCCCTAATCCTTCACATTTATCGTATGAGGGCAAAGAGGCACTGAGAGGTCAACGGACTTGGTGAAAGCCAAGGTCACTGGTAAGTCAGGCCTCAAACCGAGGCCTTATAACTCTGGGCCCTTAGCTTCATATCGCAACTGCCTCTTGGTCTCACATGATTTCCTGCAAAGTTCTGGGAGTGTGGGCAGACAGAATAGGGCCTTTTTAATGGACAGAGGATGCTTTTGATTTAAACACCGGGGGTGTTAACCCTCCATCCAACCATCCATCCATCTGTCCATCCAACCATCCATCTACCCACCACCCACCCAAAGTTCACTGAGGGCCTCCTGTGTGCCCAGCACGGTGCCACATGAGGACACAGATCCTGCTCAACTATTAAGCGCCATGGAAGCAGCATGGGAGTTCATTACCTGCAACTACAGACCACAGTCTGGTTCAGGTCCAACCTGGCACACAGGAGTTGTTCAGCAAATACTATCGAATCAAAGAATGAATGAGTCAACACTGTCCTCCAGAAGCTTATGCTCTGGAAAGGGAGCCTGCCCTAAAGAGTGTAGCCTGAGTCAGTGGGACCAGGATCCTCGCCTGGCCTGAACAGCGTGGTGAGCAACGAAGGGGGAGGCCTCTGCTGAGGTGACCCCCGCTCAGCTGGTCACAAAACCACTCTGGTGGCTCCAGGACAGGGATGCCCTGACACAGAGCCTGCTTCCCGAGTTACTGCGGAGCGGAGATGCAGGGGGCAAGAACTAGGGCTCCTTTCAGGCACGTGCACGGGTTCCTTTAGCGCGCAGGACCTCAAATTCCTTTCCTGTGACCCTCCAGTCTCTAGAGGCTCCGGTGCTGAGCCAACTCTGCCGACACAGTGTTTGGCTCACTTATTCTAGAACCATCTGACTGTCCCTCTCCATTCCAACTCAGTCCATTTCAATTCTCTCAACGCCTCCCTGGGACCCGCTGCGTGCTGGAAAACCCTCCAAGCCCTCCGTTGGGAGCAGAGTCTGCTGGGGAACCCTGTGAGAGCCCCGACTTTGGGCGGTCTGTCTCGGGGCCTCCGGTAGAGACAAATGAAAGCCGGGCAGGTGGGGGGGGGCCCAACCGCACGTGGGTCCGTGCTATAAACCTCCAAGGCCTCCACCGACAGTTACCAAGAGGATGTTAAAAATAATTATCCACTGAAAATATTAGATTTGCTCTGGATTGTTCATTACATACAATGGCTTAATAGGACTTTTATTGAATAGCTGCAGAGCTCTGGGCCGAAATCAATTTGCCATACACTTGGAATTTTGATGTGTGCTGTTGACTTCCACAACACGGAGCAATTTGTAATAGCTTCGGCTCGCTGTTGTTTCCAAAGCTCTGCTACATCACAAGCATTTATTTCTGACCACAAAATTACATTTATTCAACAGAAAGCAGCTCCGGGTCTTTAAGAGGTTAACTTCTGGAGTGCTTGGCTGCTGGCCAGCCCCCGGCGGAGGCGCGGCGCGGGCGCAGTGGCACACGCGGTGGCGGCCGCGCCGGGCGGGCGGCCGTGATTAATGGGCCGCTGAGTGCGCCCCTCTCCGCGCGCACACGGCTCGCTCCCCTGCTTCCATAGATCACGGGCTTAGCCTCCGCATATCTGACTGAAATTGAATTTGGCTTCTCTCTCAACCGTTCATTTCCTATGTTAGGCAAGGTTATATCCTTTTCTGCATGAGCAGAACCAAACTAGCTGCAGCTACAGAGGGGAGAATGTGTTTTCAATTAGGAAGCTGGCCTGCATGCGCAACCGCAGCCCCGCCGCTGCCCTAATGAAGCCGTCATGGAAGGAGCCTCCAGGAAGACACCGCACGGCGCCGGGCCCTCGGACAGCACTGCGAGGTAATTAAAGCACGGTGACCGTCACCATCGCGGCCACCGCAAATGCCACTGGCATCCCCTCAAGTAGCACACACGTGAAAAGTTCTGAGCATCTGCAGGTGGCTGTGATGCTATGTGGGCTGAGAAGCAAGACCCCTCCCGCCTCCCCCCCCCACCTCCTAGAAAGGGGGTCAGGAGAGCAGGAGAGGCTGGGGTCCTCGTGAAGCCCGGTCTGCTCCAAACTCGCCTGTCGGGAACACTGGGTCCCGACTCACAGATGGCCCCGGAGCCCCTGTGAGGAGAAGCAGCCTCGACTGTCCTTGTGGGTCCCCAGGAGCCTCGCGGGGGGTCTCGCCCAGAGCCCCCGCTGAGTACTTATTAATGGGGGAGGACATAAGAGGGTGAGCCGTCGAGCAGAGGAGGGCGTGCTGAGCCGGCGCCGGAAGGCAAGGAGAGGGTATGAGGTCAAAGGGAAAAGGGAACTACTCGGCCTGAGATGGGTCTTCAAGGATGGAAATGGGTCTTCCAGGTCAGGGAGAGCAGAAGGTTCTGAAGATGGAGGCCATGGCTTTACGAGAAGGTCAGAGGCAGGAAACCACAGGGCATGTCTGGGGACAGGACACAGACCAGTCTGGCGGGAGCAGAAGCCAAGGACCGAAAGCCGGGACACAGCTTTAAAGCTCCATCAGGGCGCACCCCACCTGCCCGTGCAGGGAGGCCAGCCCCGTGGTTCCTGCCGGCGGCTGTGCACGAGCCTCGGTGGGGACTTTGTCCAGTTCCAGCTGCTCGGCCCGGGCCCGGGCAGCTGAGTTTCTGGGAACACAAGGGTGATTCTCAGGCAGCCCGTCGGTCCCTCCAAGGACAGGCTCGGGGAACCAGCCGTCTGGCCTAACCCTGTGTGACACCAGCCTGTCCACAACACTCCGCGCGGCACTCGCTGAGCGCGGGCATGACGGGGACTTGCAGAAAAATGGGTGAGAGGGGACCACACTCCTGACAGGCTGTCCTGTGCCTGTTTGAATGCTCCCACTGACAGGAAACTCACTCCCTTCCATGAGCCCTCGCTCTGTTTCTCAGTGGCTCCAACTGCTGACGAATGCCCTCTTCTGTTCTGCTGATGACGGTCAACCCAAGTATCTGTCCACTGAGTCATACCGTTCCTAAGAGCTACGGGGCTCCCTGCCGCCTCTCTCGCTCACCCGCTCGTTTCACAGAAGAGCAAAGTCGGATGGGAAGGAGGCCCGGGAGCTGCCCGAGGTCACAGGAGTGAGCGGCAGCTCCTGGGCTGACTCCCAGGTCCTTCCAACTCCTGTGACACATCCTCCGGAGTAAAGCGCTCGGACGCTCCGGCTTTATTTAGACATGGCCTTTAGATCTGAGCGCTGAGATTCGTTACTGATACGGCTACTGGACGTCCTCGCAACTCGGGGCAACTTTTAACGAAGTCATAGACCATTTACCCACTATGAATTTGCTTCATCTATTCCTTGATTAAAATCTGTCAAACGGCCCTGCAAGTAGGCACAGGGCCTCGGTCTGCCCGGGCCTTCCCTCCGGCGCCCGGTCCCCCAGAGCGCTGCCCCCGCTCAGCCCGCTCTGCTGGACGCTCCTTCGCCAGCCCGGAGCCTGCCCGGTCCTTCTCGCCTCTCCGGGCTCACTCCCTGCGCCACCTCCCAGGAGAGACCCGCTCTACCTGCCTGCCCGTCTGAATCCCTTCACAGTACGCGTCCCGTCTGACAAGACTCTCTGTCTCTGTTACACTTCCCTGCGTGACAACAAAGGCTTCAAGGCAGCAGGGGCTTGGCTGCAGCGCCCAGGGTTCGAGCCTCAGCCCCTGCTTGGCCCAGGGCGGTGTGCAGTCAGAGGGCTTCCCTGAATGAGAGAAGGAGCGGGAACCAGAGAGGAAAACCCAGCACCAGAGGCGAGGCGGGGTTTCACGCGGCCTGGCGTCGGCTCAGAGCCCTGCTGGCGTGTGGACCTTCAGGACTGAGGCAGGTTCCAAGGGACGATCTGGTCCCTTGTGCGGGCCAGGGGCCAGGGGACTCGGACAGGAAGCTGCCTGCCATTGGTGGGGGGAGGGGGCGGGGAGTCGGCTCCTCCGGGGGGCACAGATCAGTCTGTAGTGACGTGTGCCTGCCCCCTGTTACGGAGATTTGTGCCCACAGAGGACAAGGCGTGCAGGGCAGCATCTACAGGGGAAGGGCTGGTCGGAAGAGGAGGGGAGCCTCAGAACACGCGCAAAGCTGTCTGCACAAGATGAGCACCCATTGTCCTTATCCGCGACCGGGGAGGGGCGCTAAGACGATGGAGGGCGGAAGGTGTCACTTCCCTGTTCCCCGCACAGTACTGGAGGCACCGGCGTGGGTCGCAGTCCTGCCACGATCACCCAGGTGCCTCTGGGTCGCTCCTTCCCTCTCCGGGCACAGCTTCCTCATCTGTGAAATAAGGATGCTGCTTCCCCCACAGTCCGTCCAGTGGACGCCTACTGCATGCGCACGGGGGCCAGGGGTGGGTACACAGAGGCCGTGCAGACCTAAAGAGTCCAGAGAGAGTGGGTGGGCACAACCGAACCCACAAAGACCAGGACAACAGCACTCGGGCCAAAGGAGACGGTACTACAAGAGAAACACGAAGGGCCCTTGGTGTGGGCAGGCAGAGGCGGCTCCGGAGGGCAGGACGGCTGCAGCGAGCACCAAGAAGGGAGGAGAAGGGGGTCGGACAGGGGGTGGGCTGCAGCCAGGCCGGGAACCCTGAAGGCTGAGGTCAGGGTTCTGTGCCTGCCTCAAGGGCGCGGGAGCCACGGAAGCGCAGTGCTCCTGCTCCCGGCAGACGCGCAGGGCAGGAGCTGGAACGCAGAGGAGGCCCGGTTCGGGAATGACTCACTACGGTGGCCTCGGTGACACATGACAGCTTTGGACAGGCTGTGGATGGCAGGGAGGGAAAGATGCGGGCAGACGAGGGCGCTGGGAGGAAGGATGGAGGAGAGCGGGGCGGACGGGCGAGCAGGCGTCCTAGATGCCCGCTGAGGCTGCCGGGCGCATCGCAGGGCCGTTCCTGAGCAGGGAGGGGAGGCAGCAGGAGACCCCAGCAGGGACGGAAGCTGGAGATGGCATGGTTGAGGGCTCAGAGTCCTCTCCCACGGGTCACCCGAGCTGTACTATGCGAGAAGGCAGTCTCATGTGAGTCTGGAACTCAAAGGAGACAGTCAGAGCCAGACACCTGAGTTTCCAGAGACGGGTCCCGGGAGATGACCGCCCAGCGTGCCGTCGCTCAGAGGGCTGGGAGCCAAGGAGCTGCCCAGGAAGACTGAAAATCAATACCCAGAGAAGTGGATGGAAAGCCAGGAGGGCTTACTATTGGGGGATGTCGAAAGTCAGGACCGGCACGGAGAGGAGCCATCGGGCGGCCTGAACGCCCCTGAGTTGAGAGAGCCAAGGACGATGAGGGTCAAGGGTAAGGGGACAGACGCCAGACGGGGGTGGGCTGAAGAGTCAAGGGGACACATAAGAGTGGAGACAGCTCTCGGGAGAAGCCCGGCCCAGAGGGCTGGGGGATAAGGCAGGCACCTGTCCACTCACTCTGTGTCACGAGGGAACATATTAGCGCTTACAAAATGCAGATGAGCAGCGATCGAAGACCCAGGACGGGGGTCCCTGCTGGGCTCTGGTTCCTCAGAAAGCCAGAGAGGAAGGGGCAGCGCCTTCCCAGTGTCGTGAGGACGGGGTGGGCTTATGCTCGGAAAGCACCCAGCACGGCACGTGGATTCGCTTCGCATGCCACGAATGCCATTTCGGACACTCACACAGCCCCGCCACAGCCCCATGCACGGCCTCACCGGAAGCATCCACTCGCCTGGAGATTAAAATTTATTTTATTTCATACATGAAATGCAAAGAGAGGGGAGAATGCCAAAATACGATCCCGAAGCTACTGCCTCCTAAGCCTGTGTCTTCCTTTTTGAAAAAGGTCGCTCGTGCTTACTAAAGAGTATATAAAGTATACAACAACAACAACAACAACAAAAATCCACCAACAAAAAAACCCGAGCACCTGTGAGTAGGAACACCGTCGTGACCTTTGAAGCCTCCTTGGGCCTAGCTAGGATAACCTGTATTCTGAATTTCCCACTTAACCTTTTCTTTATGGGTTTATTACATAATAAAAATATATGCCTAGACAATGTCAGCTCAGTAGTGCCTGTTTTCTTGTCATTCATTCTCCCTTGCCAGGACGTTCTCTGCCTAGTCTTTCCACTGCTGATGAAAACGCGTTGTTTCCGCCTGTTCGCGAGTTTCAGACACTCCTGCCCTGGCTTCCCGGGGCCTATGTTTCAGCTTAGTTAGAATTTACACTCAGGAGTGGAAGCGTGGGGTCAAGGTGTGTGCGCTTTCGTAGCTCCAGTATCTGTCGCCAGACTGGTTTTCACAACAGTTACACAATTTCCACTCCTACCTTGGGTTTTGGATTCTAGCCAACCTGGAAGCCAGGAGAAAGCTGTGTTTCACTTATTTTAATTTGCATTTCCCTGATTATGAGGTTGGGCATCTTCTCATGTGTTTATTGACACATTCTGATTTTCTCTGAGGATGCTGTTCGTGGCTTTTGCCCAGTTTCCTACTGGGTTATTTGACTTTTTCTTATGAACAGGTAAAAGCTTTTAATACTTCCTTAATACTAATCCTTCGTTAACTATGTGTGTGGCAACTGTCTCCTCCTGATTTGTTTTTTTTTTTTTTATTTATTTTTTTTCTCCTCCTGATTTGTGACAGGGCCAGGGATCCCCCATAAGAGATCTGTTTACAGTTGGGCTGGTCCTACCAGCACGATTTGCATCAGAGACATTTGGTCTTTATTATGAAAAAGATTCAGATGAGTTTAGATTATCCAACAGATAAACTGTCTTGAGAAAGGTGAGCCTTTTCCTAATATACACAAAGGTAAAACTGCGCAGGCAGTGCCCCAGGCTTACTCTGCCACCTTCTGTAGGCTGTCTTTCTGTAATTAAGTAAATAAAGCTTTTCCTTAAAACTTTTAATGCAGTTAAAGTGTAACAGTTCCTTCCCTTATGGTTTCCAAGAAATCCTATGCAACCCGAAGTCATCATATGCTATATTTTCTTCTGCAAGGTTTAAAGTTTTGCCTTGAGTCTTCATTTGTAATTTGTGTCTGCATATGGTGTGAGGTATGGATCCAATCTAATTCCATAAGGATAACCAATTATCAGAGGACCATTGATTGAAAAATCCGCCCTTTCCTCACTGATCTATAGTCCTGTTTTTGCAACACTCATGGCTTCTCTACATGCACTGGTCAGTTCCTGACTTCTTTATGATGTCCCATCAGGGTATCTGTCTATCCCGGAGCCAATCACTGGTAGCCTTCCATCACGTGGCACGGACAACCTCCACCTTGTTCTTATTTCAAGCTACCTTCACCACTACTGAGCCCACCTGCTCTCGCTGATCACTTCTGGAATCAGTTTTTCAAAAGTTTTGTGAAAAATTCTGTTGGAATGTGGACTGGAATACCAATGACTCCCTCTAATCAATTTGGAGGAAATTGATTATTATTAATAATAGTGAGAATTTCTATCCTTGCATACCTTCTGTCCCTCTACTTAAGTCCCCCTTAATACCTTTCAGTATAAATGATCCACTTTTCTCCAGAAAGAGTTCCTATGCTTTATTTTATTTATTTCTAGGTATCCTTTATTTTTTGTCGCTAACTCTAGCTGTATTCTTTTCAGTTTTCTGTCAGTGTAGAAGTATGTAATTACTTCTGTATATTGATTTTGTATCTAGCAACCTTGTTAAATAATTGAGGGCTTCTTTGAAAAATGATAGTTTTGTTTCTTCTGTGATAATACTCGATCTTTTTCTTGTCTTCTGCAGTAGTTGAAACTTCTAGTACAATGTCGAGTAAAAGCAGCAATAGTATACTTACTTGTCTTGCTCCTGGTTTCTAAGGGAATATTTTTGATGTTATTGGGTATAATGATTTGTTGTAAGTCTTTCGTAAATACTTTCCCCCAGTTAAAGACGTTCCCCTCTATATCATATGGCTGGTCGGTTTTTTTGTTTTTGTTTATCATGAATGGATGCTGAATTTTATCAGATTCTTTTCCTCTATTAAGATAATTTCTCCCTTTAATCTGCTAAGGATATTAATGTGCATTAGTAAATTTTTCTAATGTTAAACCAAACAGCATTCTTGGGATACACGGAACTTGACAGATTGCTTACTAACACCCCTTTGGGGACTTTTGCTTATCTATTCACAAATACGATGGACTTTGAATTTTCTTTTCTTGTGCTATCCTTGTCTGGTTTTGGTACCCAGGTTACACTAACTTTGCAAAAGGAGGTTAAGAATGTTCTTTCTTTTTCTATTTCCTAAAGGAGTCTGCACAAGAGCAGAACTTCTCTGTTTCGTGAATGACTGATAGGATTCTCCTGAAAACCGTCCCTACCTGATGGAAACGTTTCCGCGACAGTTAACAAGGCTACTCAGGGTTTCCATTTCTTTTTTAATCAGCTTTGGAACATTCTAGTATTCCAAAAATGTGTCTGTTCTGTTTAGGTCTTAAAATTTTTTGGCATGAAATTGACCATAATATTCCCTTACTGTTTTTTTTAAAATCTCTGATGTGGCTGTAAAGTTATCCTGTTACCATCACTAACCTTTTCTTTTCTGATTAGGAAGTATCTTCAAAGAACCAATGTGGTAGTCTCGTCAAAGAACCAATTTCTGAGCTATTTCTCTCTTGGGTCTTTTTTTTTTTAATTCTTATATACTTTTATTATTATTTGTATTTATTCTTTCCTTCTTCCTGTTCTCTTTGAGCTTATTCTGTTGTAATTCTCTAACTTTTTAAGCTGGATGCTCACAGGTTTTCAGTCTTTCATTTCCTCCCCGATATAAGCATCTAAGTTATTTCTTAAGAGGATTTTCCTCTCTGAGAACATTTGTCTTAAGCACCTAGCTCCCCTACAGCCAAGAGGAGGAGGACCCAAACTAACTCCTTCCCCCCTCAAGCTTTTTTTTTTTTTTTAAGATTTTACGTATTTATTTGACAGAGAGAGATCACAAGTAGGCAGAGAGGCAGGCAGAGAGAGAGAAGGAAGCAACCTCCCTGCTGAGCAGAGAGCCCGATGCAGGACCCTGGGATCACGACCTGAGCCAAAGGCAGAGGCTTTAACCCAGGCCCTCCCCCCCACCAACCTTTCATACCAGGAACCATTGTCGGGGGGAGAAGCAAGGAGAGGCAGAGACAATTTCCACGAGTTAGCACTTTCCCAGAGTGTGTTACTTCACTGAAGGGACTGTCTGAATCGCCGGACTAAAACAAGTCTTAAACTGGATTGACTGCTGAGGTGGCCCCTTCTCCCTCACTGATCAGTTGGCCGGGCTTGTGAAACAGGCAAACTTAGGTATGGCCACCAATCAGTCAATGCTTCAAACAAATACAGGCATTCGCTACTTTCTCTTAAAGCTATTTCCTGAGCAGATGTGCTTGGTGCCCCTTTCTCCTCATGAGCCTGAAGAAAGGGGGGAGGCCAAAATGCTACCTCCGGAGGCCCTCACTGCTGAATCACTTATTCCCATGACGGTACAACACACTGCAAACACGCCCTCCTGCAGGAACTCTGAAATCCTATGTGAATTTCTCGCTGTCTGAAAAAGATACCTTCTTCTTTGTTTTGTTTTTTCTTTTCAGGATCTCAAATAGTGAAGTTGTCTATATAGATTCCAAGGCAAAGAACACATTTTCACAATGCCATACCTTGTTCTGGGGGAACGCAAGCACTTTGGGATAAATTCAAAGATTATAGCCAATAAATACAGTTGCATTCAGCAGGCACTGATGAAGGATACAAGAGTGATCCTCTGATTAGAGAAGGCAGCGTTTTAGAAAAACGAGCTGAATGGATCCTGACCCATCAAAGCACCGAGACACGCTGGCTTCTGGCCTTACTCATCAGAAAACCGACCCTGTCACGTGGTCCCCGTCTGCAGCTGCCCTCTGCGATGAACGTTCCTTCTTCAGAAAAAAGGCGGAGTTGGCCCTTTCTACTTAAATTAGCTTACTAGAAAGCACAAATTATTTAATATAAACAGAGCAATTAGCAATGGTAAATATTAGCAGTGCTATAAAAATATTTATTTTTCAAATCACCTTTGTTAAAAAAAAAAAGGGAATTAAAAAATCTGGATGTCTCCTGGGCATTTTGAATTTAATATATCTGGAAGCACACCCACTACCTCATTCGGAATGTGGGGTAATCTATAACAGAAGTGGGTTACATTCTTATGAGTGAGAGGGTGTGAAGACTGTTTTATACTGGAGGAAAATATGTATGTAATATAATGTAGTATGAACGTGTGTGGGAGGGTGAGGGAGTAGATGTATATAAATACGTATACGCCCATGCCTGAAGTACAACACGTGAACTTGGTTGAACCCCAGATCAGGGGCAGGGCAGTTATAAAAAACATTTGGGGAGTGACTAGGGAAGATGGATTTGGGATGGAATTTTAGCTACCGCGGAATGACTGCTGCTTTCCTAGGTGGGATACTCGGGCTGACGTGGTAATATTGGGGAACAGCCTGACTTTTCGGAGACGCACGCGTGCATGTGTTTAGGGGTACGGAGCCGGGCTATCCGCATGTGCTTTCAAATTCTGAGCGAAAGGGCAGCAGGAGCAAACGTGGCGAAATGCTCGTGTGCGGTTGAGTAGGGATAAAGGGGGTATGCATGTTCACTCGACTAGATCTTTCTCCTTTTATGCAGCTTGGCAATTTTTCCAACAGAATGAAAAACAAGCAAAAACCCAAACCGGCACACTGGGCTATTTCGGGGGCAGAAACACTAAGCCACCGGGCCTCACAGAGCTGCTGAACGGGTAAAAGAAGAGATGGGATCAATGCGGGCAGGTGTAAGGTGACAGTGGCCCTCGGAAAACCAGGGTTCGGAGACGCATTTGTGAGGAAAGGCAATTCATGTCCTTCCAGCCCTGGGACAGTGATACCCCCGGGCCTGCCGGGGCTGAGCTCGGGAGGGCTTCCTGCGGCAGGGGGCGGTGAACAGAAGGGCCTTCTATGGTGTCCCTCCCGACACCTGCGGCGGCGCCCGGTCCCTGCTCCTTCCTGCACAGCAGGCCTTGCCCTCTGCTGTCACCTGCTCCCTGGAGACTCTGCCCGACGGCAGCCCCGACCCCTGCGTCTGGAGCTCCGGGCCCAGGATGCTGGCGTCCTCACAGCGTGTCCCAGAAGCCCTCTAGAAGCTGCCGTCTCACTACCTCAAACCCTGCCTCCTCCCCGCGTGCTCCGAAAATGCAATTCTCAAGATGCTACCGATGGGGGTTCTCCCGAGGGCCCCGAGAAAGGCTTGTTCTCATCACCACTGCCATCGGTCCCACGGCGGGAGCAGAGAGCCGGGGATGGCCACCTCCACGACAGTAACGACATGGCTGGTTTTCTGAAGTTCCTCGAGTCTCCAAAGAAGGCAGGGGGGGAGCAGGAGCATCACCCACCGCAAGGGCCCCCATCTGCGGGGGCTGCCCGACCTCGTGTCAGACGGCGCGATCCTTCTCTGGAAGGCCTCGGGGGACAGCTCTCCCTTCCACCGAGCCCAGGCTCGCTCCTCGGGGCTGCCTGTTGCTCTTTGTTTCCAGCCTCGAGCCAGTGAACTCCCTCCTTCCCCGGCAGCTGGGCGGGAAAGCACCAGGTCGCCCCCCTTCATGCTTCCCGCATGGGAGGGCATCCCGGGGGCAGCGGCCCCGGGCCTGTGAGGCTGGGGAGGCCCGCGGGCTCCTGAAGCCTGCAGCGTGGACACACCCCGTCCTCTGGGTGAGGCACAAGCACGCAGGCCGCTTGGCCCCGAGTCACCCACATCCCCCCACACTTCAGCTTTGGTTCCGCTCTCCACGCGGGTCTTAACTGAGGACCCGGCGGAAACATCACACCAGGAGGCACAAAACCCACATGACATTGAGTTAGTGCAGCTGGGAAGGCTCCATCTGGGCGAGCACCTTCTGTCAACGGCATTTATTTAATGAGAATAAAAAGCAAGCGCAATGAGCTAGGAGGGGTGGCTCAGGATGTGAAGCGAACAGAGACGCTTACCTCGCCCTGGAAGCTCTTCAGCAGCGGCGCTACGTGCTTGCGCAAATCCTGGAGCAGGAGCGGTGGGTCAGCAAATGGCCGTGGCAGAAGGAAAGAGAAGGGAAACATTCGTTAAGGCTTCCTAGAAACAGCTTTGAATTCAGCGACAATCCCCGTCAGACAAAGCCATCCTGGTGCCCTCCCCTGCCTGTTTCCTTCACTCGGACAACATAAATCCCGCCGCTGGCGCTCCGTAATGTCAGTGAACTTCCTGGGGAAGGAGACCACTAGGGCCCCTTCTAGCCGAGTCCCAGCTCTACCAGTCTTGCTCTGAATGGGCGAGGGGCTTGAGCGTTGGCTAGTGTCCGTTGCAGACCACCTGCTTAGTAGAAAATCGAGCTTTTCTAGCGTACATTTGACTCATGTGTATCTGAAAAGGATCCGGGACCAGCATCCTGCATTTTAGCTCTGTCTTTTGAGCGCTGTTACTGGGGGTTATGTCTATTTTGGATCCGTGTCTGATCCGCTCAATGGACAGTTTCATCCCAAGCCCTCAGTACCCCTATCCTGACAATGGGACACCCCAGAGGAACGTCTGTATGATCTCCTCGAGCATATTTTTTTCAAATGAAGTGACTGATGCACCACGTAGTGATTATAGATAATAAGACTGTATTATAGACTTCAAAGCTGCAGAGAGACGAGATCTTAACTGTTCTCAACACAAAAGAGGAACGACAATGATGTAGTGCGATAAAGGCGTTAGCTAGCACGACGCCAGCGGCAATGCCGCCATATGGAAAAGCGCCGAACCGACCCATCTTCCCCTCCACCTTACACAACATCGCGTGGCAACTGTAGCGCCACGAAAAAAGAATGAAGTAACTGAGAACGTGTGCTTTGAAGACTCTGAAATATACTCAAATAACGCAACTTCTCCTTCATCGAGAATGGGAGCAGACGAGGTATCTACAGAGCAGATCGGCTTTAGTAAGCCTGGCCCAAGGCCAGGCATCTACCTAGTTTCAGGTCCCAGAGCTGACGCACATGCCGACTGGTAAGTGCTGGTAAATGCTGGACATGGGCCAATCAACCCATAACGCAGGAAGGAGGTAACGTATTATTTCAGGATAAGAGCCCAGGTGCCACAGGGAGAGCAGACAGGAAGGGTAATAAACCCAGATGAAGGAGGCGAGCAGGGCTTTCACAGAGGAAGCAGCATCTGGGCTGCAAAGGCGGACAGGACCTTCTTGGGCCGGTTCTCAGTGTGCCCATCTGCGCGCGCTGCCTCGAGCCCGCCGTCAAATACACAGGTGCTACTGGGCAAATGCAGAGTCTGGACTTGTCTACAGCTCCTGGGTCAGAACTCAGTCCGTACGATGGAAAGAGGCTGGCAGAGCCCTGATTCCGAACTCGGGCCTGGCCGCTCACTCTGGGAGTGCGGGATGCCACTCCACGTCTAGAAGTTCAGCTCCCTGCACTCCAACGTGCGCCAGGGTAACTGTGTCTTCCCCGAAACACAAGCAGCGGGGACAGCACTGCTCCCGGCGTGGAGTAAGTACTTAATAACACGAACCACCTTTACTATTGCAACTAATAGTAGTCACCACTCAGGGAAAGGCCTTCTAGCACATTTGGAGTCACCCTGAATCCGTCTGAGCGCACAGAAGACAGCCTTCTCTGGAACCAGGATTTCCCAGTCTTGTTTGAAGGTGGATGACGGGGGAACCCCTGCCCCCCACAAAGGGGTGGCGGACAACCCCTCGGCCTCTCCTGCTCCGGACGATGTGATTCTCTAAGCAGACCCCCAAGGTGACCCGTCGTTGTCAGCTCTGCACGCACAGGGGCACGTGGGCACCCGCTCGATCCTCCGCTAAGGGATGAACAGGATTCTGTGTTCCTTCTGCCGAGCACCTAACCCGCCAGCCCTTCTTCCATCCTGAGCTCTGAAACCAGCTCCCGCCCTCACCGAGCTGAGCTGCATTAGGAACAACAGCGGCTCCTGGTGTTTCCTGCTGCTGTGTCTTTGGCGCTTTCCTCCGAACCGGGGCCCTTAACCATTGTGGGTCATGAAGGCTTCTGAGAATCTTCGGGAATCTATTCCCTCCAGCTGTGACTCTGCAAATGATTTTGCAGGGGCCTTCCTGAAGCCTACCCACACGGCCCAGGTTAGGACCCTTCGTTCCAGCCCGTGCTGTCCAAGATGGAGCTAGTGGCTACTTACACTTAAATGTAACTTCATCTATATTTAAACGTAACTTAATTAAACTGAACTTAAAAATCCAGTTCCTTCCATCGAGGAAGCCACATTTTAAATACTTAGCAGCTGCACAAGGCTGGCGGCTACCACACCAGGCAGCACAGAGCCAGGTTCCCCCAATACCGCTGAGCGATCTCTTAGACAGGCTACATGCTAAGCTCTCTGCCAAACACAGCTAACCCACGCTGCCTTGCACTGTGACCCCGTAGAAGTACTTAATCAAGAAGCATTAACGTTTCCCTTTTAATTACACATTTTCCCGTATGTCGCATTCCTAAGGGTGATACCATTACTTCCCTGGAGAAGGAAGTAAGCTTGTTCCTCCGCTACTTCCTTTTCTATGTTCTTATACCAAGTTCAACGACATAAAAGGCAGTCAAACTCTTTATCAGCCTCTTCCGGAATAAATAAGGCCATCTGTGCTAGACCGCCCCCAAAGGCACCCACGTCCCTCCCTGGACCTGGGGGTCTATGAGGTTAGGGACGGTGCAGACGGGAGAAAGTCAGGGACCCTGAGTTTGGGGAGACGCGCCTGGATGGCCCATGGGAGCAGGCGGCCAGGAAGAGGGCGAGAACAGTCCCTTAGCCCTGTGTCTCTCGGGAGGAGGGAAGATACAATGTACACCTAAAGCTGGTAAACGAGGTTCCGGGGATGGAAAGGGGGGGATCACCCTGGATCCCAGTCAAGGTCAATGGTAAAAGCCCATGTCGTAACCACAAAGAATGAGCCACGCTCCTTTGTCAGAAACCCGGGAACATAGGTAATGACGCGGGAGGTCTAACGTGAACAGCCCACTGTGGGTTGGGGACAGCCCAGTCCCCGGCCCTCCTCCTCCGTCCCTGGGGCAATGACAGACAGGTGGGATGAGCCCACTGCACTACAATCGTCACAAACTGCAAACCCAAGATGATGCATGGGGTTTGCTGTTCGTTTTCCGAAAAGGCTGACTTGGAGGAAGGCGGCTGGTGAACGTGGCACGGCTGCATTCTCCGGTGTTCTCACCAAGCTGCCTGGTGCTCGGGTGCACGTCCCAGTGGGTAAGGAGGAGCTGGGGAACATTCACGAGGCAGTGTTGGCCTAGTCCGTGGCCCGCAAGCTCGGCTTCCACAGATGGGCCGAGTATCGTCCTCTCCGGAGGCCACAAACCGGGGCGCCCGAGTGGTTCAGTCAGTTAGGTGTCTGACTCTTGATTTCGGCTCAGGTCATGGTCTCAGGGTCATGAGATCGAGCCCCGTGTGGAGTTCTACCCTCAGCAGGGAGTCTGCTTGAGGAATCTTTCTGGCTCTCCCTCTGCCCCTCCCCCCGCTTTCTCTCTCACTTTCTTGAATAAATAATTAAAAAAAAAAGATTTTATTTATTTGACAGAGAGAGAGATCACAAGCAGGCAGAGAGGCAGAGGAAGAGAGACAGGAGGAAGCAGGCTCCCTGCCAAGCAGAGAGCCCAATGCGGGGCTTGATCCCAGGATCCCGAGATCATGACCTGAGCCAAAGGCAGAGGCTTAGCACAAGAGCCACCCAGAAGCCCCTCAAATAAGTCAATCTTTAAAAAAAAAAGAGTCCACAAACCCATGTTCATCTACTATGTAAAAATAAGATGTGAACAGTTCGAGGACAGTAACTTCGACGTGATGCTTGTCCACATTGGTGGACCCCATTGGTAGGTACCGTGGCCCCTCCCAGGCCTGGGCTTCGAGAGGGCCCCTTGCTTTCTAGGGAGCTAGGCTGAGCCCCCCGCCCCACCCTCGTATCATCTGCAGGCCTGCCTTGCTGGGTGGAAAGCCTTAAGAGTCACCTTCCCTGATGGCCCTTGAGCTCTGGAGAGGGGACTCCTAAGGCTTTCCACGTGTCCAGATCTGGAAACTGGGACCTGGAAGCAGCCAGGCCCAATGCCACAGGACGTGCTTCCTCTTCCCTCCAGACTGCGGGCTGCTCGAGGGCAGGGAGTAGGTTTTAGTCCCCCTGCAGAGTCCCAGAGCCGGAAGCCAACCCTGGACTGGACAATATTTTGCTGCGGAAATCTAGACACGAGAGGATTTAAACCTTGCGTGGGTCCGCCACCCCTTTCCCGGGTGGGTTGATCCCACCTCATGCAGTATGAGGGCAGGGCTGCAGGTGTGGGCCCCCCAGGGGCACCAGGTGCCCTTTGGGGCCCACAGGCTGGTTGGCCCCAACACAAGATTGCTCCCTGGAGACTGAATGTGATGTCAGCCCGTTTCTACAGGAGCACTGATCCCAGTCTCCTGCGGGTCTGAGACGGAGCCTGGTACACTGCAGGACCTCCGAAGACACGGCGTGGGGGCATGAGTGTGTGAGCGGGAAAGAAGCGGCTGAACAACCCCTCAGAGTGCATCACAGACCTGCCGGGGTAAGGCGGTGCCTACATCAGAGCCAGGTCCACGGTCCAAGCCAGCGGCGCCCACCGAAAACCAGGCACCGACCACCTATGCACCTTAAAATTTTCCACAACGAGATGGAAAGAGCAAAAAGAAACTGATGAAATGAATCCATCCAAGATCTTTTCATTTCCCATATAATCAATGTAAAAATGAATTTAATGTTATTATTATTATTTACTTAACTGACAAAGAAGGATACTTCTTTTTCTGGTGTTAAGCCTCTGAAATCTGCCATTTTATAGCTCGGCACATCTCGCTTTGGACTGGCCACGCGTCAGGTGCCTGCCCCAGCCCCCCCGCCCCGCCACCCCATCATCTCATGGAGCAGCTCAGGGCTACGAGAGGCGGCAGGCAGGAATCGGGACTCTCGTGGGAGAGCGGGTTGAGGCTGGCCAGTCCCCCGCTCTCAGCCGATCAGAGGGAAGAACAAGGGATGAGGAGAAGCGGGAGGACCGCCAGGGGAAGGGATGTGTCACAGACATGAGGCGCGACAAAACCGCTGGGTTTAGCAGTCGGAGCTCGTGGTGGCGTCCGGGCGCCCCGAATGGACTGGGGATGGGAAGCAACCTGTGAGGGGCTTAGGCGCTGGCGCTCTGAGCTCCAGAGAGAGATGGGGACGGCGGGGAAGAGGGTCTCAGGCTGAGTGAACGCCAGTTCTCGTGACTGAGTGTGTGACACACAGCAGCCCTGCCAACAGAAGGGACAGACACCCACATTTTACAGCCGAGGAGACGTGAGGCTCAGAAGAGGAAGGAAACTTGTCCAAGGCCTGTGCCACAGCGAGATTCTGTAAAAGAATCAATCACCTCGGCCAGGTGTGGGCACCGGGATGACAGCTGGGGCCACCTGGACAGTGACATGGGGCGGGGCACACACGCATCACTCAGAGGAGTCCTACCATGGGCCCAGACTCAGGGGGGAAATGGTGAACCTGGACAGGGTCGTGGAATGTGAAAGGTGACAGGGTCCAGGCATCTGGGAACCCCATGGGTGACAGAAGAGAGGGCAGGGCGTGAGCGCAGGGAGGTCACCCTGCAAAGCAGCGCCTCCTGCTGGGCTTGCCCTCAGTGACCCCGCAGCCCACCAGCCTGGCTCGGGGCCCAGCTCGTGGGAACACCTGCTTGGACAAGTGGAAGAGAGGGTACAGGTGTCCCCGTGTTCTGTCACAGCTCTCCGGGACGGCAGAGGAGCCGAGCCTCCCATCGTGACTGAATTAAGGAAACTCATCTCCACTGTCCCTGTTTGGACCAACCCACTGCACAATTGTTCCCTAGGACGTAGTCACATCTCATGACAAGCTTGCTCAAACAACCTTTTAGATAGACATTTATAAATTCTTTTTTAAAAGATTTATTTATTTGAGAAAGAGAGAACGAGAGTGCATGCCCCTAGGGCCAGGGAGCAGAGGCAGAGGGAGAAGCAGACTCCCCACAGAGCAGGGAGCCCGACGCGGGGCTCGATCCCAGGACCCTAAGATCCTGACCTGAGCCAAAGGCAGAGACTTAACTGACTAAGCCACCCAGGTGCCCCTCAAATAACCTCTTTAGACATTAAAGCTGGATGTATGTGTTTGTACACACACATATGCGTGTATTTGAAGGGCTTCAGAGGTAAAAAGGGAGTAAATATTCATAATCAGATCGGCAAAGCCGTATGCACGTGTGTACTTCAAGTAAGCAGCTAGAAATCCCCCATTCTAATTTGATTTTTGGCTGTTTGAGAAATTCCTTATCCAATTCTGCCACCTGCGAATATCATCTGCTTTTGTACCAAACTAAGGAGACGGGGCCAGGGTGCTCACTTGTGACCCGGGGCCGTCCACTGCCGTTCGAGAGCCCGTGACATGACTTGCTGTCCGCACAGCACCACAAAGGGCAGACAGAGCCACGCTGGCCACCACATGCGTCTGCGTGCCCTTCTCTGCAACTGTGAACCGAAGAACGTGGGCGCCAGGCCAGTGAAAACCATACTGGCATGAACCACTAATGACGGACTGAGCACAAAGATTAAAAAAAAAACAAAAACAAAAACAAAAAACTCTGCAATTTCGGGGTACCCACTAATTACACTGACAGGTTTTGCAGCGCGGTTTTAAATTCACTTTGATTCTGTACCATTCATTGAGCGAAAACAAAAAAACACCTTAACACACAGAAAGTAATGTCCTTGAGATTATTAATATCGATGCCTGTTGGCGAAGCCAGAAGAGCACATTTCAACCTTCTCTCCCTTGAGTGCATTCCAAATAACAAGCCGTGTTTATAGAGAGGCGCTTCTAGGTGAAAAGGATTTTCATTGTTCTCCAAACCACTGATTCACAATTCACTTCTGAGATCAGAAAATTGAACGGCAAAATGCAACCGAGGAATTTTCTGTGTAATGATGACTCCTGGAGAAAATCGTGCTGATTTAGAAGCCAAAAGCAAACCAAAACAAAACAGAAGCACCACGTGGTGTTCAGATGCACCTGTTAGGCCGACACCCCCCAAACACAGCCCCTGGCCGCGCACGGGGTGAATCTTTGGCTTTCTGCCCATTCTGGACATTTGGGTGGTCTCCCAGGAAGGTTCTGTCCCCACCGTGGAGCCTGGTGTTCCCTGTACCAGGGAATCTCTCCCATTCTGCCGGCTGGGCATGTCACAGAACCCCGTGCCCCCGATATCGAACTGGTGGCCACCGAGGTCCACGTCTGCGGGGAAAGAAGGGAGCCCAGGGCACGGCTGCTTAGGCTTGGAAGGACAAGCAGGTGAAGGGAGATGGCTTGGCTGTCACGTGTCAACAGAGGAAGGCGGTGAATCACAACATCTTCAATCACAAAATGGTTCCTGTTTTCCGAATATTCTATTCTAGACTTCTCAGGCTATTTTACTAAATTTTATAATGTTCCTTTCACTTCTGCTCCACGGTAAGTCACATGCGTTTCTGTGAAATGACATTTAAGGCTCACAACTGTCTGACGGCGTCTCTCAGAGGTGTCTCGTTCCCTCTGGTGGCAGCCCAGGGATGGGTCCTGTCTTCTCTGGGGACAATCTGGCCTTTCCAGGAGCACTGGGCAGGGGGTACAGGGGAGGGAGGGCAGTAGAGAGGCTGGTTGACATCACCTCTGAGCGGCTCAATCAGGACTCTCACAGGGCTGCCCAGAGCCCTGGTCCCGGGGTGGGCGCAGAAACCTCAGGGACCCAGCCCAGTGCCAATGACAGCGGTGCCACCCCTTCAGCGACCTTCAGGTTCCAATCAGGGCCAGCCTCCTCTCCCCCCTCCTCTGTCTCAGCTCCCTTTTTGCTCGCTGTGTTCGGGTGGTGAAGGCTGGATTGCGTATTAACCCTCCACAGAGGCGAGGCTCAAAAACAGGAGTCTGGCTCGCACGGAAAACTCTAGAATGCTTATGTGTTGGGTGATTGCAAGTTCCAGGTCCACCCAGGGCTATAAAAGGGGGGGGCTCCAAATGAGTTCACTAACCCCTTGTTTCTCCCTCACTACTCACGCCTCAAAGGAAGACGACTCTGACTTGGAAAGGTTTTTGGTCTATATTCAAAGGCAGCCCCTGTGTAATACGGCATTTCATTAAATGTGGTATTGTCACCTGTGAGATGTACCACTAGTCTATGCTACACTTTTTTTTTTTTTTTTTAAGTAGGCTCCGTGCCCAACATGGGGTTTAAGCTCTCAACCCTGAGATAAAGAGTGTTTCACTGACAGAGCCAGCCAGATGCCCCTATTTTGGGCTACACCACTAAGGAAAGGGTGCTGCTTCTTAACCTGGGGTGTCACTGACCTCCCTCCTCACCCTGCTTCTGAAGATGGCAGGACATGTCCAGTGTAGGCATTATAATCGATAAATACAGCTGCCAACGCACGGACGTTAGAACAATAGCCCCTGAGTGGTTTTTGTTTCGAAACTACGGTGGCCTATATTTTGGGTGTGGTGGCTATGTTTTTCAAAAGGTTCCCTGTCTCTCAGAGATCTGTCCTAAAATGTTTATGGATAAAATATGGTTTTTGCTTCAAAATAATTAAACAGGGAAGGGGTGACGGGCGAGAAGAAGGGAGGCATGCGTTGGCGGGCCGGTGGCGGTCACAGATGGACCGCGACACGCGGGGCTTCGCAGTAATCTGCACCCTATCGTGTGTCTGTTGGAAACAGAAAATGTTTTTCAAACACTGGATTTCACTCTGAAACACACGAAAGCCTTCCGCTGACTGATCACAGGGAATGGGCAGAGAAAGAATTAAGACGTCAGGTGGAGGGGCTGTCTCTCTTAAATTACAAGCTGTCAGCTTGTCGCCTGTCACCTTCGTCAGGTTAACCTGGAGATGGAAGGGTCATCTGGTCCAACCTCCTGCCCGAGGCAGAGGAGCTCTCCGTGGTGTCCCGGCCATGCGGCTTGCCCTCCCGAGGGCCCTCCAGCCCTGCTGGGACACTCGTGGTGCGAGAATGCGGCTCGGCATGGGGACAGGGCTCTCCAATGTGGCAGCTGTGGTGCCACCATTGAAGGCAAACATTTGGGAGGAAAGCTTTCCTGAGCGGGCGTAAGGACTGTGACTAGCAGCGGCTCGTTAATGAATAAGTCACAATCGCTGTTTTTCTGAGAGCAGATTCGAGGGGAATCCACTCGCTGACTTGCTTTACCATGTGTTTCCTCGAGTGGGGGACGAAAGAAGCAGCTCCCAGGACCTGTGGGTCTGCCCGGCAGTTGGGAACACAAGCGGCTCTAGCTCAGCTTCCTCTGGCCCATCCAGGATTTGCAAACCCCGCTCGCCTCGCTCCGCAGACCCTCCTCGCCACCCCCCGTCTTCCCTCGGGACCAACTGCCCCTCTAGGCCTCCTGCCTCCTGAATCTACAGACAGTCCGGTTCTGGCCGCTGGACACCGAGGTCACACAGACGCCAACTGTGGTAACCTAGACGGAGTCCCTTCCTTTGCCAGTCAAGAAATCCCTCTCTAGAGTATTTTCTTGAAAAGTGCAAATGCATTTGATTTCAGCAACAGAGTCCGCCATTTATAAACGCATTAAAACAGCAAGCACAACATCAGGTTAGAGACAAAGACTGTAGTTAACCGAACTACCACTTGGCCAAAACATGATTAGAAATTGGTGATTTTTTTTCCCCCAACTGAGAGACTCATCAGACTGAAATGAGAAAATGATCTTTTTTCTGCAGCTTAAAGCCAAAAGCCTGAATACTGTTCAAAACCATTGAGCTCCTGATTCTCTATTCTGATGTCTTGGCTGTCCTAAAATATCCTGATGATGTCTGAGTCATCCTTATTAGCAAAGAAAAACCAGGGTGGCCCACCCCGGCGCAGGCTGGCCTTCTAGACGGTGATGTCACAGTCAGCTTTCTTACTGACAAGCCGTCTCTGGGCTACAAATACCGTCCGTGTGTTTTTGTCCAGTGCATTTTTCTAAGGTCCCGGTGGCACCGAGGCCAGAATCCTAATTATCTGGGAAAGAAAAACTGCTCTCGGGACTGACTTCCCTGCTCGGCGATCAGATTCAAGGGAATCTCTCCCATATCGGGCAGGCAAGGGTACAGCCCGGGTGTTGGAGGCTTGAAACCCGGACAACACAGACTGTACGACGCGTGGACCGTGAGCTCAACTTTTAAAAATGCAGTTTGGCGCAAAGGGAAGTTTCTCTTTGTGCCGCGATCCCGAAACCTTCGCTTCTGGTCTCATCACCTGGAGAGGAATCACGCGGCTATCAACGGAGCACCCTATTTTTGGTTACTTTTATAGGCGGACGCGTACTCCCTCTGGGACAGAAAAAAAAGGTAATGTTAAATGGCATTTAAGCTCGAGTGTTAAATAAAAAATACCTTTCTATACCACAGCAGGCGGTATGTCCTGGCAATTTCTCGAAGATTTTAGTTCACAGATTCGAGAAAATTCCATTAGCTTTAATTATTTATCAGCAGTCAATTTCGATTACCGTAGTTGACCTATTTCTGCAGTGTTTGGGCCACCCAGCAACGCGGTAAATGAAGAGTCCTTTTCTACAACGGCTGAATTTCTGAAATAATAGAAATCTACTTTAAGGAAGGAATGAAACCCCAAACCTGTAATTACCACAATACATAACCTGCCATGCTGCCTTTTTGGAGCTGGATAAAATGCACATCTTTGTGAGTTTTTTTGGTTATTAAATGAGATTATCTTGAAAGGGATAAACTTGCTCATGCTATAATTTCTCCCCATTTAAATTTCTTTGCTCCACTGAAAACATGTTCTGTATCTTGGCCCAAGAGTCTCTAACACTGACGGATACGCCTTTAGCACGGTGCCTGATCGAACTGCCTAATGGGAAGGCCTGGCTTTGTGGAGCTGCAGGAGAGGGTTCCTGGTGGAACCCAGTGGAGCTGACAGTCAGCTGCGGGCACCTGAGGGTGGAGGGGGGGACCCCCGAGTGCCCTGGGCAAGAGCACGTGGTGTCCTTCTTTCCGAAGACTCGTCTGATGGTGACGAGTGGCAGGTGTATTGGGCCACTATTCGCGGACTTGGAGTTAAGGTGATGAGGACTGAGGACGGTGCCCACGTTCAAGACACAGAGGCCCTGGTTTGAAGGATGAACCAGAATTGCCCAGTGGCAGCTTAGCAGGACGGGAAAGCCCAAAAGTTGCCAAGCCAGCGGCTGTCAGAGTGAGACTCCTGGGGATGCCTGGCTCCCTGAGGTCCTTCCAAGGGTCCGCGAGGTCCGCACCATTTTTGTTATTTGCCTTTTCCACCCTCGTTGCCTCGTGAAGGCACGTGGAGTTTTCCAGATGCTCTAGGACGGGTGATGATGTCATCGCTCTGAGGTAAGGCCGCATGTGCTCGATGTAGTTTCGTGCTTTTAAGAAGTGTCAGTTTTAGCCCCTAACATATCACTATGGATAGACACACACACACACACACACACACACAAAAGCTCTCAGGAGTCCTTGGGGTTAAGAGGCCAGGACACCGGAGAAATGGCGGCTCTAAGGTTTCTGGTCCTGGGGCAGAGAACTGCACCCAGCTGTGAGGACAGCAAGGCGGCCTGATGACCTGCTGGTGTCCCGTGACGCAGCTGGGCCAGCCGGCCACCCCGGAGCACTGAGGCCCCTCTCCCCGCTGGTGCTGGTGTCTGCAGGGCAGAGAGCTGGGAAGTGTGGCTCTCACAGCCGGGGCTGGTGTCAGCCCGGCCTGGTGGCTCAGGGATTTCTGGCAGGACTTTTGGTGACCAGGGGAGGAGGTGACCTCAGCTTCCTCTGACCCATCTGCTACATACACCTGATGCCCCTCTAGGTCACTTTCTGAATAAGGGCTCATGTCTAAACCCTTTATTTCCAAACTTTGAAAATATGGCTGTGACTTGATTACACAGCCACATGTCACTGGGGTTTGAATTTGTCGAAGAGACGACCTGCACATCAGGCGCCTAATTCATTACAGAACCATCTGAGCATTGACTTCATGCCACGAAGGGGCCAGAAGTCCCAGTCCTGCCCTCATGGGGCTTACATCCGCTGTGAAGGCTGAACCAAGGCTAGACTCCCAGTAGGCAGCTGAGGGGCAGTGCACACCCCAAGCCCGCTCCTGGGGCCCCTGATGGTGTGTGGGGCCCCAAGGAGACCCTCAGTTAGTACCTGCGGCCTGAATGAGGGGACAAGCAGATGCTCTTCTCTGACTCAACACTGCACCCACCTTTTATGGGATCTGCTGCAAAGGGGATTCATGAGCCGCACAAGGGCCCTGCCCCAGGGATGCCTTCCTAGCCCAGGACTCTCAGAAAGGAACCCGGAAACGTGGCTCTGATGTCAGCACACACGCCCACTGTAACTGACGCCAGACCGTAGGCCCTGCTGACATTCAGACAGATGGGCTACCTGTTAGAATGTACATTAATCCGCCAGTTTCGTGCTTCTACTTCTGGGAATTCATCCACAAGAATGACCAGAGACGCACGCAGAGATTTATGTACAGGAATGCTTAGCATGTCCTGTTTAGAAAAGAGGAAAATTAGAAATAATGCAGACGCCAACAGTAGGGGTTACTTAGTCAACTGAGTAAAGCAACACAGTGGCATATTAGGTAGTCGGTAACAGTATTTTTAAAAAAGATTTTACTTATTTATCTGAGAGAGAATGAGAGTACAGATGCCTGGGGTGGCGGGGGCGGGGCAGGGGGAGATGGCAGAGGAGAGAGGGAAGCTGACCTCCCGCTGAGCAGGGAGCCCTATACGGGGCTCGATCCCAGGATGCTGGGAGCCGGACCGGAGCTGAAGGCAGACGCTTCACAGACTGAGCCACCCAGTTGCCCCAGCAAAAGTGGTTTTTGAAGGATAGTCAGTACCATGAAATAAGGTACCACGGCCAGTTAGTTACCAAATTATTTGTTGGGTGGTTTATTACATGCCCCTGGACCCTGTTACAAGAGCTCTTTCAGTCGTGAGCCAGACCTCTGGGCGCCTGCACCACCTGGGGGAGAGACGCTAGTCCAGGGGGCACCCCCTGAATAACCGTGCCTGTGGCTGGTGCCCTAAGGCGGAAGCCTGTGGCGCAGGGGTATCTACGGGGCAGACCCGGCCCTGGCCAGCAGGGGGCGCTCCTGAGAAAGGGCACCTAGCCCCGATCTGTAGGACGGGGGGGGGGGGGGGGGGGGGGGGGCGGGGGGGGGGGGGGCGCGCTCAAGAGGGAAAGGGACGCCAGAGACTACTAAAAGGGCTTACAGTATGACCCCATGTGGGCAAAATGAATAAATGTACATATATGTGTGTTTGAGGTAAAAAGGCAAGAACTATATCGGTGTTACGTGGTAAACGAAGAGAGTTACAGCTGGTTTTTCTTTTCTTTCTTTCTTCTTTTTTTTTTTTTAGATTTTTATTATTTATTTGACACAGAGAGAGGGATAATGAGAGAGAGAGAGCGAGAGAGCACAAGCAGGGAGAGCGGCAGGCAGGCAGGCAGACAGAGTGGCAGGCAGAGCGAGAGGGAGAAGCAGGCTCCCCACCAAGCAAGGAGCCCGATGTGGGCCTCCATCCACAACCTGGGGATCATGACCTGAGCCGAAGGCAGCCATTTAACCAACTGAGCTGCCCAGCCGCCCCTAATTTTTCATTTCTTTGCCTTTAAATGAATCACATCCTCTTCATAGCAAAAAACACTCTTTTTTCTGGATGGGGATGGGGATCAAGTAACAGTTGAAAAAGTAAGCGGGGTTTCTAAGGTTTGCTGAGCAAGTGGGTCGCCCTCTGGCTCTCCTCTCTGGTACAATCGCCACCAACATGGTGACGTCTATGCATTACTTCAGTCCACACGGCCCCAGAGAAAATAAATACTGTACCTGCTAATGCATGGCCCAACTACATGTACTTCTCTAAGGAAAAATTATTTTATAAGCACAATAAGAGTTAGCAGAAAACCTACTGGTCTATTTCTTTCTTTTTTTCATATATATGAAATACTATGGTTCGGGGACAAGCGTGCTACGAAACAAAAATGTACAGCATGATCTTTATTGTTTTAAAATATGTAATATTTATGAAGAAAAAAGAGACTGGAAAGATCTAAAAGCAACACGCCAACATTTATATCTAGGATTACAGGCGATTTATTATTATCTTCTTCATGCTCTATGCAAATTTCTATAACGAACGTTCATGCTTACAGTCAGAAGACAAAGTCGCAGATCTTAGACAATATCGGGGAACACTTAAAACATCATTGCAGGGGCGCCTGGGTGGCTCAGTGGGGTAAGCCTCTGCCTTTGGCTCAGGTCATGATCTCAGGGTCCTGGGATCGAGCCTCTCATCGGGCTCTCTGCTCAGCAGGGAGCCTGCTTCCTCCTCTCTCTCTCTCTGCCTGCCTCGCTGCCTACTTGTGATCCCTCCTGTCAACCCAAAAAACCAAACACCACATCGTTGCAAACTGACACCAGAGGGGCAGGGAGGACCCAAGAACCCACAGGAGGATCCCAGACAGGAGGGGGTGCTGGCGGCTCAGGGGGCAAATCACCAGACAGGGACAGACTCCGCCGCCGAGACAGAGAAGATTTAAACCCAGCTCTCTAACATATCCACCCCTCTTCCCTGGCCTGGTCTCCCACTTCGCTTCTCCACCTGAAGGCCTCGCTTCAAATTTCTGCAGCATCTGTGTGCAACTAGCTTACCTGAAATTAAGCATCGCAGAAAAAGATAGACATTCGTCTCAACTTAATAATCAGTGCATATTGTTATTAATATTTACTTGCTTCACAGAGCCCCTCGGAGGACTAATCAATAATAAACGATAGGGGATCGCCTCGCAGGCACAGAGCAAGCTGTAAACACCTCCTCGCTCACACGCACACAAGCCCACAGAGGCAGGGGCCCTCCTTGGCGGGGTCCTGCTTCTTGGCGGCAGGACACGGTACTTGGCGACCTGGGGCGCAAGCGGGAGGCCCCCCCCCAGAGACGTTTATGGCTTTACGATTATGACTTGTATTTTCTCTTTTCGGAAAACACTACAGAGCCACGGGCACATGAAACGCAGGCCATAATTTCTTAATTTCGAAATGGAATTATTTATATCATACCACTGGAAACCAAGTCTAAGAAACATATGTGAGTCAGCGGCCAATGAGGGAATTTAAACCTTCGGAATCAGATTTTATGTCTAAAGACGCTCAGAGGCTTCCCAGTGGATTACCTCAACCAAGCAATTAAAGAGAAACAAAAGTTTCCAGGGCAAAGAAAGATTTCCTGGCCCCCTCTGCCCCAGCAATCCAGACATGTGGCGGACGACAATGCCTGGCTTCAGGAAGGGCGCCCAACCCGTGCCACCGAAGGATGTCCTTTTAAGGCACCAAGGAAGCAACTCCTTAGTTTCTCGAAGCCTGATCCAGCAGGTGCCAGCCCTCAGGGAGCCCAGAGGTCAGGGATCAGGCGTACGGCCTAGGCAAGGGCAGGGTGAAAAGGCAAGTCATTCATTGTATTTATTATGCTAAGGCCTCAAGGTCCCAAAGTTCCTTCGCTCGCTCACCGCTCCCCGACTTGCAGCTTCTGGTAGCCTGCAGAGCTCAAGGACTATGTCTGAAAAGAAGTCGGCTTACTACCAACGTCTTTGCCCAACACTGCAGTTCAAGGCAGGCGTGCCATTTCAAAATTAGCCCATTTCACAGGAAATCCTGGGTGCAGAAGGGGGAGGAGTGTGGGAGGAGCAAAAGGCAAACTGGATGCCCCTTTGGGATGTGTTCTCTTGGGGTGCCACGAACCGAGCTCCTAAAGGCACTTACAGACAGCCACCCACTGTGAAGGCCATACAATTCGGTTTCTTCCAGGTCTACTGGCCAGGGCGTGCCGGGACCTGGATGGCAAGACCCAGACTCGGCTCAGAAACCCCTGTGCTTCAGGAAGAGTGTGTATGTGAGTAACTCAGTGGAAAAAGCAGAGCCCTCTGTTCCTGGTGCGGGGCGGAGGCCGACCAGCCACAGAACATACACAGGGTATCTGGACCTGGGTCTGAAGAAAATTGCTAATGCTTACAGAATCACCAGGCTTCCAGTAAACCAATGGCTTTAAAAAACACTTCTGGAATTCCTCTAGCAATCCTCCCCAGGCCTGTTACCAAATACTAACTTCTACAGGGTTCTGGAATCTTCTTCCGAACACACAGCATGGCTTCTTCATAGTGCAACAATTCAGGAAAGAGATGCAGCTTAACAAATTCTCTATCTCTTGGCCAGAGCCGTGGGCCCCACTAGATGAATCAGAGAGAAGTCCATAAACGTGGAGAGCATTTGCACACACAGACTTTTCTTTTATTACCTTATATGGCAAATATAGATCTATTTATCTCTGATCAACGTGGGCTTTAGTTTTTCCTACCTTACTGCCTTCCTTAAAAATGTCTCTTGCTCCACGACTCAGCCGCTCACCCCACCACAATACTGATATTCATAACCCCGGGCTGGCTTGTTCTTTTTCTTTCTTTCTTTTTTTTTTTTCTTTTTGGTATGAGGACAGAATGTTTTACATCGGTAAATATTTGAGGCAGGTCAAAATACCTAGCTATTTACATTCTTGCGACACCACTGCTGAACAGTAAGGGGCTGTACGGATTTCCACAAGAATTTAACCTAAACGAGTTTTCTCCCTCAAGGAATCGTGTTTCTTATCACACATTCAGGAATCAGTGAAAACATAGTGGTTGGGGCTGATTTTTTTTTCTTTTCTTTTTTTTTTTTTTTTTGACATGTTCCTTAAAGAGATAAACATCAGAAATATTTTCAGGCTTCCATGACTGGCTAAGCCAGTTTTAAGAGCGCTCTGGAGAACCCTTACGCGTTCACTCACTCAGTAAAGGCGGACGGAGAGTCAAGTGAACAGAGATGAACCCCAGACCTGCCCCACTCCTGAGGACACAGAGAGGGGACAAGGCACGAGGGGGAGGAGACGACAGAGTGCTCCAGCCTCCACAGAGAGGGCTTTCGTTGTGGGCAGGTGGGGGTGCGTTTGGCAAAAAGGGGGATGTGGCCACAGAGGGGAAAGAGGGCGGGCGCAGGGGAGGCGGCGGGAGGGGGCGGACCGAGGGGTCAGTGCCCCTGCCAGGAGAATGGCACAGGCCGGGTGGTCCTCTGGGCAGGGGAAGGAGCTGGGCTTCCTCATGACCCCAGGCTAGACTTGAAGGACGTTCGGCCAGACGTGGCTCTCCCTTCTCCTTTGATTTTCCTATTCACCCGTGCAACGAGCAGAGTCGTCAGATACAACCTCTACAAGATGCTAAAGGCCCACCAGAGATCAGTGAGGGACCCTGGCCGCAGAGGCCGGGGTTCGAACATCTGGCTGTCCGACCCAAGGCGGGGTGGACTCACCTGTCGTTCCATCGGGCGGCTCCTTGAGAGTCTTGGACGCAAAAGGGTGTCTGTTGGGAATGTCTGTGTATTTGGAGGACCTGGGAGGGCTGTTTCTATGAACAGTGCCAAGTCAACAATATGGTGACCAGTGCTTGCAAGTTCCTTTGGTGAAATTATTTCTGAATCCCCTTTAACTGTCGCCCGGAACGATCTGTACCAAGTATCTATCTTAAATTCAAGTGTCACAGGGCACCTGGGTGGCTCAATGGGTTAAGGGTTAAGCCTCTGCCTTCTGCTCAGGTCATGATCTCGGGGTCCTGGGATCGAGCCCCGCATCCACCTCTCTGCTCAGCGGGGAGCCTGCTTCCCCTTCTCTCTCTGCCTGCCTCTCTGCCTACTTGTGATCTCTGTGTCAAATAAATAAATAAAACCTTAAAAAAAAATTCAAGTGTCACGGCCAATTATTAACCAACCCCCCACCCCAGTCTCCTCCGAACTCCACATGGCAGCTCTGTTCCACAGAGAGGGTCGACAAAGATGTGCAGGAGAAGCCTCTTTGTCTCCCAAATCCCACCGGCATCCTAAGAGAGCAGCAAAGCTTTCTAGAAAGGCATTTCTTGGTGGTCTTAGGGGAGAGTTGAGGGGAGTGAGTGGCCTCTGCTGGGCAGAGGATCGCAGAATCAGAATGTCCCCAGCATGCTGAGCGCTGGGCTGGGCAGTGTGCTTGGACACGTCACCCTCTTACGAGTCTCACTCTGTCCCCAAAGCTCTTGCAGGATTCCCGCTACCAGACAGCAATGCTAGGAGAGCAGACGGCCACGTGGGTATGCTAGAAAGCATACGACAGATCCAAAGATGGGTTCTTCTACCCAAAACAACCTTGTGAGAGGTTACAGAAATAAAGTTGAATAAAATATGATACACGCCTTGGGCTGAGTGAGGTAAAGCGACAGTCTGACTGGCATCTTCTAGAACATTCCTCAGCTTAGCAAGTCCCTGGTGCTCGCACACACCAGCCTCCCCGGAGCTCCAACAGAAGTCACCTGACACTCTATCACGCAGACCTGCGCACGGCTCCGTCTCCTCGTGGAGCTCCTTCCCCGTCCAGGCTGGCTTCCCTGGGCGTGGCCGGACCAGCCGCCGACACATGCATTCCCTGAACGCAGATTTGATTCGAGAAATGCCCTGTCTGCGTGGTTCAGTGGCTCCGTGAACCAACCTCTCTTATGTAAGCGCATCTGCCAAGTCATCCTTACGGAATATCTCAAATCCGCCTGGGCTGGAACTCCAGCTCTGCGGGGTCCTGGCTGCGTGGGCTCAGAGGCTGACTAAGATTCCTCTCTGAACCCAGATGTCCCCCCTGGCGTGGCCTTGTCCGAATGACGTCCGACGCACAGCAGGCAAGCAATAAGCATTTTGGGGTGAATGAACCGGTGGGTCCTCCAGGTGGCGGTCACCGGGATGACGACGGTGACATTACGCCCTTGCTGTGCGCGTGCGCCTCAGAGCTCCGGGACCCCTCCCATCTTTCACCTGCGGGTCTGCACAGTGCTCCTTTGTTGCCCGCCGACCTTTAGGTAGTCTAATCTGACTGATGGCCAGGCTGTTCCTTCTCCCTGGCGCCGGATCAAGGGCCTGGCATTTCCTGGGTGTTCATGCCACGCTGCTGACTTTGGGGGAGCCAGGGCCGTCTCAGCGACCCCTGTCACTTGAGCACCGCCCTACGCCACCCCTAAAACGCTGCCAAATGCCGCTCGCGGTGTCCTTTACAGGGATGGGCTGCGAGGACCTTCCCGAACAGAGATTTCCGAAGGTGATCTCTGCTAGTCTGGCCCTGGGAAGGTCCACTGAATGTCCTGGGTTTCCTCCACTGTTACCCCCAACCTCGGCTCCCTGCCCCCTCCTCCCAGATGACGTGGCAATGGCTTGCTGTGCCCATCTCATGGATGCTCGGCATTTCTGTATCGGGCCAGAGAGGCCGCTCACCTCAATTTTTGTCTTTTCTAAATCTTGAGCTGTTCTGAGAGGTTGGATCCAGGCGACCTCTCCTTCCCAGGCTCCCTGTGTAGGCCAGAGACGCTCTCTTTCTATGTCTTAACATGTACCAGAGAGAGATTAAGCTAAATGAGGCATGCCATTCATGAAGGCTCACTGAAATTATGCCTGCTAATCTTTTAAGTGGCAAGAACATTATGCAATACAAAAGGAATCTTAGTAATTCTAAAGCTCTTACCCAACTGAGAAAGCCCAAATTTATAGAAACTAGAGGTAAAGATGTTCCAGAAGACTGCCCGAATTGCCCCCACCCCTGGTGTGGAGAAATCTAGAAAGATCCTGTAGTGGGCGAGAGAAGGTTGGAAGGTAGAGCGCACAGGGCACAGGGCACAGGGCAGGAGGCTGGGACCCAGAGCGGGCCTAGGCCCGACGTCCTTTGAATCGCTTCACCTGTAGAAAGAGGCTTGGTGGAGACTCTCTCTCCTTGGTGGGACTGAGCTGTTTCCCAAGCCTTCTCTGCTGTGCCTGTAAAGCCTTTCTGCGGTGTGTACTTCTGGGAGACGGAGGACGTCTGTGGCCACAAGGCAAGGCATTCTATGGGCCTCGTTCACGAGGCCAGCGCCGTGGCAGGCCCTGTCTGTGCCATCTCGTGCATGTATCAGAAGAGCCCTTCAGGCTCGTGGAATGATGCTTACTGTGGACACAGGGATCAGGGGTTCAAAAAGGCGGTGTTTCGCCCGAAGCCATCTGGCTGTAACGCAAACTTGGGGGCCGGCTGGTGCAAAAGCCACTTCGCTGTGTGGCCCCCACGCTAGGCTGGCACAGGGCCAGCCAAGTCTCTGTACTCTGTCCTGCCCGTTCACCTCTGGGGCCACTGAAGCACACGTGTCCAAGGGTTCCCTGAACCGTGATGAGCGATCGAGAACCCAACCTATTTCTGATACACCCCATGTGAACCTTGCCCAGTGGGTGGAAGAAATTCCGGACAAGGGCCTGTTGGTGCAAAGCCACGATTTCACGTAACTGTACCTTCCTCTCTCCTCCGGAAACAGTATTTCCTTCACCTTCAGTGTGCAATTTGGTATTTGCTACATGTTAAGTTCTTACACGTGTCTTGTCCTACTGGAGGCAAGGAAGGGAGCCTTGGCCCCCACGTGCAGGTGTACAGCAGAGCAGGACAGTGTGAGGCTCGGTGCTCGGGCGCTCCAGTGCAGGGGCTGAACAGGTTACTCTGCCCACAGGGAATAGCGGGGGTTGGGGCCTGCTCTTCCTTCCACTTGGAAGCACAGGGGATGAAGAAATGCGTGCAGATAAGGCCACGGCAGGGAGGGCGGGGACACACAGGAAAGAAAGGCACAGGGAAAACACAGTGGAGGCTCAGGAGAGAAAGTCCTTCTCGCGGATCAAGGCAGGCCAAGAGGAGGAGGAGGGCACTTGAATTAGCAAGGCTTGGACGCGGAGGGCGAGTAGGGAGCGGGAAGCTTTCTAGAAAGAGGTGACGGTATAAGCAAAGGGAAGGAAGAAGTGAGGCAGGTCCCCAGGGGCGCGTCACCACCACAGCAAAGGAACACAGGGATCCGATCGGAGCTTGCTTTAGAAAGGCCGACCTGAGGGGGGTCCCCAGGACCGGCCATATAGGGAAGCATGGAGCCGAGGACGCCAATGGGACAGTATATCTAGGCAAAGGTGATAAAACCAGAAATGGGGAAAAAATCAAAAGCTAAAAAACAAACAGAAAAAAAACCCACAAAAAACTCCAAAACCCACAAATGGGGTGGCTGCAATGGAGAAGAAGCAACACGGCGTTCTCTAGAACAAGACACGACCCGACAAGTGTGGTGACCCAAGAAGGGAAGCCTGGGCGGAGATGAATTCTGCGTGAAGGCCGAAGCTGGGATGAGGGGCCGTGGCCCTGTGTGCAGGTTCAAGAAGAAAGGATGGGGCCAGGCCCCAGAAGGTGAGGACAGTGGGAAGGAAACCGCTTCTAGAATACTAGGACCTTGTAGGACCCGCGGTTTCTTGCCCTGGGAACTACCGATGACACTCAATACGAGTGAGGAACTGCTCTAGTCCACTCCTGCCACCCATACTTTGCCCTAGATTTTATCAGTTTCTGAAGATGATGGGCCAAACTCCTTCACGAGAACCCTCTTCTCTTCCCCGAGGAAAAAAATCCACTGTCCCTGGCTTCTACTAGGTACTCGAAGGCTCCCCTCTGAGGAAAGAGTGTAGATGCTGGGCGCGCCGGATTCTGATAAGGTTTCCCTGTTTCAAAAGTAACCAGGCGACTGGTCTCATCCTTAAAAATTAGTAGCCGGAGCCCCCAAAGCTGGTCCGTACCCCAGGAGATGGATCTATGCGACCACCTGTTTTCTTCTTCATTTCCAGGCAGAAAGGGAATGACCCTGACATAGAACGCAGGGGGCTTTCCTTCTGAGCAGCTGCACGCCCCACCAGAAGCCTAGGTCGGCACCCAGCAACGTGCGCGCTTAAGCTTCCGCGGCCTTGTTTTCCAAGCTCGTCTCCAATCACCTGCAGAACCCGACTGCTGGCTAAACCCCTCCCGTGCCCGCCCGTTCCTGGCTGCTCTCCGCTCCGGGAGCCCAGGCAGCTGCTCTTCAGGGAAAGGGCTTCAGAGGAGCCGCTCCCCCTGCACCTGTAGGAACGGGTACCACAAGGGACACGATGGGGACAGGAACGTCGGTGAAGAGCGGGGAGGTCGGTGAGGCCTCCTCAGGCGTGCGCTGTGCTCCTATCCGCCTCTATCAAAGGCCGAGTTCTCCAGGACGCAGGGAAACCCCGAGACAGCCAGGGACTTCCGCGGGACGCTGAGGAGGGGTGCGTCGGGACACAACCTGCAGAACCCTGCCCACGACAAGCAACAGACCACCTACTCCGGTGTGTGTGTTTGGGGGCGGGGGGGTTGGCAAGCTCCTCTGTCCCACCAAATCCTACCAGCTGCCAGTATATTTTACCCTTTTGAATGGTTACATTTGAAATGCTTGGTTAAGTCCCTACACGATGGCCCTGTTTTGCCTCTTGGCCAGCCGTGTCTAAAATCTCTAGTATCTGGGCCTTGAGGAGAAAGTCTGGGACCCCCTGATCGATTTCCCCATTTCTCTCCTTTTCACTCACCACCCCAGTCCCTCCCATGAGGAGGACGAGTGTGGCCATGTGGAAGGGGCCGGGAGGCCGGGGCAGCTGGGCACATGGCGCCCAAGAGCCTGCTGCCGCACCTCGGGAGGAGCCTAGCCAAAAGCTTGCTGGAAACATCAAATGAGACGCGGGGGACAAATCTCTTCAAGGGCTCGGAAGGCTCCGGGGATGTGCACTGCTTGTCACTGAGGCTTACGCAGGAGCTGATTTATCACCAACCTTTATTTTCGTCTCTTGTCAACGTTGAAGCCTGACATACTCTCCGAGCACACACCGATCTAGAACGCGTGTGAGGATCCGCTCAGCTGCCAGACAGATGACCTGAGCAGCCTATCCCGGGCTCCCATGACCCCGTCTCATCCCCAGGTCAGGCTAACCTCCCGGAGCCCATGTGCTGGAGACGCTCGCCCAGGCCGAGCTCCGCCATCTGGAAAACCTCCCCGACTCTGCGTCCAGACCTATGTGCCAGGAGACAAAGGATGAAGCCGTATTTTTTAGGAAATGCAGCCTGTCTGCGCATCTTGTAACACAAAGCACAGAGCGATGCAGGGGAAGGGTGATACTTCACATTTGAGGTCATTCTAAAACTGGGGTCGCCACTTAAGTTTAATTTAAGTGACACCGTGGTGACCTTATTAGCTTGGGAGTCCCAGGGCACTTAATGCAGCGGCCTGGGAGGCGGGCAAGCTCGCCGCTCCAAAGGAAGCGGAGGATGTGAAGGCCTAGGGTGGCCTGGCGGAGGGGTGGGGCAGGCGCGGACCCCCAGGGAAGCCGGTCCCGGGCAAATACTGTGTCCACAGGAGTCCCTCCCTCTAATCCTGAGCCCTTCCAATAAGGCCGCTGTCACTTGCAAATACAAGGCTAATGGGTGGCCCCTCTTAGGTCACTTTCTGGAGGGCTGAAAAGTAGCCTCCTTTATTGTGATTATCTTCCACCGGCCCCCCGAAACCAAACTGTACCCAAAACAGCAGGGAGATGCATGCCAGCCACTTCTGTCTGGGGCACTGTCCCCCTCCCCCGTCGGTGGGCCTGCTGGATGGGGTGGGACAGAGACCTTCCCTTGAAGGACCAAGGGACTCTCTCTAGAGTCCCTCCATGGGTGGCAACAGCTAAGATTTCCCTTCTAAGGAGTAAAAGAACTCCACCCAAGGGGGACACTTTTTAATAATACGTATGTGACAGGTGGGGGTGGCCAGGAAGGCCCAGAGCTACCGGCTGACCCACAGAGCACGCTCCATTCCCTGGAGGCCCCTGGATAGTGATGGCTGACAACAGGGAGCCCCAGCCAAACAACAAAGCAGACCTCACATCATCCTGAAGCAAAGAGGGGACTGAGCTCTGGGAGGCGTGTGGCCCACCAGCAAGGTGTCCTTGGGCCACGACATCTGGGGACACCACCACCGGGAACTGTAACCGTGCCAGGAAGCATGAGCGCTCAGACGAGACCCGGGAGCCCCCAGAGAGCGGAAAACCTGCAAGAAAACATGAGGCGGATATCCGATGGAGAAACAGAGCCACCCCCAAATCCCACAGCCACTGACGCAAGAGGGAAGGGCCCAAGCCAAATGTCTCTCCCTCCCAGCCCAGGACTCGAGGTGTCACGCACAAGTCGCAACCATACACCCTTTTACCTCATCCCACGGTTCTGACCATCCCTTAATCAACTTTCTTGTAAAAAAAAAAAAAAAAAAAAATCACATTTTTCCATCAACAGAAGTAGCGAGCGCACAGCGAGGTCTCTAACTTGAGCACATTCCGTAGAAGCCGTTGATCCGGGAGTCAGCATTTGCGAGGCGGGCCCTGGAGCAAGTCAGGAGTGTGGTCCAAGACGTGCCCAAGTTCAGAGGTGGGCAGGCCTTCTTCGAACACACCTGCTGGGTCACCTCCTGCAGCGGGCCCACCCAGGGAGGGCCAAGTGCTGGCTCGAGGTCCCTAACACCCAAGACACCCTGTTTACAGGTCTGAGACCCCTAGAGAGCCCCCTGTGGGCTGGGCCATGACTTCTGGGTGTTTCTATTCCTGGCACCAGGCCTGACAAGTAAGACGCATTTAATACAAATGTTTATTAAAGATTTTCAAGGTGGAGAAGGAGTATTTCCACTTTCCACCCACACCCCAAGTCACAGCTAAATAAACGAGGGATGTTTGGTTAGAAGACAAGGAACTCCCGAATCAAACAATTTGGTTCATGGGGGAGCAGTGAACGGGAGCTACTGGGAGGGCCCCAGGCAAACGCCCCTAGTCGGTCCCCCCCCCGGCCTCAGTCCGGCAGGTGGGCGCGCAGAGCCGTTTTTCGAGGACCCCAAGCTATCCGACGAATTTGCCGAGCGAAGTCTGCAGGACGTCGGTCGAAAGCAAAACGTTTAAAAATATCCTGCCCTAGCGACTGCCAAACCCTCCCCCGAACCCATGAGCACACCCCACCAAGTAAACAGTTGGCTGAAGGGGGGACCGGGGCGCGTGGAAAGCGGCGGGACACGCTCTGCGGCAGCCTCCACACGAGGATGAGAGAGAGGCTGGGTCAAACCGGCCTACTTGGGAAACATTTGGAAGCAGTTTCACTGACAAGTCGCCTGCGAGAAATACTGCAGACAGAGTCCGATTTCTATTTTGGTGCGAACATCGGGAAATGAGCTTAAGACACATGTGTCTCAAGTCAGGGCAGCTGCGTTTCCAAACGGCTCAAAATAGAGACTCTTTAAAACACGCTCACACGACACGGACAAAACCACCAGGCCCCCGGCTTGGGACAAAGGATTTCATTTTCTTACCAAACTGAAAAACTTCAAAAGAGATAGAGTTGTTGTTGTTGTTGTTGTTTTTTAAGTGATAGAGTTTTAAACTCGATCCAATTCAGTGCTTTTGTCAGTAATCTTAAACCGAGTGGCTGGACCGCTCTCGGGGCAGAGCGGGCCGCTGGGCCAAGGGTAATCTTGGAAGCAGTTGGGCCACGAGTGGCGCTGCTAGAGACGAGCCCATTAGCCGGTGTCGGGAGGTCTTCTCAGACAATCTGTCATGGGCCTCGGCGGAGCAGAAACCACACTCGAACACTCTTAATTGCGGGGCGCTCTCTCAAAGCAGTGGCAGTCCTGCTGTCTATAAATCAGAGGGCTGCAGCTCCCAAGCTGGTGTATTTGCTGGAGAATTGAGATCTCAAAGTAGTCTTCTGACACTCGTCGTCTGGGAAGTTCAAAGGACCACGCGCAGGCGTGGCCAGCAGGCTCCTGCGGGGACCAGGGGGAGGGGAGGCCCGCCGGCGAGTAGGGGAGAGGCTTCTCCAGACTCACACCCAACTAAGGGATGGAGGGACGCCCTAGGGACCGGCCCCGTCCCCCTTCCCAACAATCATATGTCCCCTGCTTCAAGCTGGCCAGGGGACAGCGGATGCCCCAAGATGTAGCACTTGATGACTTGACAGAGGCCAATGTGTCCTTCCCAAATGTACAGAACAGGGAGGGAGCTGGGAGGCCGGGGCTCTCCTAGGGTGGGCTGGGCAGGGCAGGGGCAGGGAAACGCTGCCGCCCAAGGGCTGAGAAGAATGGCACTTCGAAGCCCCGCCATGAACCTGAGAGCTCAGAGGCCTTTAGCTCTCATGCTCTTGACTTCAGAAAAGGAAGGAGAAAGACTTTGCTGGACGCAGACACAGTGATGAGGAAGGGCTCTCTGACTGCAGGCACTGCGGGGGGTGGGGGGGGGCCTGGGAAGCGGGCCCTCCGCCCCTGCCCAGGGTCTCTGGGGACCACGTGCCAGGGCTGCGCTCCTGCGCTTCTGGGGGAAAGCCAGTCTCCCCCCGGGATCGGTTCACCCTCAGGAAGACTGAAGTCGGGAAAGCCACCCCTCTGATCCTGTCCTTCCTGAAACCCTACGGGCCCAAGCAAGAGCTGCTTCTCCCCCAGCACGCAGGGCTCGATTAAGGATGACGGGTGCCTTCCAGACAGTCCTGGGTGGACCCTCAGCCGGGGGTATGTCCTCTGTTGGGACACCCCGACCCGGGGCGGGGGGGCAGGAAGTAGCTGCCTCATCTCTACATCCCAGGCTCAACTCTGCAGTGGGGACTCTGGACACCCAGGAAACATGGGGAAGCAATGGGTCATCTCTACTCGGGTCATGGCCCAGGATCTGGCCGCGTGCCTGTCCCGGGGGGGGCATGATGGGGAGTGGCAGGGTGAACGGCCACGATGGAGTCCTGTGAAAGGCATCGGTTTAAGAGCAGTAACAGAGCGGAGTAGCCGACTCTCAGGCGGCTCGGGGAATCCCCGGGCTGGGGCTGGAAGCCAGGCCACCGAGAACCGCTCCGTGGGGCCCAGCAGGGCCCCGCAGCACTGGGTGGGGTCGGCCTGATGACCAGACACTCTGACCACAGCGCTCCCTCCCTGAGAGCCCCGTCCCGGGAAGGGCGAAGCCAAGGGCTGTCAGCAGAGCCCTGCCCCGGAGCCAGGGCGCTCGGCTGCCCTTGGCTGGCTTCCTCCGCTCATGGGGTGGGTGGCTCTGAACAGCTTCCTAACCACGAGTCTGTTCTTTTCGTCTGCAGAAAGGGGAGGAAATAAGAAAAACGCCCAGATACGGACAGCCCAGGCCAGCGCCAAGGAGTGATTCTGGGAGGGGCGGCTCTGTTTAGGTGAGCCGGTCAGAGAAGTTTCTAGAGGAGGCTGCTTTGAACTGGCACACGGAAGAGTGTGGACATCGGATGGCAAGGTAAGGACAAGGCCAGAGCAGAGGAGAGAGAGGAGAAGGGGCCGTTTCGACAAGCCACAGAGAGAAGGATGCTGGGAAAGGAGGGCGGGAGTCAGGACGACAGCGGTGCGTCTGGGGACCGGCCTTTCATTTTCTCCCCTTGTGTGTTCGCTTTGGTCCTGCCACCTCCAGAGCTGCCTGGGGCCCCTCCAGGCTTGGTCATGCCAGGCGAGGCAGAGACAAACCGGG
>NC_081567.1:8169062-8207418 GCF_022355385.1 Mustela nigripes | reverse complement strand
CTCTGCCCTCTTCTCCCAGCGCCGACCCGGAGTGGAGGACGGTGATCCGGGACGTGCCCAGTCACCTTCCGGCCACCCTCCCGGGCACAGCCTCCCCGGGACTTCTCCTCCACGAGAAGGTCAGACATCTCCACCAAAATGTAAACTAGGCAGATGGCCCCGCAGCTCGGGGATAAATACGAATCCGCACTGCCAAGCTGACTGCAAACGACCCGCCAATCTGCTAAGTCCCCACAAACACAAGTCGCTCTGCATTCACCAGGGTGTCTTCTTGCCGACGGGACCGGGGCCAGGCCAATGTGCTTCCCAAACATCAACAAGAGTTTTGTACAAGGAAATCGAAATCCCTGACAACTACAGGCTAAAGCCGTTTTAGAACGATCTGCGGGGTTCTTTTCTGCACTGGGGTTTCTATTTTGTGACCAAAATCCCTTCCCAAGCAAAGAGTTACTAGAAGTTCTGAGGACGTTTTGTTCCAAGTGACCCTTAGCGCAGAGAGATTCAATTAGGGTCATTCAGTCGAGAGGCCGAAGGCCCTAATTTAAGCCAAGCAGGTTCAGATGGTGCTGACTTGGAGGAAGAAGAGATCCAGACTCATTAATTTTCTAGAGGAACAACAGAAAGAACAGGAAGGACCTGACGGGGTAAGTGGTGTGCCATCACCGTGCACGGTTTCTCCGGTTTAGATGAAGAATGTTTCTGGAACTCTTGTGGCGGCGGTCCCTAAGCCAGGGTGGCTCCCTCGCAGGAGGATGTGAGGTGGCTTCCAAGCGACCCAGGAAAAATGGCGGGAGCCAGGAGCGGGGGGCGCTGGAGACCCCAATCCCTCACAGTTCCCAACAACTAGGGTCCAAGGCAGGCAGCAAAGTCACTGGGGCTTCTACGGTTTCTCTTCTGGATGAACGAGTTCTTTGATGACGTCCCAAACCTAAACCAAGACCCTCTGTGCCTTCCCCGGGAGGCAGAAAACCAACAGATCCACAACAGAGAAGGCGGAGGCCTTCAGCCCAGGTCCAAGTGCAACTATCTGGGTGGAGAAAGCCAGCTAAAGATAGGCCAGGCTGACCACGCTGTCCCAGGGAGACTGCTGCTAGGCTCCTACCAGCAGAGCTCTGGATAAAATTTAAAAATAATAAAAAAAATAAAATAAAGGTGACTCCTAAGGGGCAGCGAGAATAATGCAGGAGCCTGAGGCTCTCTGGGGATAAACTTGGGGAGCCCTGCTAAGGCGATGATTAGGGAGGGGAGCGTCCTGCGTTCGCTCCCAGGCTGCAGGCTGGAGCAGCTCGATGGGCAGTGCAGCCACCACGGGGGAGGGAGTGTGCAGGAGGGAGCGCGCCTGAGTGATCGGAGAGGACTTTGGACAGGCCATGTTTGATGCACGAGGGCACTGGGTAAATGGAACCAGAGCCGGTGGGCCTTGGAGTTGATGGACACAGGGTAAGCGGTGCTCTTGGCACGGCCTGGCCTGCTGAACAGACGTGTAGGCGTGAAAGGTCAGGACACGCCTCCAGGAGCACCAGGGGGACAGAGAGGGGACCACAGGTGACCAGGCAGGGGTGGTCATGGAAGCCAAGGGAGGGTTGCCTAAGACAAGGCCTGAATGCGTCTTCTGCACTTGGAGACGTGGTCCAGGGACAGGGGCCGGGGCCAGTGGAAGAGCCTGGGGACACAGTGGGTGTGAAAGGAGGAAGATGCCCAGGAAATCCCATGCAAACTGCTGGGACAGGTTCAGAACCCATGCAGGCCACGCGCTGGGGAGTGGAGGAGCTGCTCCCTCTCCTTTGCACGGCGTGCAGTGCGAGTGGATACATGAGCGAGGGAATGACAGCGTGGTCTCGTGCAGTGGCCATCAGCTTCCTCCTCACACAGCAGGCCTCTGACACACCACGAAATGGACCTGTGAATACTTCCTGGGGAGGCCCCGGAGCCACCCCCAGAGCACCCTGGACACTCCCCCCCTCTTGGAGCCACTGCAGCTCTCAGCCCCCATCTCCCGACAGAGGGCCGCTGCCTCTGATCCCTGACCCTGTCTTCTGCATTCCTCTGCATCAGCAGTGGACCAGCCAGTGCTATTGTCTGGAGCAGAAGAGCTGTCCCAGGATGTAAGGCAGAGAACCTCAGGAAAGGTAAGGACGTGGGGCCGGCCCTCCTTTTCATAGGGGGACAAGCTGAAGCCCAGGCAGACGGAACCCCAAGCTGCCTGGGGTTGGCACAGCACGGCCGGCCCAACTTGGGGTGGCCAGAGGTTCCCCAGATCTGCAGAATGGGGCTATTATCATTTTACACATACTGTATTATTCTCCACTGAGACTGTAACCACCATACTTTCTAACAGTGTATAAATGCTGTACATAAAGAAACCCCTCAACTGATACAAGAGCCAAGTCCCGTTAATCTGTCAAGAATCTGATGCACCACCTTCCAGATGCAGCCACGGCCATCAGATTTTGCTTCTTCGTGTCTGAGTTTACTGGTCTAGCCCAGCTGAATTAAGAGACCTAAATCAGTGGCCCCCACGGGCCACGAGGCCAACTAGAAAAAGTCTATTTATTTCGGTTTAGAAATATGTACTGAGGCCCCCCTCCGCTGGGCACTAGGCATGTGGGGAGGACACTGCCTGGGCCTTGGGGACCCCACTAGCCACGGGCAGTGTATGAGCTGAGGGGACCATTGGCACCCAGCTAACCGGCTGGTCACGCCCGTCCCCACCTCCCTAGCAACTTCACAACAGAGGGAAAGCTCCACGGTATCCAAGGGGCCTCCTCCTGTGACCCTCTGTGACTGTGTCTGCACCTACCTGAGACACAGACCACGGCTGCTGTCTGGGGGGGGGACCTCAGCCACTTGGCCCAGGTGCCTGGCTTCTCTTGGGTCAACTTTTTGGCTGCCCCTGTGGAGCACTTCAACTGTCCTGCCTGCAGTGGCCGGGGGAACCCACGGTTTGTTTCAAGTGCTGCTGTGTCTCCACGGCTCGTTTTCTTACGTGCTCTTTTTAATGATATGAAACCAGAAGTGCTGGATCTCATGAGCCAGCTGCGGATGAGCTGCCCATCTGTGCTGGGTGGGGGTGGGGGTGGGACACTGCACAAGGGGATTCCAAAATCCTCGTGTGGACTTTATCCTGCGATGGTGGCCGGCCACCCTCTCCCCAGCGTTCCCACCGCGAATGTCAGCGGCACGACTGGGTGCGAAGGCTAAGAGCTGGGGGAGGATAGGGAAGAAATACGGCCTGCGGTTCTCCCCGACCACACGCCGGGGAAGTTCTGCTTCTTGCTATTGAGCAGTTACTTTACTATCTCGTTTCCTTTCAAGTTCATTGTCTCCATGTACCCCGTTGATTCTTATTTGCATGCAGATCCTATTCTGACCCCGAACCTTCTACTCCAACATCTGTCCACGCCAGATGCCCCCAGAACCATCTAAAGGGAAGAACAAGGCCAAACATGCTCTCCCTCTAAGCCTGACGGGTCTTCATCTGTGGGAGGGACACGACGACATGTACTTGGAAGATTCTGGGGCAGATCTTAGCAGGGACGAATGCTGACTGGCACTTAAATAACTGCACTCTGCACCTGCTGCTCTTCCCGGCAGGGCTGGGGCTGTAGGGACTGCCCTCCACCTCTCGGCCCTCCCCAGCCTGTCTTGTCTCCACTGGGCTGAGGCCATCCTTTTGCTGGTTCCTTCCCAGGGCTCGGGAACCCACGCACAAATCAGACCCAGGGAAAACATGTGCAGAGAGATGCCCTGTGTGTCTTCTACGGAGCGGTCACGGTCCTCCCCCCTCTACCCATGCAGCTGCCTTCCTGCCTTCCACGCCCCTGGGGGCAGGGGTGGTGGCGGAGCTGAGAATGTGAACAGCTGGAGGAAATCAGGCTGGGGTCAGGACACGGTGCCCCACCTGCCAGCTGTGCCCCCACCCACTGGCGCACCCAGGACGACTGGGCACCAGGCTCAGCTTCCAGCAGGCAACAAACAGCACTGGGCCTCATCTCCCTCGAAGGGGGGGGCATGAGGTTCAAGCTCTTCAATACCAGGACCTCTAGCTAGACTTCATGCCGAGGATGGCCAGTGGCGGAAAGCTCAGGCGTGGCCTTGAGCTTGGGCTCTGCCCCCTTGGCAGCGCTGTGACCTTCGGGGAGAGCCTGGAAACTTTCCTAATGCTTCTGAGCCTGTGTTTTCCCATCTGTGAAATCAAGATACAATCACCGCCCCCCCCCACCATGATGCTATGAGCTTAAATAAAATGCTGGCCGCGGAGCATGGAGCACTGGGCCTAACATAAAGCCAGCAACCACTCCCAGTCGCACCATCACCGTCACTGGTACCGCTGCTCGGCACAGGCAACAGCCCAGGCAAAGTGCCAGTAGGGGTACCGCATGGGCCCTCAGAATGCACAGAGGCAGGACAGAGTGAGGAAGGTACAGCGGGACGGGAGGGGGCCTGGGAAGGTCAGAGGGCAGGCGGCCAAGCTGGGCCTTGGAAGGGGGGCAGGCTAGCGACAGGCAGAAAGAGAAGGACGAGCAGGCCCAAAGGCCCCAGAACGTGGGAGCCCTCGCTTCCAGAGGGCACCCCGGTGTCTTCCCCACAGGGAGCCTGGCGCCCCGGGCAAAGGCTGAGTCTGTCTGTCTTACTGTGATCCCTCATCACAAAGAGCCCCGGGGCACCTGTCAGGGTGCACAGGCCTTGTTCCAAATGCCCCGAGAGGCAGGGAAGATCACGAGCATGACGACGGGGCCAGGAAGGGACGGGAGGACGCGTGAGCAGGGCCGTGGAGCTGGGACGGAAAACCCGCCGTGCAGCCGGGAGACCTGGGGGGAGCGGAGAGGCAGGAGGTGCACGGGAGGGGAAGGCGCTGCTGACTCAGCGCGCAGGGAGGGCGGCGGACGGGGTGGGTTTTCAGGCAAGCTGAGCCCCACTGAGGCGCAGGCACCACCAAGAGAGCTTCGAGCTGTCACGGCCAGCGAGGGGGACGCTTCCCTCGCAGCTCCCCAAGAACTCCGGGCTTCGGCCTGCGTTTCGCACCTCCCACCCCAGCTCCCAATTGGGACGATCGAGGCTGCGAGGAAATGAGCTCGGGACACCTGGGCGCCACCACGGCTGCCTCGCGGGGACAGCCTGTGCCAACAAGACAGCCACCTTTTCTGACCTTGGCTTTTCTTGTCAATAGCTGTTTTGAGTTTCTTTCCAATGTACGATACGCCACATATTTGTTTATCCCCCGCGTCAGGAATAAGAGGGCGCCGGACCGATTGCGTGACTCTCCTGTGTTCTGTCACACCTGTCACTGACCGGAATCCCTCATCAGCCTCCAGCCACCAGGCGCCCTCAGGCACGTGCTCTGGGCCAGGACACTGTGATGACCGAGGAAAATGCTGTCCCTGTCCCTGGTTCTCTTAGGAGAGCCCAACGAGCTCCACTGCCCCGTGGAGTAATCAGGCTAAAGGCCCCTCACCCCCATGAGATAAACCTCATTTTAATAAAAAAAAATTTCAAAGGCGCGGAAACACGACATTACTTGACAACAGACCTGGCGACAAGCAGGGCTCTGGCATCTGTCGTTTCTTCCACTGGAGGACAGGACAAGCTATGAGTGACTACTGCCGCTCGTGACTGTGCGCAGTGTCCCCACCTCTCGGATCTCACGACCGGGATAAAAGCAGCTCCTCGCGTGTGCCACACGGCTCCCCCCCATCCACGCGCTGGCCCTGTGTCAGGACGGAGTGAGCTACCCGGGAAGGAGCCCGCCCAGCCCCACCGGAGGCTGAGGGCATTCCTCGGAGGCATCCTGCGAGGGGGCAGGAGGCAGCGCGGAGTCGTGAGCAAAGCGCAGGGATGAAGAGAGCCAAGTGGGGGCAGTGACAGGGAGAGGACAGGCTGGGGACTGCACGCAGGTCCGCAAGGCTGGAGACGGGCTCGAGCCTGGAGTTGGAAGGCGCTGGCCTTGTCCTGCAGGCAGCGGGGAGATGCCGAAGGAGCCAAAGGAGGCCCAGTTCCACGCTAGAGAAAAAACCACCCGAGATGGATAACCTCAGGGTCCTGCCGGGGCAGAGGTCCTGAAAGACCTCTGCTCTAAGTAGTAGGGTCCAGAGGGAGCTCTCCATAGGTCGACCCCCGACTTCTCACCTCCAAACCACCACCACTTCACACCAACTTGGAGATTAACAACCACTCGCTGGCCTGGATCCTTTATGGAGGCAGGGGGACAGTGGGGGCTCTGTGACAGCAAGGGCTCTGCGACAGAGGCCATTTCGGACCCAGGTTCCGTCACGCACTAGCACGGCGACGGGGCCCTGGCTCTCCTCCTGCTTGGGAGGATCAAGTCGAAGGATAAGTGCGGCCCGTAAGAGGTATCCAGGACGTGCTGCTGGCTCTCCCTTGGATGAGTCATGAGATGAAGAGGTCTTTTTGCTCAGTCAACCGGGAGCTCAAACACTTTTATATTTTCTTTCCTCGTGGAAAAGAGCTTTGCATTCTCAGTAACAAATACATGCCCTGAAAACAAGCTCTGGGAACAAAACTAAACAAGGAAAAGCACTAAATTCAACATTCTTCTTGGAGGAGAGAGAACCACCGCCGCTGTCAACGGAGGAAATGTTACAAAAATATTAAGACCCAACTCCAAGTGCATCACTATTAATGCCAGTTACCGAGTGTTGTTCTCACTCGTGCGAAACTGCACATACAGCCGGGCACCACTTTCTATCTGAAAGTGCTACCAGGGACTCTGGTTCACATTTCAACACTGTAACAAGCTTCTCGGGGAGATTCCCCAGCTTGGCAGCCATCAGGCCTGTGACTACCCAGGTTCTCCTCCCGGGAGGACGCCTCAGGGGCCGACACAGCAGAGACACTTGGGGCCTTCCTGCTGAGGGGCCTCACTCCAGGAAAGCTGTGTGTCTTCAGAACATTCTAGAAAGTACATTTCTGCAGGCCTCCTGCATTGCCGTTTCAAGAACCTGTGTGGGCACTTGCCCCGACGAAAGAGGAAGCTCTGTAATGCTAACAACCATGTTCCCTCACTCCGCTTGGTAAGTTCTGTTTCTCCAGCCCAGCAACACCAGCCCAGTATTTACTGGGCACCGTACTCTGTACCCTGCTCTGGTTTACGGGACCATCGCATTCACTCGCCATGACAAGGAGGCGGCTCCTGCCGTCATTCACATTTTACAGACGAGGAAAGAGAGATCAGGGAACTTCCCCTAGGGTCGCCCGGCCGGCCGGCCAGCGGGGGTCAGGCCAGGGACTCAGGGCCACTGGCTCTCAGCCTCTGCACTGCAGGGGTGCCGGCAAAATGCAGCAACTCGCCCCCACTGCATTTCATTCACTGCCTACTGCCTAGCTGCAAAGCCTGCAGCACCGGTGGCATTCACATGCCCCCCGCAGCTGGGCAGTGGGCACCGCCCCAGAGCTGCCGCCATGACCTTGGAGGAGTGGCTTCCCCAGACAGGCCGCTCCCCCTGGCCCGGCTCCCAGGCTGGGCCCTAAGTGCGGGGACGGGCTGCGGCAGGGGCACTTCCCACGTTCCGATCTGAACCGCCAGCCGAACCCCGGGGGGCCTGGCCGGGTCTCCCCCAGCCCGGGAAGCCCTCCCCAGCGCCGCCGCGTCTCCCCTGGCCTGCCAGCAGCAGGGCGGCTCGGAACCGAAGGTGAAAGTATCTGAAAGCCAAGACTGTAGACTGTATACACATAGCAATTTGTTACTGTGAAAAACCATCTGTTTCTCGGTATTACAATCCTCAGAGGGCAAATTATAGCTAGCGTTCAACATAAAACATCAATTTAAACCATCAACTATTCATAATTTCAATTCTTTATTGGAAACCAAGGACATAAATGTCAGGGAATAAAGCAATATTTCTTTTATTAACTGTTCCATTCATCTGGCTATTAAATAAAAGCAGGGCCCCAATAAATGGCAGGAGTCCTTGCCTGACAGCCACACCAAATAGCTCTATAATTCTCAGATGTTTTAAAACAACGAAAACTGCATTATTTGAAAAGTTAGAAACTTTAATATATAATAAAATTAAGATTAATGCCATCTTAATACCTTGCGAAACTGTTTGCAGTGCCCTCGTCTTCAAATGGATTTCTTCTTGCACGTTTTATTTTATTTTATTTTTTTTTTTTAAGATTTTATTTATTTATTTGACAGACAGAGATCACAAGTAGGCAGAGAGGCAGGCAGAGAGAGAGGAGGAAGCAGGCTCCCTGCTGAGCAGAGAGCCCGATGTGGGACTCGATCCCAGGACCCTGAGATCATGACCTGAGCCGAAGGCAGCGGCTTAACCCACTGAGCCACCCAGGCGCCCTTGCACGTTTTATTTTTAACAGTGCTCGCTTTGTACTGAGAACACGCCAGTTGTACGACCAGGTCCTGTGGCTGCCGACCACCTCCGGCACTTTTCACGGCCATCTAGTTTCCCCAGGCGGGGGCGGGGGGGGGGGGGACACACACCACCTCCTACTGCGGGGCCTGCACCATGTGAGGCACCATTCTGGAAGTGCGGCTCCGGGAGTGCGTGGCCTTCCAAACCCAGTCCCGTGGGACACCCGCATGTGGTTCAGTGAAAACAGAGAGAGGGCAGGGCAGCAAGTTTCTATAGAGCAAGCAATCTGAGCACAAGAAACACTTGAAACGTCACAGACGATGGAGGAAAATATCTGCTGAGCGCCCTTGTGCCCTGGGACCTAAACTGAGATCTTTATGTGCCTCTGTCTCATAACCATCCCGCAGGGTGGGGACATCTCCCAGATTAGGAGACAGGCTTAGAAAGGTGAATCACCCGCTCATCCTACTCCTGGGAGTGCCGTGCGCTAACCAACAAGGAAATAAAGAGAAACGAGACATGGGGGCCGTACCCAGCACCTTCCAGTCTACCGGCCATATGGCACAGAAGAAACCGCCGAGCGTGACCATCAGCAGCAGCAGGCCGGGGCATCAGGGGCACAGAGAGACTTAACACCTCAGCCCACAGAGGGAGGGACAGCGACCTGGAGGTGCCTGACAGGGGGGCAGGGGAGGTGGCGGCAGCAGGGCAGGCTCCCCGGGGGAAGAGGCAAGAGGCAGCGCTAGGGCTGAGTTTTACACAAATACTTTCCTGTTTTTCTTTTTTCAAGGTTTAATTTCTAAGACGGAGGCTGCCACCGTCAGAATCGTTATATTAAGGAAAACACCCAGCACAGCATTTGAGGAAGAGCTTGCATTCAGAAACGCTATAATCCATCCTGCAAACCCAGGAGGGCTCTATTCTCTTGGCCACAGTCTGACCTCCTGCCAGCACAGCGGCCCTGCCTCGCCAGCACTCTACGCACGCGCCCACACTTCTTAGCAGGGCTCACGGTGTGGGTTTTGACGGCTGTGCAACGTTCCCTCCTGTGGAGGTGGGCTGTCCGTCGCTAGGACAGACACGCTGCACGAATGAGTACACTAGCTGGTAAGGAAGCACCTTACACGGGCAGAGCACAGTGCCGTCCACCACGCGCTCGGGCGGGTACCTCCGTGGGTCCCCTGTCAGCACCACCGGGGGACCGAATTCCGTACTGTCCCGGTTTTGCAGATGAGGAAACCCAAGAGACCCTGTGACTTTCCCTCCCTTCTCCTGACGGGCACTCCAGGGCTGCTCCCGTCTTGTGCCGTCTAGGAGCTAGGAGCGGTCTCAGGGACCGTGGTGTCCGCGGTGCTGCCGATGGAGACGACGGTCAAGGTTCGCGTGGGCTCCTCCACCCCAGAGCGCAGAGCAGAGCCCGACCCGGCCCCATCCTGCACTGCCAACTCTGGAAGGAGAGAGAGCTCTGAGGGCAAACTACTTTTTACTGGTGCGTTACTGGCCACAGCTGAGTCATGCCTTTTAGCCTGAAATGCAGGTAAGAAGAAAATCCGGCGATCAGCAGGCAAGAAGATACCTGCAGAGATATACTTGCCTAACCTCTCCGGGTTTGGTTTTCTCTCTTTTACTACCTTCTCACTCCGGGTCATTCCGGTGAGTACAGGGAACAATGGTGGACGTGCCCTCCTGCAAACGTGAGCCACAGAAACAGCCCGAGTTTCCTTAGTCGGGGCTTGAGCCTTCAGATGCGCTGACGTTTGCATTCCCAATTTAAACGCCACTGAGAACCCTCTAGATGTAATTTTAATAAACCCGTATCTGTCGCAGAGAGTGACTGAGGGCCCCTCCTGGGAACGGCTCACCACCCTCATTCGGCCACTAATGGAGCGGCGGCTCTGTGGAGCTCCAGCCACACCGACTTTCCGTGCTCTGACTTGATACTGGTCACTCTCGTTCAACGAATATTCCAGGACCCACCACATGGCAGCCACTACGGCAGATTCGGAAACGAAACAGGTTTCTGTGTTCACGGAACTCAGGTCCTAACAGGGAAAGATGAGTGACGAACAGATAGGTAATGTGTCAGGAGGCAGCCGAACGCAGCAAGGAAAACACAGCCACGTAAAGGGGATTGGGGGGGGGGGGGACACACGGCACGGGGTCAGGTTTCACAAAAAGAAAACAGGCTAGTGTTCAAGTCACAGATCTACCCCCGGTCTGCTCCCACAGCAAGCGAGGGGTGTCGAGGGGTGTCTGCAGCGCCCCCAGGACAAGCTTGATGTTCACGCACCGATTTCCCCTTTATTTTCAAAATTCCAAGACGCAGCATGCAACCTGGTGGCTACAATACTGAAAACGAAAACTCTGGTGTGAAGCACCCAAAAAATTGCACGCAGAGGCTAGATCTGGGGAGAGGAGAGAAAGCGTCCTGGGGAGGCCTGGTACACCATGCATGGAGTGGAGGATTCTGGGCCCTCCTGGGTCACGGGGTCACCCTGAGGACTGGCTGGCTGTCAACATACAGCAGCTGTCCCTGGGGTCAGAAGAGGGGAGAAGCTCAAGTCTCAGCACCTGCCCGGGGACCAATCGACCACTTCCTCTGCCTTGCCATTTTCCGCTCCAGTGCCGGGTAGAGACCTGGTCAGCTCTGTTGATGTGGAAGTTCTTACTCTGTAAGACTGTCTTGTTGGGAGGCAGCAAGAAGGGAGCCCTCTCTTTCTTATGGTATTATGACATTAATGCCAACACCGGGGCGACCCTGCTGGTCCCTGAGCTTCGGGCTGGACTTAGGGCCCAGCTCGCTGCATTCCAGTACCTCCCACTGGGCCTGGCATCCACAAGGGCTCACACACAGCCCCGGAATGAACCACCGAACTGGGACAGAAGAAATCCAAGCCCAGTGAGGGCAGATGATCTTGCCCAAACACAGGCTGATCAAGGAGCACTGGGAGTCAGTCCCAGGAATCTTTTTATTTGGGATTTGGGGCTCTTCCTGAGTTACTGTTACCTGGATAAGACCCTAGAAGGGACCCTTTTAACCCCATACTTGATTTAGAAGAGTATGCTGATGGCTAATGGCATGGCTTATCTAATTGCAATCCCAAATCCAGGAACATCAATTTCTCACGCTGTTTCATCAAGCAAAAGCAAAACTTTCCAGCACTACCAAATTCAAACCTGGCTCTGCCTATGTGCGTGATGACCTGCTCGGAGTGAGAGCCCCTCTTCTGCCCTGCAGCCCCTCCACCAGCCTGTCCAGTGCAGCTCCGGCCTGCTCCTCTAGCTCAGAACCCAATTTCCCAGCCTCACAGGCCAGGGCACGCCAGTGTCTCCCCACTTGTCGCCTGGAACATTCTCTGGGTAGTAAAAATACTCCTCCTCTGAGAGCTGACAGGAGTCGAGTTCCTTGCCAATTCAACAGGCACTCCCGGATTTATGGGAAAGGGCGGGCAGCCCCTCTGTAACTTGTAATCATTGGCCATGATTCCGCCCACAATGACACGGCCAGCTCGTTGACTGATGTTTACTGAGCACCTACTGTGTCCCAGGCTCCATGCTGGGGGCTGGAGGCACAGCTGTAAAATGACCCAAATGGTCCCTGTTCTGCTGGGACGAATGTTCCAGCCTGTGCAGACAGACAGAAGGAGAAACAGCACAAGACATGTGTGCCTGTCCTCCAATAAGGACTACAGCCCTGGGTGTGAGTGCTGAGGACTTCTGGGCAAGCCAGGGAGCGGAGTGTGGGGCACAGCCTGGGGCAGGTGCATGCGGGCATGCATGCGGGCCCCTCTCCTGGGGCCCCCACAGCCCGGGGACGGTGGCACGGGACAGCAGTAGGGGTGGGCGAGCAGGGCGCCTGCAGGATCCGAGCTGCGTGGGTTAAGGGGAAGCGAAACGCCGGAAAGGAAAAGCACATTCAAATTCTAGTTTCAGTATCCACTCAAGGGAACCAAGTCTAATTTAAACAATTCTCTGTAATGTGAGTTATGGTGACTCCTGTTTCCCCTGAACTGTGATGCGTAGGACAGGAGCACGGAGCGGCACGCGGGACTCGTGCACCGACAGCGGGACGAGACACAGCAGACTGCCAGATGCGGATTTCAGAGTTTTCCAGTCTGTGTGATCACACCGCGCCTCCTGAGCGCCAAAACGCGGCCCCAGTCACACTGGTCATCAGATCCTTGATGGCCGCTCGGAAAATGGAGAGAAGAGGCAAAGCGGACGGCAGGAACCTGGGGTTCCGTCTCTCTGGAAAGCCCTCGGGCGAGCACTTCTCCCGTGTTTGGGCTTTAAGGGAAAATTCATCTCAAACTCCTGCTCCCGTCTGGGTTTTTAAATTAAAATCGCTATGCATATTTTTGGCTCACGATCCCCATCTCTCAAAGACAAACCTTTTTTTTCCCTCTTTTATTCAGAGTATTTAAAAGAATACAGCGCTGGGAAAATCAGCTATCCGACTTGGAAAAAAAAATAGATCTCTACACTTCGTACCCCATACACGAAACTGCCGTCAGATTTAAAGAAAAAAAAAAAGAAAGAAAGAAAAACCAGAACTCTTCCATTGCTCTAAGAGGATATATACATATATAAAAAATGTTTATATTTACAAGGCAAATGATAGATTTGGGGGAAATATCCGTAGGACAGAAGGGACAAAGAATTAATACCACACTCTCTATAGACCAAGAAGAACCAAGAAGCCCACTGGAAACTGGGCAGTGAATTTGCGCCCGAGATACCAGGGGCTAACAGACACGCCAGAGGACAGCCGACCTCACCGTCGGCTGAGGAAATGCAAATTTAAGGCAATCTATTTTTTTTTAATTAGTGGAGAATTTGCGAGGGTGTGAGGGAAAGGACAGTCCCGCTGTCTTCTCTGTGCCCTGGGGAGGGTGACAACTGAAGGTGCCATGTTGAGCCCAAGTTGGCAGAACCAGCACGAGGAAAACATGGTCATGTCCCGTGGCCCTGAGAGTTTATGCTGAAAAATCCATCCGTAGGTAACAGCTGTCCAGGGGTCAAGGACTTGTAGACAAAGACACATGCTGCTGCTGGACTCATTCCACAGGCATTTATGCGCCACTTACTGTATGTGACACACTCTTCTTGGTGCTTGAGTTACCCCAGTGAACACAAGGGAAGGGGATCCCAGCCCTCACATTCCGATAGGGAAGAACAATACGGTGACCTCTGGAATGGGGGACAGACAGAGGGCACTTCACCTTTTTTTTTAATGTAATATGTGTCTGTAAGTAGTTTTCATTTTTATGAGCACATTAATTTTGTAATAGAACGCTTTTTAAATAAAAGAGCCCTTACCGCACAGAGGCCAACAGCTAGTCGACTCCAGGAGAGTCCCTGTGTCCCGAGGATTGGGGGCGGCGGCTGCACAGTCACCACCAAAGGAAAGACAGACAACCCCTGGAAAACCTGCCCCTGTCCACACCCAGAAGGCTCCCTCTTGGTGGCTGAACCCAAGATGTGAAAACGCTCCATCTTCCTTCCCGTCCCTCCCGTGTGTTTCCTACGCACGTAATGTACAAATGCATTCTTACTGGAAATTTTAAGAAAGCGTAAGCAATCAAAAAGTAAGGCCCCAGCATGCTCATCTGAGCTGTCACAGTGGCCAGCAGCTCCTCTCTCTGACACAAAAGGCACTTTTTAAAGTGAATGATCCTCTCCCGAGCTGAAAAGGCCAACCTGTAATATATCTACATCTATATTTAGATTATAGAATTAGATCCCAATTTAGCTGACTTTCATCTCAGAGCGTGTGATGTTTCCCAGGACGGCCTGAATTAGATTTCCTACTAGTTAGAATTTCCTGTAAGCTGGGATTAAAAGCTCTGGTTTCCTAGTTTCTATCTTAATCATTATACAACACTTCAAATTTCTTAAGAAGTTTTGAAAATATTAATATGGCATTTCATCTCCTCACCATCTACAAAAGACAAAGAGAAGAGTGAGGCTCGGCGGCGCTGTTGCCAGGAGACAGCACGGAACAGAGACCTGAAGGGACTTGGTCCTGTGGCCTTGGCCTTGGTCAAGTTGCTCAACCTTTACGGGTCGGATTCCCAATCTTCAAAATGAGGACTGGGGGCGGGGGAAAAGTAGGCAAGGGCGCATCCTGTGAGAGCGAATCCTTAAAGACGGTTTCCTTCTCCCATTCCTGTAAAACTTTTCTCAGTTCTGGGGGCTTCTGAGGGCGCTGGTGACGCTCTTGGATCTGGGTGTTAATGGCAAGCACATTTGGTTTGGGGAAACGGAGCGGGTGTACATTGAAAGAAGCATGCGTTCTTCTGTAGGCTCATCTACCAAACATCATTCAAACAGAGTGAAAGGGGACACTGGTTCCATGGGGCCACCAAGGCTCCAAGGTCAGCGACTGAGATCTGGCACCGGCTGGACGGGGCGGGCTTGAGGCAAGTCCCTCCCAGGAAACGAGGGTCTTCCGGGGGCTGCGCTGTCGTGAGCGTGAGAGGGGTCCTGCCCAGGCCGCAGAGCCAGGGGTCCTGCCCAGGCCGCAGAGCCAGGGGGCAGCAGCCGAGGTCACCCGGGAGCCGTGGCCACTGAGCAGGGAAGGGCACGAGGTGACTTCAGGCCACAAGGGCGATCCAAAGGTGTCCAGCCTCTGCTTCAGACAGCAGGCCCGGCTGCGCAGAAACCCAAAATCTAGGTTTTCAGAGCCCAGATGGGTCTGAGGGCCTGGACGGGGACGTAGTGGGGGAACCTTCCACGTCCCTTGTACCCCAGAGCGCAAAGGCAAGGACTTCAGCTGCCCGAGAAGCAATCCTCTCCAGCCCACTGTCATTTTCTGCATCAGACAGGGAAGGCAGTGGCTGGCTGTGCTGGCCAGTAAGAAGATCGAGCTTTTCACCTTCAGGTCACTGACGAGACGCCGTCCGGGTCGGTGGGGACAGGAAGTCGTGACTCCCTGCAGGCAGGAGGCCACATCTCTGAATGTGGGGAAGGGAAGGCGTCTCAACAGCCCCCGGGGCGTCCATGCAGACGGCACGCGGGGATTTCCTGTGACACCAAGGCCTTCTTCTCCGGGAGTCGACTCTCCTGATGACGTTCCCCGTGGGCCGCAGCACACCGGTCTGAGAGTTCTGGAGATTAATCTCAGGGCTGTGAGGAGTTAAGGGGCCTCTCCCCTTCTCGGTGGCTGGACCCAAGGTCATGAATGCACATTCTATCCCATCAACTCAGCAGACCAGCTTGCTGGCAGAGCCGGTCAGGGGGAGCAGGACTGCACCAAAGCGCCAGGAGTCGGGGGGCTCTCTGACAGGCTCGGGCCTTCTTCCAGGCTGGCTGTGGCGTCTCTCTCCACCCCAATCTTAACCCAGACAGCATCAGATGCTGTTACCTGTAGCCAAGAAAATTCTTACAAGCCAAGTCCTTGTCCCAAAACAATATGGAGCTAAGAAGAGGGACACTAGCGGCTTAAGACACGGAGAGCTCTCTGCTTCTAATGATTGAGATTTTATATGCCACATCTGCCTTGTATCCGAAATCAAAATGTGTCTCCCACACCTCGTAAATCCCAACAGAAACAGACCTCTACCTTCAGAAATGGGTTACACTCCAAACTACGGGCGTCTAATTCTCTTTAATTTCTTCAGATAAATATAATGCTATGTCTATTAACCTACAAGACATAGGGCGCCTGGGTGGCTCAGTCGGTTAAGAGGCCAACTCCTGGTTCTGGCTCAGGTCATGATGGTGTCAGGGCGGGGAGATGGAGGGCCCTGTGTCGGGCTCTGCTCTGCGCAGGGCGGTGGGAGCCTGCTTCAGAGTCTCTCCCTCTCCTTCTGCCCCTCCCTCTGTGTGTGTGCGCTCACTGTCTCTCTCTCTTGCTAAAATAAATAAATAAATCTTTAGAAGAAAATGAAAAAGACACATGCCAATGGCACTTGGTTGCCAGCAATTTGGTAACCAGCAATAAAATTTAAAACAGGAGTCCTTTTCATGAGGATCTGGGGAAAATTTTTTTTACCAATACCAGAGGGGCTGTGCTTTTCCTTAAAAAATACTTTGTTTTTAGCTCATAGACAATGTGAGCCACATGACCCATCTGGTTGCCCTCTTTGCGCTGGATGCCGGGAAGCTCAGAGTCAAATGCAGACCATTTCTCACCACTATGAAGCATACAAGGCCTGGAAATGTAACTGGCTGGTTACCCAGCTTGGGTCTAGTCACGGTGCTCCCCTCTCTTTACTACTTCTTCCCATCCCCACGAGCTCCCGGCCTCATTGCCTTGCTTGTTATACCCGTGAAATCTTTTTTTTTGAAAAATAGAATACGACCAGGACAAGAAGAGCATAGTGGTGAGAAAATGGTTTTAGGGTCAGACAAGCCTGGAGGCCAAGGACCTCTCTGAGCCTGAAAGTATCTTTTCAGGGTTTTTGTGAGGATTTAATTAGCTGACGTGTGGGGTTGTGCTTAGCTCAGTGCCCAGCACAAAACAGGTGCTTAAGAAAAGTCCAATTTTTAGTTCCACTGGGTCTCTTCCCTTATCTTCTCTCCCCTTTACAAGGCACAATTGGTAGACAGCCCACACAACGTCCCCAGACAGCCCCAAGGAGACCAGGCGACCCAAGGGCCAGTCCCCATCAGGAACATGAAGGTCCGACACATACTGTGGGGGCTTAGGGAGACCATGCCCCACTCTCGGCGACTAGGCTCTGCAATCCTGGGAGTGTGGCCCCTGGATGATGTCCCTGTACCCCAATTGAGTAGATCTGAGCAAGTTTTTCCCTCAGTCACCAGAGGCAGAAAGCTGCCTCCCCACAAGGCCACGGCCACGGCCACGGCCACAGCCACGGCCAACGAGGTATGGCTAAGAGCTTTGTCTCGAAAGTGTCTTTAACAGAAGTGCTGAAAGTCAAGTCCACTTCTCTGTGAATGCTCTGCCCCCCGTTGTCTATTCTGGGCCACCTGGCCTCCATCGCTCAGCAGGATTCTGGGCCATTTTCTGCAACGGTCGGTCAAGTTTTGTGGGGGAAAATAAAGGCTAATTCGAATCTGAACAAGCATAGTTAAGTACAAAGCCCAATCTGCTGCTAAAAGCAGCACGTACCCCATTTGAAACCCAAATACAAATATTTCAGCTTAGCCCCCAGAAGGAACATCCATTTTAATTTATGACATGTAAACTCAAAGTTCCAGCCCACGTCTGCTCCCCCAGGTTTTCAAAAGTATAACTGAGAGCATTAACTGACTCTCACGAGAAGATGGGGATGCGCTAAGAAAGGCAAAGGCAGGCGGCCCTGGGGGTTCCGTGGAACCCTGACTCAGGGAGCACCGGGGTCAAGGGCACAGAAAGTGCCTTAATTATTAGCACAGGCCAAACGCCTCATTTTTCAAGGTAAATGCTCATCCCAATGGCTACGTTAAAGTAGCCGCCAGGAGCACACACTGCACACATTTTCCAACTAAAGATAGAAACTATGCTTAAAAAGCTAATTTGGTATTTTTAGAAGTTTGGGTTTCTTTGATCCGGCCAAAAGAGGCTTAAAATTCAGCTTCCAACTATTTTAGTCTCTGCTTCACAACTTTGAAATAGCTGGTACATCTTAAGTTCCTTTCAGCCACTGAACGCGGATGATTCTATAAACCATCGCGCTGAAAATTCAGGAAATTCGGCTGAGAACCCAGGACCAACCTGGCATCAGATGTGCCTTTACTGTGAGGATTCCACTTGTGTAAAAATGGAGGTGAAATTTCAGAAAGTGGGATTTGGTCACCCGTCCTTCCTTCCTCTCTTTTTTTTAAGTTTTATTGATTTATCAGACGGAGGGAGAGACAGTAAGAGCATGAACACAAGCAGGGGGAGTGGGAGAGGGAGAAGCAGGCTCCCCGCTGAGCAGGGAGCCCAATACAGGGCTCGATTCCAGGACCCTGAGATCATGACCTGAGCTAAAGGCAGAAGCTTAACCCACCGAGCCACCAGGCGCCTCTGGTCTCTCATGTTTCCAACAGAACTCCCGTTTCCCCATCTGAACTCCAGCTTTCTCTCTGTAAGGCTCGGGAAATCCGGGCGCCTGCCAGTTTAACTCAACGCAGGCAGCACACCTCCCTCAGGGGAACGAGGCCTGCCACCTGCCAAGTGCTCGCTGTCACACCAGGCGCTGGCACTGGGAAGCCATGGCCAGCCCTCCTGACCAAGGAAGGAAAGGGGCCACGAGAGGGGGCCAAGGCCACACAGCCAATCAGCTTCAGAGCTGGGATCAGCCTCCGGATCTGCTCCTCCCCAGCTGTGCCTCCTGCTCAGACTGTAGGGACATCCGGGAAAGGGCTGGAAGATTCTACATGCTCTTCCTGTGGCCTCACCATCCACATGAACCACAGTCTTAGTCTCTGGGTTCTCCTGTTTGAATCTTCATTCGATATGTAAATCCCCTACCATTTAATTTTTATGTGTAGATCGAAGGGGGAAAATGGAGAAAATCCTAAGGCATGACGAATCTTTCTTCACTTACCATAGGTTATGTCCTAATATTATAAGTTGAAAACATCCTGAGCGGAAACGCAGGTAACTAACACACCTAATTTCCCAAGCACCGCCCCTTGGCCCAGCTGCCCCCAGACGTGCTCAGATCACTTACGTTAGCCTGCCGCTGGGCAAGATCACCTAACGTGCGGCCCAGTCGACTATCGGGTGTTGAGTGTCTCGTGTGAGGAGCTGAACGCTGTACTGAAAGTGAGAAACGGGGTGGCTGACTGGGCACGGGACAGTTGTCGGGATATCGCTGGCTGGCTGGGGGGCCCTGGCTGCCACTGTCCACCATCAGCAGACGGCACACAATACATCGCCAGCCCAGGGGGAAAAAAAATCAAAATTCGGAACTCAGAGGACAGTTTCTGCTGAATGTGTCATCACTTTGACAAAGTCAAAAAATCCGAAGTCGAACCACTGTTAAGTTGAGACCATCTGTACAGTTACCCCAAGTAACAGAGACTCTTCAAACCGCATTACCCCAAGGATTCTGGGGGGTCCTAGCCCAACTACCTCATTTTACAGATGAGGAACCAGGTCCGGAGAGAGGAAATGACTTGTCTAGGATAAATTCTGATTATTTGTTTCTGGGGACCCTTTCCATATCTTTCCAGAAAGCGCACCGCTCGTATTGTCCCTTCGTATGGCGCAGATCATTTCGAGGATGTGGTTTAATTACACAATTCAGCTAATAGAATGTGTGTTTGTGGTTTTACCAGCGACAGATACATGCCCCAGCTAAGCAAGTGGAGTTTATTTCTTTAAAGCATTTGCAGACCATTATTTGCAAAAGAATTGTGCTCAACGAACATTACACAAACAAGAAGCTTTTAAACGCTTCTAAAACCCGCAGTTTTGAATCTTTCCCACTGGAGATGGAATCCAAATTGTCAACTACTCTCAGGTCCACTGTGGTGTTTCAGAAGCTGTTAAGGCTTTATTAGTCTTTGAAAAAGACACTTAGCTAAGTCGCAAATGTGTTAAATGGAAAAAGACTCCAGCAGTCCCTTCCCAAAGGCAGCGGGGACCCAAGTCGCAGGGCTGAGTGTCGGCTCTGGGACGGGCTTGTGAAGTCCCTCTTGGATGGGTGGGGACATCCTGGCATGAGCCCCTCACAGAGTAGATGCTTAAGAAACGGTCCGTGTCCTTGTTCTTCTACAGAGAAGCTCCTGCTCGTCCGTCCAGACCATCCTCAGACCCTCCAGTTCCACTGAGTGTCTCATTTGGGCTTTTAATACCGCTCTGCCACCATTACGTCATAACGGCATATATTTGTATATACTGTACTTTTAAAAATAGTGCGTCCATTTTCAGGTCTGCCCCCTGCCCAGCCCCAAAGCGGGGACTGGCTCCGGACCCAGAGAACCTGCTGTCTGGCATGGCTGGTCACGCGTGTCTGCAAGAACTAGCTTGCGTGGTGCTTTCCTGGGCTTCTGGCTTCGTCTCCCTAACTCCCAACGGCAAGTGGTGCGCCTCCCCGTGTATCCTCCAAGCCGTTTCTGGTTGCCTGGGAGTCACGCAGAAGCTACGTGGACCCCCACCACGTTAGCAACCGATTCGTACTTGCCCTTACTCCCAGCCAGCCTCTGTTCTAAACACTTCACCTGCGTGAATCCACTAAGAGCTCACGACAACGTCCCAGTCCCGCGCAGGCAACCTGCCCAAGTCAGGTGCGGCGAGAGCCCAGCGCAAACCCAGTGGGAGGCGAGTTGACGCCTCCTGTAGCAACACAGTGACACTACCCGCCCACGCAGAGATGGGCCTGTGTCCTTGACAATGCCCAGAACATCCCAATAAAACCAGGAGCTGCACACCTCCGCCCCTGGACTCTCGTGGTCAAGGTCACAGACAGGTCCTTGCTTCCGGCCCTGGAAGGACACTTTTTTTTTTTTAATCTTTTTTTTTTTTTTAAGATTTTATTTATTTATTTGACAGAGAGAGATCACAAGTAGGCAGAGAGGCAGGCAGAGAGAGAGAGAGAGAGGAGGAAGCAGGCTCCCTGCTGAGCAGAGAGCCCGATGCGGGACTCGATCCCAGGACCCTGGGATCATGACCTGAGCCGAAGGCAGCGGCTTAACCCACTGAGCCACCCAGGCGCCCTGGAAGGACACTTTTGAAAAGGAGGATGCTAATTTTGGAACTACGTCAAAAACTAGAAGAACTCTCTTGTCTCTTCGCTGCTTAAGGAATGCAGAGGCATTTTCTGCCCCAAAGCGTGAGACCTCGAATACCTCACAACCCCGAGACGGCTTACGACATGATTAAATATCTAATTTTTATTATGTCCCAACAGATCTGCTTTAGATAGGTCACCTCAGCGAGGCATTCAAGTTATATTCTTTGCGGATTCCATTTATAACGGATAGCTCATCAGGGCCCACTGGGTCATCACTGTGGACGCGACACCCGTGTCTGTTTCCCTGAACTCGGAACCGCGACTGCTTATTTCAGGCCACCGTGCACGTGTGGCGGATGTCACAGCTCTGATCCTGCGGATCTTTCTTGGTGGGATCTACAGAGCTGAGTCAGGCGAGCAACCCGGAGCCCATGCTGCTATCTGAGGAAGGTAAAATTGCTCCAGCACAGACCTGCCATCTCGGACGGTGCTCCGCGGGACTGACTCTTCTGTTTGGCCAGAAGGCTCACTGATGTCAGAGTCAGGCTTGACACAGAACAGAAGGTGTCAGGGTAAAGGCATGAGTGCTCAGCCGGAATCCACCACCACCAGGAAACCCTGTGCACGCACGACCAGACTCGAGGCAAACACGGTGACACCATTAAAACACACACACGCGAGCGCGAGTGCACGTTTGGGAGGGAAAGGCCCCCCTCTCTCCCCTCCTTCAAAATAATCCCGCCCCTATGATCTGGCGGAGATCAGACAAGAAGCTTGCTTCGGGAACCCTTCTGTTTCACTAGCAGGCCTGGTGGAGGGCCACGTGCCCTCTGCTCTGGTCCAAATCCACCTGCCCTCCGCGGCCCCTCCCCGCCCTGACACCACCTCTGCGCACCGGAGCCCATCCGAGGGCCCTGGGGTTTGCTCCCGGGACCCCAAGTCTACGCAGAGCCGGCAAAACCACCTTAACCAGAGTTTCTGAAGTGGGTCGCACCGAGCTCTGGTTTCCAGCCAACAGGTGGGCATTCGCACAATCAGAAGGGTATGAGCACAAAAGAGAACACGAAACTGGACAAACAGGGCTGGGCTTCTGACTTCTCGGACCCTGCATGTGTCTTCCACAGTGTGCTATGCCCTGAGCCAACACTGGAAGTAACACACAGACACCGACACATGGACACACACACACACCACCAGCACGGGCCGGGTCCTGGTCTGAGTCCCGCACTTGTGTGAACTCCACACCTCTCCTAAGGAGCCAGTGAGGCGAGTTCTCCACAGAGAGGGAACGTGGCTGCCTGGGGTCACACAGTAAGAGGTGGGGCCGGAATCCGCACCCAGGTGACCCGGCTCTCCCGATGTCCCCCTTTAGCCACAACCGCGCACTCCTTCTCAGGCGTCTAGGGAAAGGGACAGAGCACTCGGTAAAGGACTAACACTACCGTCGACTGGAACGTCAGAGCGCAGGGTTTCCGGGCCTGAACTGGTCCCTGAGCCCTTTCGCCTGCGAAGGCCTTCTGCCCCTGATGGTCTCTGGAACATACTTTGGAAAATGATCCCTCGGGCCAATCTGCTGTTTCGTGTCATGAAAAGAAGGGGAGGCCCGAGTCACGGAGCCCGGATCCAGATTCCTGCCACTATCATTTCATGCAGGTCCCTGAGCTTCGGGTCCTTTGCCTGTGACACTGGGACAAAAAATGGCCAACCTAGACCACAGGGTCGCCGAGAAGGTGGTAGAAATCACATGGGGAAAGGGCCTGTGTGAATTGATAGTAAGTAGCCGGTGGCCTTACCACAGCTACTTATCCTGTCACTGGGGGCCTGGCAAGTTAGTGACTCGAGTGGGACAGGACTCAGCTCTGCCCCCGACCCCCGCTTCCCCTTTCTCCCGTGCAATGCCCTCTGCCCCTGCTTTCCCGCCCACAAGCCAACGGCAATACCCTCTCTTGAGAGAGAGTAAAGGAAGGAAGAAGGAACGAAAGCCAATTTCCTGACTCAAGGACAAATTACCGGGTCTAACAAGGGCCAGAACCTGCTTAAGTCTTATCCCCCAAGACCACGCTGGCTCCCGACACGGGAGCCCCAGCATGGACAGGCACCGAGCAGGTGCCCAAACGCATGGACAGATGAGTGAGTCACCAACATAACTCTCCGCCCCGCCCCCATTAGCAACAAAATATCAGCTAAAAGGAAGACTGGCTATCCATGCTCCGGCAAGAGGAGGGGACGGTTTTGGAAAAGCTGGCAGGCTTTTCTAGAAGATGAGGGTGACCATAGCCAAGGCGGGGACAAGAGTCCTACACGGGGATGGGGTGCTGCAAACACAGCAGAGAGGCACAGATTACAGCTCCACCGAAGGAGTAAGTGTTTTCGGGCCGAAGCAGGACTTGGAGATTGATAAATGTGGTAAGATGACTCCTCCTCATGACGACAGGGGGAAGCCAAGAATTCGGAAGGCACTGGAGGAGGCCACTTCTCCTAGAAACCAATATTCCGCACAGGGGTGCCATCCCTGCAAGCACAGGACTGTATCCACTTACACACGCCTGCAAAGCGGAATCCGTGTGCGGGAGGGCAGCGCAGAAGAGAGACGACAATTTGTAATCTTCAGTCTCTGCAGGCGGCTAAAAACAGCCCCTGAACGAAAATGCAAGACTGATAGACGCTAAGCTTTGGCTGAAATCAAGATCAAATTTCATTATCCAAAAACTGTAAACAGGGGATCCCAAAAGGGCAGAGCAACTCAAAACTCCGCTCAGGGACATTTTGGTTTTGTTCCCACAGTAACTGCAGTCGCCAGAGGGGTGACTGGCAGGTGGAAAAGGGGCTTTTTAAGGCAAGATGGATACAGGAAAACAGTAAAAAGATGAGACCAACGTATGTCCCCTCAGTTCTTCGAACATCGGATTCCCACCTTTGGTTTGGAGGGGGTTGGCGGGGGGAGGCACGGGGCTGCTGCGGTTAATGAATTTATTTTCTGATTACAGAACTCATACACGCCGCAATCACGTGGGCTGCCAGCACAGAAAAATACAATAAACAAGAAAAATTACTCGGTGTCCCGCCCCCAAGGTGCTCACTTGCCGTGCTGGGGTAGAGCGGCGCATCTTGTCTGTGTATTTCCTTTATAATTGCAATAATCCTCGGTATGGACTTCCTAAACTGCTTGTTTTGGTGAAGCCCGCCCCGACACTACAAACTCTCTGCAAACATAATTTTTGATGGCTGCTCGTGGTTGCTTTTTAAAACATCCTGCTTTAGTTGTTGGAATACTAATCAATATTGTGACGGAACGAACAAACAGATAATAACACGCCCCGCAGATCTCCATGTGGGGCTACAGTGGTGAGGCTTCCCAAACCGCCTGGGCAAATTATATTGTAACAGAAGAATGATTATAACAGTAATAACCAATATTTCTAGCTAGCTTAAGAATTTACAAGGCATTTTCGTGTGCCTTAAGCTTGTTCTATCCTCACAGCAACGCTATATAGGAGTTGGGTTTTTTTTTTTTTTTTAAAGATTTTACTTGTTTGTTTATTTATTTGAGAGAGAGTGTGAGCTGCAGGGGAGAGACAAAGAAAGAGAGGGAAGCAGACTCCCCCTTTGAGCAGGGAGCCTGATGTGGGACTTGATCCCAGGACCCAGAGATCAGGACCTAAGCCAAAGACAGGCACTTAACCAACTGAGCCACCCAGGTGCCCCGGGAGCATGTTGGGAGGCTCTCACCAGTCCCTCTACCTCCATCTCCATATCCAGCATCCCACACGTATTTCAAAGTCTCTAAACACGAATCTCATTCTTCATTGTACCCCCAAACCAGTCCCGTTTGGATTCTCATTAACGATGCCATCCACAAGAGCCCAAGCTAGAAAGTTCCCCCCTTCTCCTGCTCTCTCCTCCCACACCCCTACAGCCAACCATTCCCAAGGCACCGTCCCCACTACACAGAAAGGCCTTGGTTGAGCTCACCTTTTTCCACGGGGCACAGTGACTGGCCAATAAGGGACCTTCAGCAGACACGGCGGGTAGAGGGAACCTTCTGGCTCTGTGCACTGTGCTCAGTTACAACAACACACTGCCCGCCTTGAAAGAGAATTAAAGCTGTGGCAAATGCACAGGAAAAAAAAAATCTTCCATCTCACCGAATTCTCTTTATGCGATCGTGCTCTTAAAAATAACCAAAAATGGGAGCCTCGGAGGCTCAGCTGGTGAAACGTCTGCCTTCGGCTTGGGTTGTGATCCCGGGGTCCTGGGATGGAGCCCCACGTTGGGTTCCCTACTCAGTGGGGAGCCTGCTTCTCCCTCTCCCGCTCCCCCTGCTTGTATTCTCTCTGTCAAGTAAATAAACAAAATCTTTAAACAAAGAAATAACAAATAAAAAAAAACGTATTTCAAGGGCTTGTTACAGATTTTATCTGAAGCCACGACATCTATAGCTTTCCCTGCTAAGAATAAGAATCTCACAATTAATCATCCAATTAATTTTCAATTCTCCGTTTACAAAATGAATCTCATTAGTGAAACCTGGAGCAGGGCGAGGCAAACACAATGAACCTTGCCACAAGCTAAAAAGATCGTGAACTCGAAGTGGATAGAACATGGGGGTCCGCTTGGTGTCCGTGGTCAAGGGCGGAAGCAGCATCTAACTGGGGCCTCCTTGCGAAGCCAGGAAGCCGTAGTACGTTCCCTACAATTCACCTGAAGGGACATGCTATTACAGGGCAAGTGTGCCAATTTAAGGCGTCTGGATGACATTCGTGTCTTATTAAAACAGCAAACCTATTCTTTGGAAGAGAACAATGGTATCCTCCACGGCACTGCAGAATCATCTAGTTATTGCCCTATAAAGAGTCGAGCACATAACTAGGTTGTAAAGGGTCCGCAGGTTGTACCATGTTCCAACAGAGAACACGCACATGATAAAATCCTCGGCAGAACATTTCCCCATTAATTAGGCAACGAAAACAGCAGCCTCCCCAAGTCGAGCAGGAACAAACAGGAAAGAAAAGGCTGTACTTCTTGGGAGGAGGTAAGAGACGACACGCACACAGAGAAGTTAAAGGTGGCGAACCCCACCCTCCGTATGGGCCATGCTGACAGAAATAGTTAGGGATCCCCCTTGGGCTCCTATGGTTTCTTCACCCTGCTGGAAGGAACAGAGACCCCCCTCCAGATGCCGGCGTCCCGGCCTCCACGCCCAAGCAGCAGGGCCGGGCCGGGAGTGCCCTTGAAGAAGGAGCCTTGGAAAGGCATGGCACTTGGGAGAAGAGAATCAGCTTCTTCTTGGACAGAACGGGCTAAAAAGGGATGTCCAGCAGCCCGAGGTGACAGGCTAGTGTGACAAAAGGACGGGCAACTCAGAAATGGTGATGCCAGGCAAATCCCTCTGCTGTAGCCACGCACCACCCACCCCGCCCATCACACATGGACAGACACACACGCGCGCTGGCGCACCCTCAGAGGAGGTGAACTCTGAGAAAGAGGCTGTTTTTCCTTAGAGTAAAGTCGTCTTCCCTCCACAATGTGAAAAAACAACTCCCTCTTGGACAGATGGCCCTAGTGAAAACCTCAGGGCCACCCCAGACTCCCCCTCGGTCACGCCTCCCCCTGAACCAAGTTCTCCAGATACTGCCCCCTCCAGTGCCCTGGCACCTTACTTCGGCCCCAGCTGGGGCGCTCGGCTGTCCGCTCCGGCCCAGCCCACACCACACCCCCACTTCCACCCTCCCCCGGCACGTCTGGGCCTCATGCACCCCCTCCCACCTCCAGGTTGGGCGCTCCTGGGGGAGTAGGGCAATCTTTCCACACTACACACTCCTGGAACTTCGCACGGAGTCTGGCATGTGGTTGGGACTTGAACCACAACGATCGTAAGAACAGCAGGTGTTCTAGACACGTGCTGCAGCCAGGGGCTCCCGCGCCTTGTCCCACTTAAACCACGCCAACCAACTCCAAGTGACAAGTGCCAGAAATCTCCCATTTTACAGCCAGGGACACTGAGGCTTAGAGGTCCAGTGATGATCCTGGGGACAAGAACGAATGAATGGTGGGCTAGGATCCCGGTCTCGACCTGTCTCCCACATACAACACCTGGTAAGTGGCTTCGTAAATACCAGAGCCTTCCAGAAAGTCTCTTTTCTCCTTTGCAAAGTTGAGCCTTTTCTTACTGTTTTCAAATTGGAGAATAATAGCATTCTCGCTACCGAAAATTTGAAAAATATAGAAAGGCGTCACAAAGAAATTTTTTAGAAATCAAATGCTCTCACACCATCCAGAAATAATCCCTGTGAAGGCTTTATTTTCTTCCCTTCTTTTTTCTACGGACTTATGCGCACCAGCCCTTGTGTTTATGTAACGGGTATCTGCATGTGTTTGCATTCTGTTTGTATTTTTGTGTATTCTTCTCTCCTAAAACTAAGGTGACAGAGCATCTGTAACTCTTGCTTTGGGTTACAGTACGGTCATTCTCCATGTTATTAAGCATTCTTGGGAAAATACGACCAGATCTGCCCACTTCAATGAGCGGATTTAACAGAATTTAACTACCTCCTATATTGGACATTAGGCTGTTCCCAGCATTTTAGTATTATAAATAACACCGTAACAAACGCTCTTGCTCGTGGAGCTTGGAGCACATTTCTAATCTTGTCCCCGAGGACGAAGTCTCAAAAATGGGATTGGTGGGTCAAGGGAGGGTACACATTTTGAAGGCGACTGTCCTCAGAAAGATCCAAATGGACAAATCTGTTAGGCCATTGCGGGAAGTGTTCTGAGGGAGAAGCTGATTCCATAATCCACCTGATTGGTTCAAGCTGATCTACTTACCACTGAGTCACAGGCTATCTATTCTCTCCCGGGTTAGGTTACAAATCAAGGAGCTGGCATCACACGCCGGTAAGTTAGCCGGTGATAAATATAACCAGTTTCTGCAAAAGGCCATTCCTAATTCAGAAATGGAGATGACCTAAGCCTGGCATCGTCAAGGGCACACTGTGAGGGAGGCGCTGCGGTTCTCAGGTCGGCTGGGGCCCGTGCATGCTGTCCCCTCCATGAGAGGTGCGGACACAGCGGTGGGGACTCGCCCTCCTCCCACGCTGCTCTTTTCCTCGCGACTCTGGAGTCATTGCCTGAGGAGGGACCGACGCTTCCGGGCAAAGGACAAGTCGTGACTCTCAGCTCTGGCACACATCAGCTTCGTGTGGGCAGCCACAAACCCCCATGTCCAAGCCGTGGGTCCCGTGCCCTCTGCTAGAGTCCTCGTTGGTGATCCCCCCCCCCCCCCCCAATGGGAGCAGCTCCTTGGCTTCTCCCCAGGGAAGTGGCCAGAGCGGTCCGGCGACCAGGCCAGCAATAAGGACCCAGCGTGGGACCGGGAGGGAGAGGGGTCCCGGCTGCATGGCCCCTGGGAGATCAGGCTGTGGAGCTGGGGGGTGGGGGAGCATCCTGGGCAAGTTCCCTCCTTTATAAAACAGGGATGCTCTAACGCCTGCCTCAGCTCTAGGCCTTCAGCAAGGGAGAAAAGGTTAAGTGCTCGGCATGGCGAAGGCCAAGTTGCAAGTGCTTGCTACTATTGTTACTGAGAAGTGAGTCCCCTTCCCTCGCAGTGGACCCCCCAGTCCTGCATTTAAACAGCTTCCCTGCTAAAATACCAAAGTGTGATGTACTTCTTACTTGGAAAGACTGGCCCCCAGCACCAGGGAAACCTGAATGCCGGCCGTGAGCACAGTGGACGGACCCAGGAGTGCACCCTGGCTTCGCTTGCAGACGCCATGCGACCAGAAGCAAGTGATTCTGGAAGTCCCTAGAAGCCGCAGTGTCCTCTCTCTACGGTGGGAACAGCACGGTGCCTGCATCGTCGGGCTGATTCAGGCGGTAAGTGAGACGACACACAAAGGTACCTAAGGGGCGCCTGGCTGGCTCAGTCGGTTCAGTGTCGGACTCTGGAGCTCAGCTCAGGTCTTGGTCTTGGGGTTGTGAGTTCGAGCCCCACGCTGGGCTCCACCCTGGGCAGGGAGCCTACTTGAGAAAATAAGAATAAAAAAACAAAGGTGTCTAACAGGCCAGGCAGTATGCCCGGCAAATAATGAGGAGGCCGAGGATAAAATTATTATTATAATAGCCCTTACTTAAGAGTTCTGACCTCACTGGTTATGATTTCTAGAAGCAAGAGCCTAAAACTCTCAGGACATGCTGACCACGCAGAGAGGCAAACGTGCAGTGCCAAGCCCCACCCCCAGAAGTAGGGCGACCAGGGAACCAACATCATTTTTTGGAGGCGGTGGGTTCCCAGGAGGAGCCTCTCGAGAGCCAAAGCGGTGCACCCCTTCGGTCACCGGTGTTGTGAGACAAAGCAGACATCACCGATTCAGCCGTCTGGCACCAGTGTGAGCCGCGGCCCGAGTGTCCAGCTGACCCAGGCCTTATCTATATTTGGTACATGATGTCAACCTAGAACATCTTATTCTTTCGCATTTAATAAACCAGCTTAACACACCATTACTCACCACCCCAGTGAAGTCATTTTGAAACTCCGAAGGCGGAGAGGGTACACCTCACATTTCTTACTAAAAGAGAAGTAGCCTAGCCCCGCACCGGCGACACGTGAGCTGCCACCAACACCTTGAAAACGACGGAGGGCCACTTCCCCCACCGGCTCGCTTTACGAGCCCACGGACGAGAAGGCCGACAACAAACACACAAGGAAGCTTTTTCTTCTAATAAGCACCTTTCGACAAGAAGCTACCAATTATGAAAACCAGAAATGCATTTAAAAGCTTCTCGTCGTGCCCAGTGGAATGCCAGCCGCTTTTTATTTATCGCTTATTTGGAAGGGAGGGGGATCGAGGAGAAAATTTCCTCTTCCTTCTCTAACAAGATGAGTCACAATTTCCAAACATCAATCAATGGGGGGGCAGAGCGGAAATGACTAGGGAGTCCCGCCCGCACCTCCTGGAGCCGCAGAGAGCCAGGAACCCCCCAGACACTGACTTCACTCCCCGTCTCCTCACACGTGGAGCCCAGGCAGCTCAACCAGAAACAGGCACCACGCCCCCAAGCACAGTGTTCCTCTGCCCATGAACTCAGCAGCTCGACCAACTTCTCCGGGCTGCCTTGTGCGCTGGGCGCTCGGAGATGAGCACGACGGCCCCAGCTGAGGAGTCCACACCCGCAACTACAGGCTACGGAGCGGGGAAACCCAACAGGCAGGGGTAGCAGTGGGGCTGGGCGGCTCCAGACATATTTCCAAGACAGGCAGCACCCGAGCCGAGTCATCCGTGACCCACAGAAGCTGGAGAAGAGAGCCACTCTCTCCAGAAGGACACCTGTGCCAACGCCCAGGTTGGGAAAAGGACAGGCCGAGGGGCCTATGGGGGGCTTCAGCCAGAGCGCAGGGCCCCCCAAAGGCAGGAGGGAGACCGCTCAGAGACCAGATCTCGAAGGGCCTCCTGTCCCTGCTGATGCGGGCCTTCATTCTGGAAGTCGACACTTCCGGAAGGCTGTTCTGTGGTTCTCGAACAGGGGTTCGCACACCTTAGCCACTCAGCCTTGCCAAACTCAGCAGTCTGGGGACGCAATGCTGCTGGTCTGGGACCATGCTTTGAGAAAGACTCTTCTATGGAACAGAGGTCAGCACCCCAAACCTGGTCTGTGGCCGGCTTTATTCTTCTGTATCAAATTTTACTGGGACAGGCCCACCATCTACATATTGTCTACAGTTATTTCCCAGCACACACAAGTAGCTGCAAAGGAAACCATCTGGCCTGCAAAGCCCACAGCTTTCTTACCACCTGGCCCTTCAGGGGAAGTTTGTTAACCCCTGCTAGAGGATGTTCATAGGTGATTAGGAAAAAAAAATAATAATAGTTTTACAGACAATTGATTTGCGAAGATACTGGATTAATCTATGTTCAGCAGGGTTTCTTTCTGCAGGGCTTCTCAGAGCCTTTATTGACTTGAGTTACTTTTCTGGGACCGGTGTTCCCTGGACCACAGCGTTAGTCCATGGGATGCCCCTGAAGAATTCCAAGCAAGGAGGCTCATCGACAGAATTGTATCCTAGGAAGATCACTCCAGGGGCAGAGAGATTGCACAGGAACGTAACTGGAGATAACGAGACCCAGCAGGTGGTTGCTATGGTAACCGCACAAGCTACGATAAGAATATTCACTGGGGCAGAGGTCAGCAAACTTCTTCTGGAAAGGGCTTTGCAGGCCACACGTCTCTGTTGCAACTACTCAGTTCTATCCTAGAAAAAGCAGGCACAGACAGTAGGTAAACAAACGAGCATGGCTGTGTTCCAATAAAACTTTATTTACAGAGTTTTGTACAGGGTGATGGATGGTGGTGACGGTTGCATGACTATGTGAATGTCCTTAATGCCACCGAACTATCCACTCAAAATGGTTAAAGAGGTCATATTTATGTTAGGTATGTCTTACTGCAATTCAAAAAAGAAAAAAAAAAAAACAAACAACAAAATTTATGAACACTGACATCTGAATTTTGTAACTTACGCAGATCACAAAATGGCCTTCTTTTGTTTTCTTTTAACCATTTAAAAGAGGAAATGCCATTATTCTGAGCTGGTGGGGCAGGCAAACAGGTGGTGGGCTGTGTGGGTGGCCGACCCCCACGTGATACAACGGCGTAAAGAGGAGCCAAGAGATTCGCTGGCTGGGCAGGAGCTCAAACCAGGAACGGGTGACTGGCTGGAGGAGGACTGGACTGGACTGGACCTGCGGGAGGGAATCATGGAAGGCAATCCAGAGTGGCAGGCGAGTAGGCAAAGCCCAGACGACCAGCCAGCACGTGAAAGGAAAGGTCCAGGGCTCAAGAAAGGAGCCTGTACAGGACTGTCAGGGCCTGGGGGGATGCTCGAGAGACACCAACACCCCAAGAGAGGCCCGCGCTGCAGGCTGACAGCCACTGGGGGTCAACGGTTTCTCCCAAGGGCCACTGTCTGCCCTAAGGGCCTCCGGCCTTCTCCTCTCAGAAGCCCCTCCCTCAGTGACCGTGCCCCGCAGACCACTGCCTGGCAGAAAAAGAAGCTACTCAGCCTTATCCAAAATTAATTATTACTGTGAAATCCAGTCGGGGATTGGGGGTTAAGAGATGACCGATGCCTCTTAAACAGTCTATGTAGGGAAGGACACGCCACGGATTTTTAAATTTCCAATCTGCCGTGGACTGGTATTTTTATAAAATACAGCAAAAATGCCACTTGGATGTCACCGTAATGTCAAGATGCTATAAACGTTTTTAAATGTCTGCTCTGAATGTCTAGGCTTCTCTAGCTCCCGGCCAGTTAACGACCAGTTAACTGGCCCTTGGGCCACACTATGACACACTTTGAGTGGCACACTGGCCTAGAACGTGCCTCCTGAAGTTTCTGCTTAAAACAGAGCAAAATGTACAAGCAAATCAGGCCAGCAGCCCTGACTCCCCAGGGACAGGCCTCTTCGGAAAACTGGGAACCTCACCGCGCCAGGCGGAAAACCACCTGCTGGCAACGGCACCGTCAGGGAAGAGACGCTGTGACCGCTCGTCCGGGGCACAGATCAGACCCCAGAGCAACCAGTGGGTTAGCACTGTACAGTGGGGCAGGGACCAGCGGGCTCATGATGAAAATGATACCCCAGCCCTGGGACATCTCAGGGAGACGGGGGCGGGGGGACAGCACTCCTCCATTATGATAACGAGATCAGACAACTCTAACCCTGAAGATCTACAAAATGAGCAGCATCGGAAGGCAGCCCCCTACTGCAAATGCTCATGTTGATCATAAAATCCCAAGGCATTTCGTTCTCCAGCGAGAAGCTGATCCCCGAAGTCTATCTGGGGCCCAGAGGGAATGCACTGCTCACTCCATCGGGGCAGACATGAGTTTCCCATTTAAGAGACGTAATTGCGAATCATTTTAGAAAATGCTCAACAACTAATTGTCGTTATAATACCAAGTTTACATAGCCAAAATAATGGACAAATATCACCATGTAATAGAATAGTACAAAAATGGTAATTTTACTATGGAAAGTTGGAACTTGCCATTTCAAATTAGCAGAGGCTGTGAAGTGGGCATTACTGACAATGTGAATATAGTAATTGGGGCTGATTTCTTGGCGCCTGGCCGAATCTGGCTGCCTGGCGTCCTGTGAGTTAATTATAGCTCTGTTAACAGAGCAGGAACACTTTGCAAAAAGACGCAGAGATAAAACTCAGCTCAGGTCTCTGCAGATGAGGCAAAATGTGAATGTTTTGGCTAGGGATCTGGTGCCACAGACATCATTCTCCGTTAGTTTCTGAAAGTAACAGCTCGAAGGGAATACGGCCACCTCATGGCAAAGGGGTCAATGGTCAGTGGGAGCCAAACTTCTTCTGGAAGGTGTCCTTGCTAACCCCAAATTTGTCTTCGCACTTTCCACACTGTCGATGTAACGCCTTAAGTAAGTCATCTCAGTCTACATCCAAAAATATTTAATTTACTGCTCGAAAAGTTTCCTTAAAAAAAAAAAAAAAAAAAAAATCCAAAGAAATCAAAATATGTGATTCTCCCCAAATTAGCTCTAGCCACAGACTGAGACAATTATTTCACTGGAGGCTTTTAAAAAATCTTTCTTTTCTTTAATTTTAGAGATTTCGCTGTATACTTTTAAAATTTAAGGGGCGGGGGGTGTGCCTGGGTGGCTCAGTTGTTAAGGGTCTGCCTTCGGCTCAGGTCCTGATCGCAGGGTCCTGGGATGGAGCCCCGCATCGGGTTCCCTGCTCAGCGGGGAGCCTGCTTCTCCCTCTCCCACTCCCCCTGCTTGTGTTCCCTCTCTCGCTGTGTCTCTCTCTGTCAAATAAATACATTAAATCGTTAAAAAATAAACTAAAAATAAGTAAAAAATAAAAATATAAAATGTAAGGGGGATTCTTGCTACCCCCACACCCAAGTCACTGCCTACCAATGCGCACCGCACTGAGAGGCTCCCCTCCTCAGGCCGCCCGTGGACAGGCGCGCAGCATTAGCTTATGGATTTACTGGGACGATATTCAAGCTCAGGGTCACTCCCGGGCTGGTGAGGTTATTTCGGCGTGAAGTTAGTCAAGTTTTAAATCTGTCACCAAAGCATTTAAAATAAAGGTCGCTGCTTTCTTGCTCTTCAGCCTGCTTCCACACTCCTCCCCCCCCCACCCCCCGCTGGAAACAGGGACAGGCCATCCGGGCATTTTCTGTGGTTCCCCTTCGCTCTGTGTCTTCTTCCGGTCACTGCCAAGTTCTGTGGAGAAACTGGCTCTTTGGTCTCACTTGATACTTGCCCCAGCCCTGCCCAGCGGTAGCATGGGGTGGGAGACAATGCTGCAATCGGCAGAACCGGGCACAGAGACAAGCTGAGTGCCCTGGACATGCTCTTGGCTGTCCTCAGCTGTAAAGTTAAGACAGCAAGGTCTACCTCGGATGCCCACAGGGGACACATCCAACAGGCCCAATACAGCCCTTGGCTTTGGGGTTGAGGACACGACACATGCTAACCTCCCTGAGCCAGGCCCAGACCAGACCCTCTGCCTCTTCCCTCTGGCCACCAGACCCGGGTTCTGAACCCAAGTGGACTCTTCGGCTACAGCCGACTCTCAGGGTGTCCCCAGGGACTCCAATCCCATGCAGAATGTCAGCGCCATGGCCCCTCGCAGAGGGCCCAGCACAGAGAAGACACTCACTGAGGACAGGCTTCCTTCCATCAGCCCCTGTGCATTCTCAACAGCAATAAATTACCTCTTAGATATAATCTACAAAAATGCAACAGAGGGAATTTACTTCCAATTTAAATAAAATTATTAATGACTGTTTTGAGTTGTTTTATATTCCTGGCAATGAACTCTTAATTCCACTGAATGGTTTCGGCCGTGCTATGCTTTGTATCTAAATGATAGTGGATGTGTCGAAAGCAAACGTATCCCGGAGCTAAGCCGGGGCCCAGCCAGGGTTGGAGCGGGCTGCGGTCCAAGGCCTCGGGTGGCTCTGCCAGGCGTGCTGACCCCACTCCTGCACACACCTGGCCCCTGCCCCACGGGCTCCTTTGTCTCTGGCAACTACGAGCTGAACCAGAAGTTCCACAGTGGGCATGGGGTGGGGGACGCACAGGGCTGACGGTACTTCGGGGGACAGTGCCCTCTCGTCGTCTCCCTCTCCGGCATTCGGTCCCAGCCCTGAGTAAAGCAACAAGCGGGGCCGACCTTGACCCACGTGCTCCTCCCCAGGCCAAACCGCAGGCCCTCCCTTCCTCACGCCTGGCAGGCAGGAGTGTGGGCACACAAGGCACCAAGGTGGCCTCGTAGGGGCTCCGGGTCTCCCAGGGGCGACGCGGACACAGCCACCTGCTCGCTGCTCAGGCCCAGGTATCTGCTGGAGGCCAAACGGGCCTGCCAGAAGGAAAAGCCGTCACCAAACGGCAAAGGACTTCTCTGAAAACAAAACCAGACTCCCCCAGAGGGGGACAGTGTGGCCAGTGACGATGACGGAGCGGAGGTAATGTGGAGGCACTGGCCAGTCAGCAGGGCCGGTGGAAAGACCAAGGGCCCCGCTCCTGGACACAAGTTGGTGACTCACTGATACACGACTGTGAGCACCCGTGGCATGGGCGGGGCGGGGGGGACCAGATCACGGGTCCCAAGTGGGGATTCAGCGGCCACCACTGGAAAGCAGAGGTGAGTCTGGCCGAAAGAGAGAGCACTGAACAGCGACAGACGGTCACTCTCCGCGGTTCATACAGGTCCATGTGCCCGGGCCGCCATCTCTCCCTGGGGCCTTCACAGACTGAGCCGGGCCCACTGTTACTGCCCTCTCAGCAGGAGGGCTCAATTCATACCAGCGAGAGCACGGGACATCACTCACACGATCCTCCTCGGGGAAAGCAGTTTTGTCTCGCTAGTGCACAATGAAAAGCTGGAGTGACAGACCAGGGCAGGTCTCCCCACTCTACGGGGTAAGGCTCTGACACAGTGCCCCTCCCCCACTGCCCACAGCGCCCCCTGTTCCAGGAAGAGCCACCGGGAGGGGCCAGGCCAGTCCCTCTCCCCTACCCCCCACCACCCTCGCCTCTGACTCCACCACCACCTCCTGCTCTCCGTGTCACTCGCACCTGGAATGGCCCAAGGGTTCTTCCTGGAGTCATGGTGGGGACACAGGGCTTGGCAGGAACCTGTGTGTGTGGCTCAAGCTGTGGCACTGTTTGATTAGACACAGATCACTTCAAATAACAAGGAACCCGAACTGTCATCGAGGATGCCCTGGCTGAACACCTCAGGGGGAGCCCAGCACGGGATCCCTCTGCAGCCATGAAAAGCACAGGCCAGACCAGAACAGACTGGACAGACCCCCTCCTGCTCCACTATTTACAGAAGAGCACGTTTGTGCTGTGCCCACAAAGCCCCTGGCACACAGTAGGTGCTTTCCAGTCTTAGTGCGGAAACCCCGAGCCTCTGTGTGCACACACAGAGATGGGGAGACGCTGTCTGCAAAACGTTCACAGCTGTTATCTTGGTTGGGATGGCAGATGTGGGGATGACTTTCTGTTTCTTCATTAACTGATTGTTTTACAACTAGCCCATGTTACCCTAATAATGAGAGGGAAAAAAAACAATCATTGTTCTTCCATTTTGAAAAAGCAAGGGTAGGCTCTATACAGGCCGAAGTCACAGACAACTGTGGGACAGCACAGGGATTACCTCACCGACAAAGAGAATCAACAAAGAGTTGCCATCAGACAAGCGCCTTAACAATGCTTCCATCAATTACTCATGTATGTCACATTCTTTCTATGTTAGGGCTCCCTGGTGGGCGCTGCGCGGCGCAGACCATACGTGGTCCCTGAAATTACAGCCTGACCCTCCAAAAGCCAGAAGGTACCCACGGAGCTTTCTCTTTTAAACAGAAATTCACGCTGGGAAGGGACACTGCTCCTCATGTCACCCCCACTACCGCTCCGCCTGGCTCCTTGCTTTGCGTCGGCCCACGACACACCACACCGAAAGGAGAACGCACTAGAACGGGGCCAAAAGATGCTCCGGCTGAGTCCAGACACATGCAGGTAGGAAAGCACCTACCTACGTACTCAGAGCTGGACAGGTGACTCACTATTCCGCAGTTCGGTATGTACGTGTTCGCCAGGCTGGGAAGGAAAGTGACGGTCGCCAGACACCTGCACGCAGGGGGCGCTAAGCTACAAGGGCCAGGGACGTGGCTGTGAGGACTTAGAGACACCCAGTCTAGCTGCATGGCGGCGGCGCTGGGTGGTTCAGGGGCCTCCCAGCAGGCCGGTGGCCTCATGACAGGGACCCAGGTCTGCATGTCTCTGAGGCCAGACACACACGCGCAGAGGCTTCCAGCAGGCCGGGGCTCATGGCTGGCTGCTGGCGGGCAAAGGGCAAACGGCGGGGGAGGAACACCCTGCGGCCAGGGTCTTTAGGAAGAGATGCTGCTCACTTTCTGCCCTACAACACGTGGTTGGCAGAGCGACAGGGAGACGCCGTGGCCGGCTTTCTGGAGCACACTGCTGAGAGAAAGAGAACAGTTTTTTGAAATAGGACCTGATGCAAGTTGAGACCAAAAGACACACATGCAGAAACTGGGCCTTTTGGAATGGGAACTCAAAAAACTTTTGTTCCGTTTCACTTATTCTGTGAAAGCAAGTCTCTGAGCCAATGCGTCTGCGGCGGACGGCCTGCTGGCCTCCCGGGAATGTTCCCGACCGGGCGCGATGCTCCGCCCTGTTTGGGAGTAGCCCTTCTCCCCCTTAGTCATACTTTTCTGGAAGTCCTCCAGCCCTCGAGCTCAACCTGCCATACCCTAAAAAGGTAGGTGAACAGGCCTTCCAGGATTTGAGTGTCTCTCTCTACCTACAGGAAAAGAAGTTGGGTGGTTTTCTGCCCAACGTACAAACAGCCCTAGGAGACGGTGTGCGTCGCTGGCACGTCTGTTAACCTGTCCTGACACCACCGTGGCCAGCAAGACTGACTGTGTGGGCTGGGGCTGGGGGCAGGGGCCGGGGCCCTGGTTCGTGACGCAGCCAGTTGCTCTCAGCATTTTCTAGTCTTTTAAGGTTTGCAATCAATTCTGGCATTCAGCAATGCAAAAATGCCCCTCAGAACCAGGGCATCCAAAAGGCTTAAGTGGGGTAATTAAAAACGCAGAATTCTTCAAAGGATGTTATCTGTTGACTCGTTAATATAATAGAGGCTTCGTTACCGAGCTGTGATCCCAGCATGAAATGAAGCAGACCGAGCTCAGGAATGTCAAGACATCAAAACCTCCGGACAGGAGAGGACAGGAGAGGCGGCAAATCGAGTCTCAGCGAGTCGGTGGCGGGGGGGGGGGGGGGGATGGATTGGAACGTGGGGAGGGGGGGGGCAGGCCATGGAAACGGGGAA